>NC_048298.1:29572354-29757554 GCF_013100865.1 Trachemys scripta elegans | reverse complement strand
CGAGAGTGCTATCTGTAATCCGTGTGCAGCCTTTCTGTCAAAAGTTTGGTTACCCATACTATGGAAGCTTCCATATGTACTAAAGTACAGAAACTCAGCTGCACCCTTACTTGTGGGGTGGCTGTACTGGCTGCTATATGATTATAGGCAATTCAAATCTGGTGTGATATGTACAACTTCTTTGGCTTCAGTGCAGTTGTGTACAATTACCAATTATACCAAGTCTGCACTTTTCCCTTTTCATTGCAGATTCACATTGCTTACAGATCTACATATAAGTTATGCTATTACAAAAAGAGGAACATATTTTTAAAGAGAAAATGTTATCCTCTTGAGATTGTGTAACAATAGATGAAAAGTATTTAAAAATATATATTCTCTGGAGCAAATTTACGTGAATGTAATTGGAAGAGGAATTTGCTGTATATGTTGTAGGTATTATTTTGTTACTTTGGACCAACTTCTGCTCTCATTTGCTCCAGTGTAAATCTGGAGTAACTGCACTGAAGTCCATGGAGTTACTCTGGATTTACACCTGTATTACTGAGATCAGAACTAGGCCTTCCTGTTCAATTTCTCAATTGGCTGTGATTGTTCAAGGCTGACCTTGACAAGTGTTGCAGTAAAATAAACAGTGACTAGATTCTGAGTTTCCATTGATAGCTAGAGGCCTGTGTAAATACTGTCATTACTGTAAATAATGCTCAAATGTCAAAGAGTATTGGTGTTAACTGTGGACAACACTTTCTGTCAGGCATTTGGGAGGGTAGTGCTAGCTATGCAGTAGGAATCAGAGCCATCACCCAGATGTGGAGCAGGATGGCTCAGGGAAAGGAGCGGTGCCAGGGTTTTTGCCGCCTAGGTGGCAGCGCTCCTCAGAGCATTCGGTGGCAGGGGTCCTTCCGCTCCTGCGTCTTTGGGCCACTGCGCCGGGAGGCCGCGGAGCAGAAGGCCCCCCGCCGCCGAATTGCTGCCGGGAACGGCAAAATGCTGCCCCCCAAATCGTGCTGCCCTAGGCAACCGCTTAGGGTCGCCTAGTGGAAGCACCGGCCCTGCTCAGGGAGGCTATAGGGAATGGATGTGGCGGGCTTGACTTGTTAGTATTAAAAATACAAACCATTGTGCTCCCTTGCTTAGTGCTGGCCACCCTGGGGACATGACCACTGTCAGCAGAATTCACACATTGTAGTTGTGGTGCATAGGCTGGAGGCAATAACCTTGTGCTTTCCAGAGCATAGGTTGCAATCCTGCCCTTGGCAGGGTAGGGAAGGGGGACTTGGGAGAGGCTGTGGGAGCAGCTCTGTATGCCTTCTTCCTTCCTAAGGAGAACCATGGGGAAGCAGGCAGGTTTGTGCCTTGGGGTGATTTGGAATATAATTCCACAATCATGAGTTGTTTTTTCATTAATAATGTTTGTAGTGGATTTAGTGCCTGTGAAAAGTTTCAGATTGACAGTCTTAGAGAAATTGAATTTTTCTATATGCACAGAAGAGTTAACGCCTTAGTGCAGAATTGCCTGCACACACTACCTCAGCACATGTCTCAACCATGAGCCTGTGAATGGACCACCCATATGAATGAGAAGTTGGTTGAGTTTTCGTGCCCATTCAGTCCTTGGTCTCTGCCAAGGCAACCAATCTGGTGTCCAAGCTTTATATTACAGTATTTTGATTCTTCTCTAGTGAGATGAAAGTTGGACATACTAGCAATAGCTTTGTATGTCTGATTTGAGTCCTCTTTGGCTATTTTCTCTTTAATATGAGTTCCAGACCTATTAGCCTTCCATTCTCCCTGGCTTCCAGCCTGATAAGAATAGCTATTAATTGTTTTGTCTTCAGGAACTTTAAACAATGTTAAATTATTTCTGGCTAGTAAGTCTACATTTGTTTTTTCTTTCTTTCTTTTTTTTCTTTCTTGAATATAGTACCAGGAAGACAAACCTACAGATCTGGAGAAGTAGGGGTTAAAAATAACAAAAGATTGCTCAGTGTTAAAGATTGATGAGATTTGGACAGAAGCAATTTAAAAAGAGTCACTGCGCTGTTTGAAATGCTGTATGGGCTACCACTTGGAATGCTGGATTCCCATTGTGATATAGTGGAGCAAAGCTGATATTTGTATGCAATGACAACTTTCATTAGGTATGATCTATAATGCTATAATGAAGCGAGAGAGAGAGAGAGAGAGATTTTTAAAAAGGTAGAATAATTGAGAAGTCCTGTTCTTGTTCTTTGAACTGCTGGATTTATCTGTTGTAGGACTAGCAAAATGTTACATTGCTCACTTTTATGACATAGTTTACAAGGTATTTTATAGACAAAATTTAATTTTAAATTTGGAAAGCACGTCAGGTGACTTTGCCAAGGTTAAAGAGAGGGAGCCAGAGTGGCAGTAAGTATTTATTCCTACAAACAAAACAAAAATTTATGATTTCAATATAAGTAACTAAATTAACCTGAAGTTCTGTAGTTTCTGGATTTAATTAAATAAAGTAGAATACAGTATCGTTCTGTAGAAAACATGACAAAAAGTTGAAAATATAATTGTTTCCTGCAAGTTCCAGTTTACTAAAATGCTTAAAACATACTTTGGTGACTGTGGCTGTTTGAATAACCATCCTGTATGTGCTTCTGAAATCAGTTAGGATACAATAAATATAAGGACTTTAATTTGTATTGTTCAGCTGGAACTGAAAGCCTACTCCTTCTTTCGCACTGTCTGTTCAAGACCGGCTGTTATTTCATTGATGTGAACAAACACAGACTTTGTAGGGGAGCTACACTCAATTCTGGAAGCGAACAAGGGAATACTGACATTTAGCATTCTGCTGCTGCCTGATTGGCTAAGAAATTTGCCCTTGGCGTCTGTTCTTGATTTGAAATTTGAATGTGCATTCTCTGAATGACTTCATTGAGCACCTTGAGCCAAGTCCACATAGTGCACTGTAACTGGCTGCAAAGAGATATAAATTAAACTAGACAAGGTGACAGTTAAAAGTAGAGAGGTGTGGCACTCACCATTATATTTTCAACAGCAGCAGTTGCATACTCAGCATATTCAGGGCTTAAATTCAGCCGGAGCCATCCAGAGTGGAGCTCCGGTAAATATTTTCAAACCTGTGGGAGCCCCGGCGCTTCCCATGGGGCTGAAGCTCTGAGCCCTGGCACGCCCTGTGGCACAGAATTCCTGAGA
This sequence comes from Trachemys scripta elegans, assembly GCF_013100865.1. Taxonomy (NCBI): domain Eukaryota; kingdom Metazoa; phylum Chordata; order Testudines; family Emydidae; genus Trachemys; species Trachemys scripta. The sequence goes on along the minus strand of NC_048298.1, from coordinate 29,754,362 downwards.
CCCCTGACCCATAGCTGAAGCCTTCAGTCCTGTATGGGGATGAGGTGCCTCCAGGAAATAATCTTTGAGAATTTAAGCTCTGAGCATAATATTGCTACTGTCTGTTACCTCCACGTGAATTGGAGGTGACTTTTTAAAATCAAGCAACCACTGTCTTTTAAAATCTTTTGACTACTATAATGTGTTCTTTAAAACAGCCAGTAGTAGAGATGTGCAAGAAGCAAAGCTGAATTACCTGTAAAGCTAAACTAACTGCTATCATCTTTGAATTATCCAGCATGGCTGGAATTAAGTGGTGGTATTTTTGAATATGCTGAATTCAGAGAGTTTGATTACTGGTACTGAGCTTTCCTATTACTCTTATGTTTGCTAGTCCCTTTCCACTTATGTGTATGTCCCAGATCTTTTCCTATTGGCTTCTCTTCTTTCTACATCATAAAGCTATCCTCTTATCTTTGCTAGGAAAAGGGTGTTTTGTTACCATGTGTTAGCTGACGTGGTTAATCCTCCATTTTTTTGCCTAGTGTGGACATACCCTATGTAACCTATAATGATGCATGTATTGAGTGTGTTTAATAAAAGACATTAAGGTCAAGGGATTTTTCATTTGTGTTGTGTTCTATTGCTGGCGGTCTGCAACACTTTTTCCATTGTAGTTAATCCTTTGTTTTTCATTCCATTTATTGTTACCTAAATTATTTCCTCCTCAATCCTCTTCATTGTTATAGTTATCTCATTAACAATGTAAATACTTTTAACATTGTGCTGACACTCTACTTCTTGTTTCCTTTTGTCTCTCCTATTTCAGTTATGAGAATCATTACTCTAAATATCAGTTTTGCCCTCTGGTCATAAATTGCATTATTTATTGACACTTCTGGATCATCATGCTTATTTGCAATACCCTGTGTATTTGCACACAAACACTTTAGTAAATTATAATTGTACTTTATGTTTATCTACCATTGCAGCTTTATTTGTTTATTTTTTAAGCAAATAGAACACTAAGGTTGGATTTTCAAAACCTACATATACAGATTTTTCCCAAGTGCACAGAAAACCCCAGTTATTTAGACGTGTGTGTGTGTCTGTGTACATGCATACGCATATATCCAGGTGTGCAAGCAAAAGATACACATGCTGGCTATCAGGATGCCTTAAGTATTTTGACTTTTTAAAATGTATGTAACGGTGTTTAGCTACTCCATTGATAAGTGTGATGCACATTTAGGAAATAATTAAGAAGATGAATGCATCCATGTTCTGTTTTATTTTTTATGCTGCCAGATATTTGAATGAAATGAAAGCTACCTCTCTTCCTCCTCTCACATAAATCTCACCTAAAATGCCTTATCAGTTGTCAATCAGGTGGTTAGCGCCTTATCTCTTTAAGTAGACACAATCTAATCCTAGCAGTGGCCTTCCAGAGAAAGCATCCCTAACTTCCATGAATTCAAGTCCTCCCCTTCTACATTTTTGCTGTGTCCGTTGGCTGACATGTGGTCTCAACCTTCTTTTTTTTGTTTGCACTTGGCACCAGGAGGATCTCAGAAGGTCACCAGTGTCAACCGTGTGTTCATTTCTCTTCTCATGTCCCTAAAGTCATCCTTGATGTTATTGAATTTCCCTCCGTTCATATCATTAGTGCCCATATATGGATGACAATTAGTGGAAATTCCTCACATTTTTCAAGTTATCCTTCCATACCAGCATTCACCCAGAAGTCAGAATATCATTCTGTTTTCTTTATTGGGGGTCATGGAGACCTCAGGACAGGCTCCTCACCACAGAGTGATCCTTGCGATCATTTGAATTCATCTTTCTTTCTAGTGGTTCCTGTCCACTAGAAGCAGTTTAAAGAGTCTCTTATAGAAATTTCTTCTTCTATACACTGGCTTATGTGAAAGATGCAGTTCGATCTGGCTGAAGAAAATATCTACCTATGCAATAACTTCCTGACAAATGCTCTCGTTGGGATCATACATGTTCTTTACAAGCCGGTTCATACTATATTGTTGTTTATTTTATTGTATTACACCCGTGCATTGAGACCCCAAGCAAGATTACACTAGGTGCTGTACAAACACGGAACAAAAAGTGAGCTCTCTCACGCAATGATAGACTGAATTAAGACACAAGTGGGTGTAAAAATCAGTATGTGTGAAAGGGGGCAGGAGAGGGCAAAGGTAACTAACTGTTTGTATGTGCACATACTGGATGGTTTGGAACCTTTTATATTAATGAATTAATAAATTTATATTTACTAAGATTCTAATAAATATATGACTACAATAGATCTAAGCAAGTCTTACTGGGGCACTGCCTGACCATTATTTACCAGTTGGCAGTTTCCTATAGGTATTCCTCTAGCTGAAAGTTTTGAGCTGGGATTGGAAAAAGGACTTTGTGGACTAGGTTAAGGGAGCAGTATTCTGTGTATAAAGGGCATCTTGGAAGGTGATGCAGAGACACTGCTAGGAGAAATTTACAAATGGATGATTGAGCACAGCATCATTAGTGGGCAGAGGGGTAAGTGGCAATGTATTATGGGTAAGGTTGCGATTTAGTCATGGGTATTTTTAGTAAAAGTCATGGACAACTCACGAGCAAAAATAACCAAAAAGTCATGGGCTGGTGATCTGTCCATGACTTTTACTAAAAATACCCCTAACTAAATCTTAGGTTTTGGGGGAGGGGGATGCTTCCAGGGACCCTGTTGATCCGGGGGGGAGGGCACTCAGGGCCCTGCTGCTGCTGGGGGGGGGCACCCCGGGACCCCGCCACCACTGCTACTGGGGAGGGGGCGGCCCTGGGTCACCCCACCACCGCTTCTCCTCTGTTGGGGGTGGCCTGGAGCCCCGCCACCGCTGCTGCTGCTCTGGGTCATCTGCACTAGCCGTTGTAGAAGTTATGGAGGTCCCAGAAAGTTCCGGAAGCCGTGATCTCTGTAAAAGGCTTGCAGCCTTAATTATGGATAAGGGTGGTAGAATCTGGCAAGAGAAAGGAGGAAGTGAATTGACCCACCCTGTCTCTCTCCGGGGATGTACTGGGAGGCATTCTACCTCAGCAAGGCAGAATGTCTCCTGTGCCTCCTTGGCTTGTGTGTGGAGCGTTTGCTCCAAAACTGCTTAATGGGTTAGTTTACTACCTCCACTTTGACACTCTTGCCTCCTTTCCACCTCATTCCCCCTCGCTTGGGGCCCCAGCGAAGTAGGGAGGGCAAAGTTCATGTATTCTGCAATTCAGCCAGGCTGTTATTCAGGCCCTGCTAGAGTCCGTGCACCCTTCCTCACCATTGCTTCCCCATGCAAGGGCCGGTAGAACCTTGCTCTAAACTAACCGTACCAAACTCAAAGAAATAGTTCTTTTGATTGCATGGTTACACTACCATGATTAATTATCCCCGTATTCATGGTTTTTTCCTGCTTCTGCTTCTCTGCTCCACTTCTTTATTGAATGTTGACTATTTGCATCTGAATTAGTTGGCTTCACTACCAATAGGCTGTTTGTCACAGTTTGTGATGCCAAACAGGGTCCTGATTCGCCTCCCAAAACATACATCTGTCTCCTTGCCCTGCTTTGAAAATCTAGCAGCTAAGCACAGAGGGATTAACATCTAGACAGGGCTTTTTAGAAACAGACGTTAATTAAAGGTGCAATATGGAGCTCAGTGATCACTTCTGATTACTGGTGCAAATTCTTTAAGAAGAGAAATTAGAGCAATGGAGTATTAGGAGGTGGGTTTCCAGGTCTTAATATCTCAAACAATTTAGTTTTTTTAAAGTGATTGGGCTAAATTCTGATCTCCGGTTACACCAGTGTAAATCCAGAATAACTCTACTGAAATCACGGGTGTAGCTCTGGGTCAGAATCTGGGCACATTGTGTGTTAAGGGAAAGAATCTATGAATGTATTTTCTTTCGTTGTTGATGTAGCTAAGCATTACACTATGTGCCATGGAGAAACAGTTAGGAAGAATATATTTTACAGCTATTAGGCCTTGTCTACACTGGCGATGGCATTCAGTGTGCAGGCACCTACATGCTGCAGTGAAAAGCGGGCTGCATCCACACTGCGGCATGTAGCTACACGCGACAGTGAAAGGCTCTGATGGGGGGAAAGGCTCTGGCAGTGGTGAGCTGCCAGAGCTGTTCCCCGCTGCCTCTCCCTTGCCAGAGCCTTTCGCTGCTGCCCAGGCTTTTCTGGCATGGGGGAGGGAGTGGGAAATCTTTTCCCTGCTGGAGAATCTTTTCCTGTAATGGGGAAAGGCTCTGGCTGGCAGCGGGGAGGCAGTGAGACAGAGCACTACTAAAAATAGCAGTGTGTATAGTGGAGGCAGTGATTGGGTAGGCAGACATCGACGTAGGGTGCATACCCTAAGGGTGCAGGCGTTTCTTTACTTGCCGAAGCCGTGTCTCACTGTCTCCACTGCTATTTATACCCATATTTAGGTGGCGTGCAGTGTATGTACTCTACACACTGCCATCAGGAGTGTGCAGAGTAGATGTACCCTTAGGGTAGGTCTACACTTACCTCCGGGTCCGTCGGTAAGCAATCAATCTTCTGGGATCGATTTATCGTGTCTTGTCTAGACGCGATAAATCGATTCCGGAAGTGCTTGCCGTCAACGCCGGTACTCCAGCTCGGCGAGAGGAGTACGCGGCATCGACGGGGGAGCCTGCCTGCCGCGTCTGGACCCGCGGTAAGTTCGAACTAAGGTACTTCGAATTCAGCTACATTATTAACGTAGCTGAATTTGCGTACCTTAGTTCGAAATGGGGGGTTAGTGTGGACCAGGCCTCTGTCTATACAGCTATTAGTCTGGATAGCTATAGTTTTTTAAATATTTTTTGTTTTAAAACTTCATTGTTCTCACATTATTTTTGAATATACTGCTGAGCATCTGTTGGAGGAACTAAATAGAAAACACAGACTGCTAATGTCAAGCATAGTATAATTATTATTCCAGCCTCACCAGTTATGTGAACACTTAAGGAGTGATTCATTATTGCCACAGCACTTTCTACTTGGCTACACTCGGGACTTCACAGCGCTGCCGCAGCAGTGCTGTGAAGCGTGAGTGTAGTCGCGCCGCCAGCGCTGCAAGAGAGCTCTCGCAGCGCTGTATGTACTCCACTTCTCCGAGGGGAATAGCCTGCAGCGCTGTAGGCTCTGATTACACTGGCGCTTTACAGCGGTGTGGTGGCTGCACTCCGGGGGTGGGGGGGCACGTGTTTTTTCACACCCCTGAGTGCAGCAAGTTGCAGCGCTGTACACCGCCAGTGTAGCCAAGGCCTCAGTAACAGTGGTACTTTTAACTAAATCTCTGAAGGGATCAATATCTAGAGGCCATCTAGAAAGTTAAAATGTTGATGAAGTTAAAGAAGACAGATGAAGCTTCTCTATTTACAGTGCATCAAAGAACCTTGTGCCTTTCAATCCTCTCAAGTCAAATACTACAGCAAACAGTTCAAATACAGCATCATTTCAGAATGAGACTTGTATCTTCCTACATATAGATCCAGGACTGCTATAATTTGAGATGGGTAAGCAGCTGTTGATTGTTGTGACAAACCAGCTTTTTACCTCTTGGTCTTGAGTAATGTCGGTCATAGGGTTGCACAAAGAACAAATGCTACTTATGAATGTGCTTGTAAGAATTAAAAAATGGCTTATTGTGTTAGATCAGAATTGCTAAAGTGTTTCCACTTTGAGCGTTGCATTGAATTTAACCACCTGTTACAACATTTTCTACAGATTAACATTACCTTTGTGGAAGAAGCATTGAGAGAACAGATGTCTGCAGTGAATTGAGAAATGGAGTTTAGAAGGGTCATTTTTCAGAGCTTGAGCGTTTTTTTTTTATAAGAGTGGATGGCTTTTGAGGCGTTTCAGGCTCTGTGTAGCAGCCCAGTGTCATAGCAGAGGTTTCCTGTTTCTGGGAATTGGTTTCAAAGTCAAATGCAAAAGGATTAGTGGTTAGGCATGAAACAGGTGACAGTCCTGGAAAGCAAACACAAAGTTCACATTTCATAACATCATCCAAGAGCTCGTAAGATGTCTTTTCTCCAGATATGCTTCTGAAAAGGCAGAGAAGGCATTACTAATGTCAACCTTATTTGGGGGGGGGGAGTGGAGAGAATATTTTGATGATTTTGAATCTGGAAAACTGACAAGGTTTACTGTTATTAATTTTTTTAAAAGAAATTTAAAGCTTGTTGAGGTTAGAACTTGGTAAAATGATTTTTAAAATATTGGTCCTGATCCTGCAAGCCTCATTTAAGTAAATAATTCTTACTCACACAAAGAGTCCCATTGAAATGCACTCCTCTTTCAATACCCACAACATTCAGTCTAGATCAGTGGTTCTCAAACTAGGACCGCCTCTTGTTCTGGGAAAGACCCTGGTGCGCCGGGCCGAACCTGCGGACGCGGCAGGTAAGTAAACGGCCTGGCCTGCTAGGAGCTTTCCCGGAACAAGCGGCGGCCCTAGTTTGGGAACCACTGGTCTAGATGGACTTATTTGTACTTTCATTGTATAGTCTGCTCCTCACAGTAATTGCAAATGTAGCATTTTGTTTAGACCAGGAGGGCAGAGAAGCCAGCTGCTTCTGAGGTAATACTTATGGTGTGAATTCTCTGCAGGGGGAGTTACAGGAGGGGTGTCCTTTCCCTTCTGTTAAGACTTGCTGGTGTGTGTGTGAGTGACTATCTATACACATGACGTGGAGGTGATCCGTGGGATACATTGTGGGAGCCATGTGCCTGGTAACTGCAGTTTATCACCTTTGACCCTCTCACCTGCAGTCTGCCCACTAATCCACCTCTGCCGGTATTACTGCTAACTTTCCAAACCTCTGAGCAGCTTCAGACAGCCCTCCTTCCCTGATTTCCCACCTCACCCCCACAGTCCAATCCTGACAGAGATGTTGACTCCATGCCCCCCTCCGTGCTCAAATATCACGTGTCTGAGGTTCATGCTGTGCAATATTCTATCCTAGACTAGGGATTTTCAAACTTCATTGCACAGTGAGCCCGTTCTGACAACAAAAATTACTACACGACCCCAGGGGAAGGGACCAAAGCCTGAACCTGCCCGAGCCCCACCACCCTGGCCTGAGCTACACCACCCTGAGCTGGGGGGCCAAAGCCGAAGCCAAAGACTTCAGCCCCAGGCAGGGGGCCTGTAACCTTAGCCCTGCCACCCAGGGCTGAAGCCCTCAGGCTTCAGCTTCAACCCCAGGCAGTGGGGTTTGGGCTTTGGCTCCCAGCATGCCTAAGCCAGCCCTGGTGACCCCATTAAAATGAGGTCATGACCCCCTTTGGGGTCCCAACCCACAGTTTGAGAACCACTGTTCTAGACCAATTAACCCTATAAGGTCCTATATCTACAATCCATCAGGGCTAGGATTTATCAATCTTAGGCACCTGCCTCACAATTTTTAATTCTCACCAAACTCCTGTGAAGCAGGGAAGTGTCATTAACAGGAGGTAGTAGCAGGGAAATGGGGAACTCACTCAAGTCCCATAGAAAGTCTGGTGTTGCATGGAATTAATCCTGGTGTCACAGGCTGGTGCCCCAACTGCTAGGTGAAATACACCAGTACAAAGCAAGGAATCCTCCCTTTTCAACAGGATACACAGCACTTACTTCTAGGCCAGGAAAGTCCAAAGAGATCAGATCCTAAAAAATAACATTATTCTATATGGAAAAAGCAAATTAAGGAATCTGTAGAAAACCCCTAAAATGTAACTATTTAAATTTTTCTCTTCTCCTGAAATCTGTGCAGCGGACACATGGTATTAAGTGAACCTGGCTTTGTGGCTGGAGGGAGATGAAAATAATGCCAGTACAATTTTCAAAACTCTTGCAAACTTTGCGTGCACCATTTAGGTGTAGCTTTACTCTAAGGGTAAGGCATTCTGGCCTCACAGGTGCATGCATTTGAGATCATAACGAGATCAGTGTTAGCAAGACCCTGCCTCAAGGCGTATTTATGCTGACCTACAGCTAGAAGTTAAAAGCAGCATTGTAAAGAAACAAAAGTGGAAGAGATGTTTGGCAGCCACGTCCTGCAGAACCCTATTTGTAGTCTTTTAGACCCAGGCCCAGTCATAGGCCTGTAACTCCACGTTCAAGCCACCAGCTTAATAATCAGCCTGTGGTAGAAGTCCCTCTGCAGTGTAATTGTAGCCACGTTGGTCCCAGGATATTAGAGAGACAAAGTGGGTGAGGTAATATCTTTTTTTGGATCAGCTTCCGTTGGTAGAGAGACATGCTTTTGAACCACACAGAGTCCCTAGGCATCCCTGTAGTAATTGCAGGGCAGAGGTCAGCAGATGGAACAGTGACCTGGGCTCTGACAATATGAAGGGTTTAATGCTTGCTCCTTGTTTAACACTCCAGTGAGAAAACCCCTGTGACTGACTGGAGTGGCTGCTTTCTGATGGGTCAGCAGGAGGGAGAGTCTGTAAACCAAGACTGACAGTGGCAAAAGGAGTAATGTGAAGGAACCATTGTCATGCCAAGGCAGCAGCTGAAATAGCACAGCACCAGAGAGCTCTGGAATGTAGCTCCTACAGGCTTCTTGTACCTAAGCATAAGAAAAGAAAGCACTTTAGATACACTAATGTCATTCACAGGAGGCTGAAAACTTTATCAGTACATATTTTAGGCGAACTGAGGTAGCAAAGAATGTTCTTCTGCTTATAAATGGATTTGCTGCAAACCAAATAGATTCCAGCACCATTTCTGCTAGAATGACATAGTATTATCTGCATGCAGTGTAGTTGTAGCTGTGTCAGTCCTAGGATATTAGAGAGACAAGGTGAGTGAAGTAATATTTTTTATTGGACCAACTTATGTTGGTGAAAGAGACAAATTTTTGAGCCACACTGGGAAATTTCTAGATCTGAAGAAGAGCTCTGTGTAAGCTCAAAAGTTTGTCTCTTTCACCAACGTAAGTTGGTCCAATAAAAGATATTACCTCACCCATCCTGTATCTCTAATATCCTGGGACCAACACAGCTTCAACAACACTGCATATAAAATCATCTGAGCTTTTTGGCAATCACTATCTAGCGTGAAGCATTGAACAGAAGTTTAGATCCACTCTTCTCAATGACAACCTTTACTTTAGCAAGAGCCATACACTATTGTTTGAAAGCTGCAACTCTGAATCGCCAGTGTAGCATGAACGGGTTGAATGGATTGGTTTTCAACCACAGAGTTTCTTGGCATGGCAAATACACCCAGTGAGGAGTAACAGTCAGCTCCTATTGCCTGTACATTTGTTACTGACATTCGTGCTTTTCATGCAGTAACTGTGCTCAGAAAAGGAGGACAGAATGTCAAAAAATGCAGGGCCGGATCATGCAGTTCTGACGCAGTCCTTCCTCAGAAGGTGTGCTGGAGTATGGACTGAGGCCCAATCTTGAAACCACTATCTGAGTAATCCTTACACAAATTGTGGCTCCATACACTTCAGTGGGGTTACTGGGAGAGTAAAGACTCCTACTGTGAGGAAGGGTTTTCCCAATTCACCTGCATTATTTGTAATTTAAAGTTAAAAATCAGCAGCGTTTACTCTTTGGTGACTTTCTTTGCAGTCTTTTTGTATGACATTTTTTCTATACAAAACAACTAAGGTAATGGAAAAATACGACATTACAGATGTCACCTCAGGTTTATAGTCATTACAATTATTGAAAGATGTATAGATGTTTAAGACTCAATAAGGAAGAGCAGATATCCTTGAGCTAGTTACTTGAGTCCCACACAGTTCTACTTTGCTATTTTGAAGGCAGTGTCACGTTTATTCCATGGGTGGCTTGTCCTGTATTGGGCCTGGTGTTTCTAGATTTGTAACTTAGGGAATTTTCATTATTTTACTAAGGGCTTGATAATGCTGTCTAGGCACTGCCTTGCACTGCGGGTGATGCAAAGCCATGCTGCCACAAAGAGGGCACTGGGAGGCATTCTGCCTTGTAGAGAAGGTGACTGGCAGGGTTCCCAGGTGCATGCAGGCTGTGGACTTGTTTTTAGTACAACACTTCACGGGGTGTAGCTTGCTACCCCTTACATGGCTGGGCAGATCATAGCTGGATAGATGTACAGTATAACCTGGCCTCCTGGTCCACCTGCCTGTCCCCTTTTGGGCTGTGTGCAACCTTTGGGAAGTCTGTGTTCCCTGGAGAGCAGAGGCTGCAGTTGTGCCTGGTCCTTACACAGCCACTCTCTACATACTGTATTCTCTACATACTGTGCCCTGTGAGAGTCACACAGAATCCTGTCCACACCACTCTGCTGTGTTAGTCATGTGGCATATAAAATTCAATATTTGGTGCAAGCACCAGCATTTTCCCATGCTATCCATTCTAGCACATTCACATAAACTAGTTGTGATTTTAAAACAATCTCCACCAGTTTCTGTATTTGCTATAAGTCTGAGGTGCAAAATATTTTGAGTTTTCCATTAATATTTGTATTGTGTAATTCACTCTGGATCACTACCTTATAAAATGTTTGGCAGAGAATTGCATCTGATTTATTTTTTTTTAAAGAATCACATAGTTACACTTTTGTTTCTAAACCAAATCGGACAGAAACAATTACTTAGGACAATTACTTGATTTTTATGGCAGTGTAGTTATAATAAAAATACAGGGTGTAATAAATACACAAAATACAGGGTGTAAGCAAATTGTATCTAAAGAAATTATAAAAAGCAATTTCATTTCTTAACTTAAACACTACATTGTGCTCTGATATAGATGAGCTTCTGGGATTATAGTATCATATCTAGAAGTCAGCTTAGTATTTACAAATTTAACCAAAGATTTGCAATCACTGTTTATATGCATTTTACATTTTTCATCGCTTGGCATGTAGTTTTTTGCATGAGCCATCAGTGATTAGATATGTACATAAGCATAAATCTCTGTGGGTTTTCAGTTATTCCAGTTTTGTCTGATGGGCTGCTTTTCTCTTCTGTATAGTAAATTCCAGAAGGAGAAAAATGCTCACTGCAAGTTGAAGGCTATAGAAACAGGAAACAAGTGCTTTTGTCTCCTTTGATTAGTGTTCAGCGAACTAGCTTAATGGCAAGAGTCCAGGAATAACCTCAATAGACTGTACAACCAACCTTCCCCCCGCCTCCCCCCAAATGGTGATCTCATTACCAGTGGCTAGTGAAACATAGCTCATTAGCCAGGCAGCGTTTTAAAAAAGTGATTGTGGTGATTGCTTCTGAGCAGAGAATTTGGGTAAAATTTAGAGATTTTAACCCAGGGATCGGCAACCTTTGCCACGCTTCCCGTCAGGGAAATCTGCTGGTGGGCCAGGACAGTTTGTTTATCTGGAGCGTCCACAGGTTTGGCCGATTGCAGTGTGACGGGTTGGATCACAGAAACCCCTTGGGAGCTGCCAGCTGATGTGCCAAGACTACCTTGGCTCCTGTTTTCCCTGTCAGCTCAGGACTCCAGCACCCTGTCTTGCTGAGCCAGACACTCCCGTCTGCTCCAACACAGACCCAGGGTCTGAATAACTTGCCCCAAGGCTGCAGGTTTACCTGAAAACAGCTCACAGAAGTGTGCTTGTCTTTAGCACTCAGATGCCCAACTCCCAAAGGGGTCTAAACCCAAATAAATCCGTTTTACCCTGTATAAAGCTTATACAGGGTAAACTCATAAATTGTTCGCCCTCTATAACACTGATAGAGAGATATGCAGTTGTTTGCTCCCCCAGGTATTAATACATACTCTGAGTTAATTACTAAGTAGAAAGTGATTTTATTAAATACAGAAAGTAGAATTTAAGTGGTTCCAAGTAGTAACAGACAGAACAAAGTAAGTCACCAAGCAAAATAAAATAAAATGTGCAAATCTATGTCTAATCAAACTGAATACAGATAATCACACCCTCAGAGATGCTCCAGTAAGTTTTTTCTCAGACTGGACACCTTCCAGGCCTGGGCACAGTTCTTTCCCCTGGTACAGCTCTTGTTCCAGCTCATGTGATAGCTAGGGGATTCTTCATGATGGCTCCTCCCTCTCCTTCTTCTCTTCGATCCCTTTATATATCTTTTGCATAAGGCAGGAATCCTTTGTCCCTCTGCCTTTCCACACACCCCCCACTGGAAAAGCACCCAGGTTAAAGATGGATTCCAGGTCAGGTGACATGATCACATGTCACTGCAAGACTTCATTATCCACTTGCCAGCACACACATATATAGGAAGACTAACAGGTAAACACAGCCACCTGCAGACAGTGGTCCTGGTTAATGGGAGTCACCAAGATTCCAAACTACTATTAATGGCCCACACTTTGCATAATTACAATAGGCCCTCAGAGTTATATTTCATATTTCTAGTTTTAGATACAAGAGTGGTACATTTATACAAATAGGATGATCACACTCAGTAGCTTATAAGCTTTGTAATGATACCTTACAAGAGACCTTTTGCATGAAGCATATTCCAGTTACATTATATTCACTTCTTATTATATTTTTATAAAACCATATAGACTGCACAAAGTCACACGCAGCTCCCACTGTTCTCCGTTCCAGGTGAATGGAGGCTGCAGGAAGCGGCATGGGCCGAGGGATGTGCTGGCCACTGCTTCCCGCAGCCCCCACTGGCCTGGAGCGGCGAACTGCGGCCAGTGGGAGCCGCAATTGGCCGAACCTGTGGACGCTGCAGGTAAACAAACCGTCCTGGCCCACCAGCAGATTTCCCTGATGGGCCGCATGCCAAAGGTTGCCGACCCCTGTTTTAACCCAATCCTGCCTAAGTCTGCAGGCACTGTCCAGAAACAGCAAATTTTGGGGAAGATGTTTTCTTCTTGATCTTGTATGTATGTGTTTTAATCACACAATATAAACAGGTACCAACTACTGCTGTTTCTCTTAAAAGTTCTGATTCAGCAAAGTATTCAAGCACATAACTAATTCAGAACACTTGAATAGTCCCATTAACTTCTAGGGACCAGCCCCTCGAGTGGGAGACAGGACACACACTGAACTCTGGGTTACAGAATTCACTCAAGTCAGTGAGGGTTAGTCTACACTGGCAACGGTATAGGGCTGCCGCGGCAGCCTTTAATGTGGCTTGTGTAGTTACGGCAGAGCCCTGAGAGAGAGCTCTAAAAATCCACCTCCACGAGGGGCGTAGCTCCCAGCGCTGGCGCACTGTCTATACTGGCGCTTTACAGCGCTGAAACTTGCTCTGCTCAGGGGGATGTTTTTTCACGCCCATGAGCGAGGAAGTTGCAGCGCTGTAAAGTGCCAGTTTAGACAAGCCCTGAAGTTGCATCTGCTTACACAGTTGTCTGAATTAGGGCCGTGACCTGTAAAAACAAGATCACTCAAACTGCTCCTGACATTGATGTTCATTAGTACTATCACATTATGAGAAGGAAAGTAGGGTGGTCAGTAAAGTAGTGCACTTAACTGTTATTTGAAAGGTTCATAAGTTACTTGATAAGTTAACTTCTTGAGCCTGTACCTCAGCAGAAGGTGCGGGTCAGGGTCAGCCAGGCTATCTAGAGTAGGGTGACCAGACAGCAAGTGTGAAAAATTGGGATGGGGGGGTGGGGGGCTATAGGATCCCATATAAGAAAAAGACCCAAAAATCGGGACTGTCCCTATAAAATCGGGACATCTGGTCACCCTAATCTAGAGAGAATGGCAGCCATCTCCAAAGACCGTATTCAACTCTTGATTTTGCCCTGAGTGCTTACTTTCCTCCAGCCTGGGTGAAGCATTAGGATTGGGCCTAATCCAGTGGAAAGAGTTTTGTTGACTTCATTGGGAGTTGGATGAGGCCCATTGGGAATAAAACACAATCTGGAAAAAATGAATCATAGGATCATAGAAATACTTAGCTTTATTAGAAAATAATTGTGAAAGGCTTGGCTGTACTAACATCGTTTTGAAAAGAGCCCTATTAGGTTACTTTACAATGATGTGAGCATACATTTCAAAGCACAGGTGCTGTTCACTTCATGTCTGTACTGTTTCAGAAGCTGTCTCTCTCTCTTACCCCTTTCCTTTCCCCAAAATAACATTAACCTATCCTTGCTTTGAAACTGGCAGAGAGATTTAAATTAATTCCTTGCCTGCCACAGGAAGTTCTTCTTTTAATCAACCATGAGAAAAATGTTTACAAGGGAGCTCTAGCTAAGTAGAGAATAAAAATCTTTTGTGGGGACCCCTCTCACTCTTCTAGTGAGTTGTGCCAGGTGAAGCAGCTGGGCATTCCGAATGTGGGGCTCTTTCTTTTGAAGTGGAGTTAGTGACGTAAAAGTATGGTTTAGAGTAAACACACTGGCGATATCTCAATCTTTACAAAATACATAATTTACTTGGAGTGCATGCTCATGAATTCAGATTACTAGTTGAGTATCCCAGGTCACAATTAGTCTGGTGCTTGTGTGATACTCCAGGAATCCACTATTTACAGTTTCTGAAGGACTTTGTAGAGCAGAGAATCAGAGGGTGTAAACTGGTGACACAGGAAACACAGCAAATACCTTGAGAAACAAAAGCCTGTCTTGTAGCTCGAGGCCACATACTGACCTTGAAAGAAAACATAAATGACTTGAAAATAGTTTTTTTCATAGCTCAGACCTGCTTAGAAAGATGACTTATAAACCAGTAATAAGATAATAGGTTTAATCATAAGTGAAAGAAGACAAAGCTGTATGGGAGAGGTTTGAGTTCCTTCCTCCCCAGCCCCCTCTTTCCCAGAAAATGAACTTTTGCAATGGTGTGAAGTTTGGTTGTAACCTGGGCAGGTGTGGTTAATGTAGTAATATTTATAATCACCTTAGACTTTAATGTAGAATAGGGAATACTGGCACAATCTCTTCAGCTCCAGGATAAGAGCATACTAGAAATACACTGCCATGAACAGTCTTGTAGTGGCTTTGGGATAGGCTTCTGCAATGCTATGGGCAGCACTTTCTGCCTAGGTTCCACTGGAAGAACCTGGACTGTGGGCCCCACGTAGTAGAAAATCATCCTGGAACTGGGCCATGGCTGCACAAGCCTCCTGCAGCCTCTCTGCCGTTGTGTGGCTGGAGCTGGCCGGCTCAGCCCACACATTAGGTGTGTTAGGGTAACCTGGAGATCCTGGCAGCCTGTGCCAGCAAAGCTTCTATTGAACGCCAGCTGGAGTTTAAAACTGCTCTTGCTGGATCACCCACTGAACCCTGACTCAGGTGCAGGGAGGTGGTCAGGGCATGTTGGGTGAATCGACTCCTGTGTCAGTGTATGAGAGAGGAGTCTTATTTAGGGTTTGGCTGTCTAAGGACAAGCTCGTCCTCACATACACATTGTGAAGGAGATGGTAATTAGCATACTGTGCTCAGGGCTTAAATTCTGGAGGTCAGGACTTAAGCCCTGCAGGAGGCACTGGAGCTCCCATGGGTTTGAAAATATTTACCGGAGCTCTGCTCCGGATGGCACCAGCTGAATTTAAGCCCTGCTTGTGTTTCATTCCTAATACCTCCCACTTCCACCTCAAAGCACCGCAACCCCCTTCCTTTCTGTTTCTGTTTATATCCCTCTCCCCTATGAACAGGTATTTTTGTTCCCATCTGTCTGCTCTCCTGCCATTACTTTCCTACCAGTACCCTCATCAATGTCCTCTATCCCCTCCTCCCCCCCGGATTTACTTTCAGCACACCCGCCAATTGATTCCAGACCCAGCATCAGGGTGCCTAGGAGTGCATATACAGAAAATAGGGATGTTTCACCAGCAGCGTGGTCAAGACTCAGCCGGGCTCACTTCAGACAACGCATCCACTTGAATTGCTAGTGTTATCAGCCCAATCTGCCACCCAAATGTTACGTTTCCAGGTGTCTATTTCGTTAATCACAGTCTTACCTCATGAATACAAGCAATCTTAATCTGGCAACAGGCAGCCAAAGAAAATTTGTTTTCAAAGTAACAGAGCGTTTAAAGGACAAGGATTTTCAAAAAAGCGTTTACCCAGTTTTCTCATCTATAGGTCAGGAATTAACAACTGCATTCTATACAATGTATACAGTTCCTCCTCCCCACTGCTTTTCCCCTACATATAGAGCTCATCTTCTTAATTTAGCCTGTGCTGCCATGAATTCCACAGAGGGGATTTCTAAGTGAGAGTTCCAAGAAGTTCCAAGCTTTAGGTCCTGCTGCCTTTTTCAGGGCTTCATAGATCACCATATCAGGACACTAAGGTGACTCATCTTTCAAAAATAAATCAATGACAATTGCATGATGAGTGTTTGTAAGTGTGTCTAAGGCCAATGTTTGTTGTGGTGTCTTTGTCTGAAAGCCCAGCCACAGCCGACATAAATGAAGAAAGTTGTCATTAGATATGTACTGTGTCTAGTTTTACTCTGAAACTGGCCACATGCTTTCCTTGGATTGATCCCTAATTTATGCTTCACTATTTTTCATTTTCTCCTTCTCTTTGGACTCAGAAAAATAATAAAAAGTATTTGTAACAACAGGAAAGCTTGTCCCAGGATCTCTAAATGGCTAACTCTGTGCCAGCACAGACCTCGGTCTGTCCTGTTCTGGCATCCCTCTGTCCCCAGATAGAACCGCTGGACTAGTTAATCCCACGTTTTCCTTTCCTCCTCCAAGGGCAGATACTTTCTCCGGGGACATTCTCCACACTTGAACCTCAAGCAACAGTTAAATCTAGAATCTGAATAACCATGGGTAGAATTCTGTATTGTGCTTCGGATCTGTACTTCTCTGGGGTTCGAAGCAGACCCCAACGTAACTTAGACATCCCTGGCAGGTGTGCCTAATTTATGGTAGTCTGTCCCCAGCTGCCAGTGGGTAGCAGCACAGCCCAGAGATTTTGCAGTGCTGTGTGTCGTGGCCCTATGCTGATAAGACTCTCTCCCTCAACTGGAACTTGGATTTTTTAGAGTCCCTTTAGGCTGCTCTGGCCCTTTTACCTGGTGTAAAGGTGCTGGAGTAGAGGTGAGACTCTCGCGCAGTTTATTTAAGAAAATAGAGAAATATAGAAAAAAGAAAGCACATTTAATTTTGCTCTCATTGAGTCATGGTTTGTGGAAAGTCATGCTAGTAAGGGCCATGGGATGCAGTCACAAAGCAAAAAGGTTGGTAGGTGCAGACCTTACATGTTAATAACATGCTCTTGTTATCTCAATCCATAAAGTTCCTATCTTCAGTCTTGATACTATCTCCTTGGAGATAGCAGGCATTAGCTCAGGTTCTTTCTTTGGTTGATCTTAGGCATTAGAAGTCCTTGTTAGGATGTTATACAATATAGACATTGTCTCCTTCTTCAGTTCGAACTCAATACACAATGTCTTTCACACTTTACAAAGTACTTAACTGCTTTCCATTTCACAAGGTGAAATCATGGCCTATTGAAGTCAGTGGCAAAACTCTCCTTGACTTCAGTAGAGACAGGATTTCACCCACAGTGTTTTCCTTTTCCTCCCCAAATGTTTGAGCATTTTAAGCGCATTGGCCCATTTCAAAGCCCTCTTTTGAACTTGTGTACCATAAGCACCTCTGATACCTGTCCTAAAGGATATCCTGTCCCTCCTTGAATATTTGGGTAAAAGCCTTTGGTAAGGCCAGGTCCTTTCATATATAATGAACTCTCTATCCCAGGGAGTCTTCCTGTATAGGAAGCCTGCAGCTACTTTCCTAAATGACATTAAAACAGATCCCACATGGATAAAAATACACAGAAAATTCCAAATAGAAAATAGTTATTTGTCATAGTATTTTTGATGAACTTTTTTTGTTGATGCACATCAGAAAAAATAACTGTTATCCTCATGCTTATCACACATGTGCTGCTTTAAAGGTACAAGCTGATATAGCGACAAAACAAATGTGGCAAATCTGGTTTTGCCAAGTAACACTGTCACTTAGATCCTCTAATTCTCTGGAACTGTTCAAAGAGAACTTTGATGCTACCACATGGTCCAAAACTTTACTGAAAAAAGTATCTACTATGATACATGCTACAGCCATGTTCACTTTCTCTCTGCTGACTCCTCAATTTAATTCAAGCCCCTAGTTCTTGCTTTCAAGGCTTTCTACAACTTAGCTCCTTCTTACAATTAGCATAGTGTCTCGTTTAGCACCTCTGTGTTCACCACAAGCCACTTGTCTGAATGGCTTTGTTTTTCCCTTGTTCCATGAATGCCTTGTCTTCTTTTATGTAGCTGTATGTACCAGGAAACCCCCATCTTAACACCATCTGCCGTATCTCCACCTCTCAAATTTTATTTCTTCAAGGAGACTTACAAGTATGGCCAGCATTTTCAAACATGGGTGTCTACATTTAAAGTTTTGCACCCATAAGCTCCATTGACTTCAGTGGGACAGAACAAGGTGGTCTTAAGTTGGAGTGGGGGAGATTTAGGTTGGATATTAGGAAAAAACTTTTTCACTAGTAGGGTGGTGAAGCACTGAATGAGTTACCTAGGGAGGTGGTGGAATCTCCTTCCTTAGAGGTTTTTAAGGTCAGGCTTGACAAAGCCCTGGCTGGGATGATTTAGTTGGGGATTGGTCCTGCTTTGAGCAGGGGGTTGGACTAGATCAGGGATTGGCAACCTTTGTCCCGCGGCCCGCCAGGGTAAGCACCCTGGCGGGCCGGGCTGGTTTGTTTACCTGCTGCGTCTGCAGGTTCGGCCAATGGCAACTCCCACTGGCCGCGGTTCACCGCTCCAGGCCAATGGGAGCTGCGGGAAGTGGCGCAGGCTGAGGGATGTGCTGGCCACCACTTCCCGCAGCCCCCATTGGCCTGGAGCGGCGAACCACGGCCAGTGGGAGTTGCCATCGGCCGAACCTGCAGACGCAACAGGTAAACAAACCAGCCCGGCCCGCCAGGGTGCTTCCCTGGCGGGCCGTGGGACAAAGGTTGCCAATCCCTGGACTCCTGAGGTCCCTTCCAACCCTGATATTCTATGATTCTATGAACAGCTGGTGCTCAACAGTGCTGAAAATGTAGAGGTGCCCAAACATGGATTTAGATATCTGATTATAGACATTGAAGTTTAAAAATGGTAAAGTTGTTTTTAAAAGTAATCCTGTGAACCTTTTGTGACTACGTAATCATATTGTCTTCTTCACCCTTATCTCCCTCAGCTCTCTCCTGTTATCAAATATTGTTATCTTGTCTTAACTAATAGGCCCTGATCCTGAAACGAGGTTTGCCTGGGGGGACCTCTGCACTCGCTTAGAGCCCCATTGACTTCACTGAGGCGCTGCATGAGTGCAAGAGCCTGCTTGCACGGAGTCATTTTTAGGTTAAGCCTGTTGAAGTCAATGGGAGTCTTTCTATTGACTTCAGTGGGCTTTGGATCAGGCCCTTCGGGTGTGCCCACAGGTGTAATTTCAAGCTTAGGTAGACGTATACATGCTAGCTTCGATCAAGGTAACACACTCAAAATAGCAGTGTAACTGTGGTGGCACAGGGGGCAGCTCAGGCTAACCACCTGTACTTTTATCTAGGGTCTCATATGGGACTGTACTTGGACAGCTAACCCATGCTGCCTGCCATGCTACCATGGCTCCCCTGCTATTTTTAGCATGCTAAATTGGTCAGCATATGGGCTCATTGTTTTTGTACTGTAAACATCTGTGGCCTTACTCAAGTAATAAATTATAATAGTCCTTCCAGCCCATGACAAAATTCTGTTGGCAGCCATAGCTCCTTATAAAAACACAAAGCTTTTGAGACTGCAATCTGTCCTGTTGGATAGGTATTAAATGAAGGAAGGAGCAAAAAGAATAACACTAGTTTCATTTACTTGTCATGTTGGTTAAGTTATTGTAAAGGGTGTTGCTTTTCAGCAGTATTTCTGATCCCGGATTTGGAGACTGGTAGGCTACAGCAGAATCAGTTAAAGCTGTTCCCAGGGATCGTATTGCATTTATATGGAACAAATTAAGGTTTTTGAAAGGTAGATAAGGGGGTATCTTTTTAAGGTCCTTGCTGTGCTCCTTTTATTTCATGTATTGCACTGTGTAACATCAACCTTTTTGAGAGCAAAAGAAAAACTCACACTTTGATCCATTCAGACTACAGGACATGGGCCAAACTCTGACTGGCCGTGTGCATACCATCACATCACTGAGAGCCTTTGGCTAATAGAGGAAGTTGGCTGCCCTGATATCTGCCCTTTTGAAACATTGCAGTCCATGGGTCCATCATAAAAGGTGTTTTAGGGGCTGTGGCCTAGAGCTCAGGTTGTAAGATTTCCACGTTAATGTTAGCTATGCCTAAAAATATTTTTTTCTTTTTGTTAATTAAGTTTTCTACCATTTTAATTAAACATTTTACTTAGGTAACTCATTTTCTGTAGAATTCACCTTCCTTTGAATGTTTCCTCTATGTCAGGGGTTCTCAAACGTTTCCATATTGTGGACATCTTAATAGAGAGGTTGTCTCATGGACTCTCACCTACCTCTCATTTGTAATCATAGAACCTCCCTGTAGTAACCACAACAATTGTTTACAAGGAAAAGTCATATTTGGCAAGTATGTTATGCATTTTAACTGTATGTCAATGATGTTTGAAAGGTGCAAATGGAGAAGATAATCTGCACTGTCTGGCTAGCTGTCTCTGATTGAGGGAATATGGTCTAGTAGTGGATAGGACATTGGGCTGGGCCACTAACCAGCAGTGCGACTTTGGCCATCTCTCTTTTCCTTGCCACTCTTAGTCCGTCTGCCTTGTCTGTTTTGATTGTAAATTCTTTGGGGCTGGGACTATCGCTAGCTCTATATTCGTCGTGTGCCTATCATGGTCATGGAAGGGGCTTGTGAGTGCTACTGTAATCCATGGACCACTGCTTGCTGCAGGGGATTGCTGCTTTGTTTGGTGTGGCCTTGTACACAGTGTAAAGAAAGTCCTGTATATATATCATCTTTGAATGGACTGGTGTATGGAAGGTCACTCACTTGAAGGCATGTCACCAAGGCACATCTCCTGCAGGGGGATCTGTTTGCTCCTTGTTCGCTGACACACATGAGACCATTTGAATTGCAGCTTCAGAACCTAAGGGGTGCCCTTATTTTATTACGAGAGACGGAGTTTGCACAGCTGTGTTGTAAACTCTGACATCCATTAAAGGTTTCCAGCTGCATCCTAAGGGGGAAAGTAGAACGAACGTAAGATTGGGGCATCTGTGCAAGAAGCCCGGGACACTGGGACATTGCTATGAAATACGTTGCTTTGATTATTGTTCAGACCCGAATACATTTTATAGCTAATAAGACCAAAAAAAGTGTTCATAATTTTATTTTTTGTTATACTTTAAAAAAAAAAACACACCTTGTTGGCCAGGTACTCCCAGAGCCAGGTACACCGTTCAGTTAAACATTGCTGTGTTTATATTGCTAGGTAATAAAATTCTGTGGTTCATGAAGTGCCCATCAATAGAAAGCTAAGATTAAAAGCCTCGGATCCGATCCATCTTTTCATAAAGAAAAGCTATTCATATAATGATGACCATTCAATAATTTATCTGCAGTGGGTGTGTTTTAGAGGACTGGGAGCATATGTAAGCTCTGAAGTTCCCTTTTGAAATACGCATGCAAAGAGAAGCATTGTTGAGAAATAAATTCAGTGGTGGATAGACTACTGCTGAATTGCCCACCTCTTTTCCCATACAGTCACACAACAGTTCACAACTCTGAAGGTTGTCTTCACTTCTCATTAACACAGTCAAATATGTGAGACATTAGATATATACCTTTCTCTCCCTGGTAAAGTTGGTTCTGGCAATCTTCAGGATAATATTTGATTGTCTAGCTAAGGTACTTATATGGCCTCATCGTTGTAGTATCTGTACAATCTGTAATGCATTAATCCTCACATAAGATAGGGCAGCATTATCATCTACATTTTACAGATGGGGAACTGTGTAGAGAGAGAATAAGTCGCTTGCCTAGGACCATAAAGGAATTCTGTAGCAGAATAGGGAATTGAACAATGGTCCTCTATGCCCAGGTTAGCATGCTAACCACTGGACCATCCTTTCTCTGCAAGTTAAAAGATTGAGAGGAACACTACAGGTTGGTTACCTTCTGACATCAGTGCAAGGAACTGGGCTATCCCAAAGTGACTGACCGCAAACAAAGCCAGACATCACCTGAAATGTTAAAACCACGCCACATTCTGAACAGTCAAAAGAAGAAAAAGTGTGACAGAAAATTGAGTTGAGATATTTTATTAAAATTGTATTAAAATATTCAGTTTTATTGAATTTTTTTTAGTATTCATTGTTCTGAGACATTTTATTCAGGCCAAAACCTGGCATAGATATTTATAGTGTAGTGCAACCCCCATGAAAAATTAGATTTACATTATAACATTCGTAAGAAGCACCACTATTATGCAATAGCACAGGACTTGTGCATTTATGCCAGACATTTGTACATATTAGGCATGCCATGCAGTGCAAAGACAGTTAAGATGTGTAGGTGTATAATATAACTGTATTTCATGAAATGCTATTACTTTTATAACATGATTTCATTGTAGTTTTTAACAATAATAATAATAATATTTGGCACTTTCACAATGTCTTTCATATGAGGATATCAAAGCATTTTGCAAATATTATTAAGGATATGATTTAATCATGGGTATTTTTAGTAAAAGTCATGGACAGGTCACGGGCAATAACCAGAAAGTCACGGGCTGGTGACCTGTCCATGACTTTTACCAAAAATACCCCTAACTAAATCTTAGGCGCTGGGGGGAGGACGGGGGTGCTTCTGAGGATGCTGCTGATCCTGGGGGAGGGGGGGGCACTCAGAGCCCCACTGCTGCTCCAGGCAGGGGGGCGGCCCGGGCCCCAGTCGCTGCTGCTGCTCCCGGACTGCTCGGGCAGCCCTGGGGTCAGCTGCACCAGCCCCTTCAGAAGTCACGGAGGTACCGGAAAATCATGGAATCTGTAACTTCCATGACCTTCGTGAAAGACTCACAACCTTAATTATTATTAAACAGGACTTAATTCAACTTCTATTGAAGTTAAGGGGGAAATTCCCATTAATTTCAACGTGCTTTGGACTGAAATAGATACTAGTTACAAAAAGTGGCATCAGTTTTTAAACAGAACTCTCCAGTGGATGGAATAAATCATCCAATGGGAATTTCTCTTTTCAAACTTGATGGTATGATATAGCCCATAGTAAGATTAAAGGGCCAGTTTTTCTGAAAATGCTAGTTGTGTTATTTTCCATAAAATACATTTTAAAATACTTTTTGCTGCCTTTTGTTTTTAAATTTTTTTGCAACAGTGTTGCACACGGTTATATTTGCTTTTAAAGCATTACGTGTAATTTCAAAGTATCTGTAGCTATATGCATGTGTCTAGTTTTCTTTTGTGCTCTCTTCAGAACAACAAAGCTATGCGGTGTCCAGCACTGGGCTTTTTATAGTGATTTATTAACTCTGTCAGAATAGTTCCTGTGAATGCTGGGACGCTCTTGTATACTGTGGCAGTTGATATTGATTATGACAGTTTGTGGACTTGTCGGTTGTCAGACAGCAGATAGTATTTTGTCTTCTTACTATACAGACCATGGACTATACATCAGTGTTTCCTTAAGAAAAAGGCCCTTTGTCTGACATCCTTTTCCCTCCATGTTATGAGAGAACTTGAGTAATACATTGTGCGGCATATAACAAAATAGATCAGACACCCTATAGACCAGCCAGTCAAAATTACAATAGCTGTAGAGCCATGCATGAATAGTTAGTTCTGCTGCTGTTCTCTCATGAAATAGACTATGTAGTTGGCAGAAATGGTTAAGCTAGTCTGACTCTGTCATTTATAAAAAAAAAAGTTCATTAATTGTACTAATATGCATCCGATATTTCCATTGTTTGGGAACCTGCAGACTATGCACTTTTAAAAGTTTATAATTAGGGTTTTGGCTATTGAAAAGCTTTGAAGATCATGCATGGCGGTTTTGCCTCCTCTGTGGAAACAGAAACAGGACAGTCTGTCTGAAGCAGGTTGAGGAAGAGGAGATAGAAATTTTCTGTGGAATACCCGTCTTGGGGAAAATGAAAGCTAAAAAAAATCAGCTGGTGTGATGGGTCCTACAAAAAGATCACCCAAAATAATGACCACTTGCCACAACTCCACCACTGTTTGTTTTTAGCCATTAAGTAGTAAAGTAGCACCCATGAGAAAATATTTTATTTGCTTTGCAGCTGCTGTATAATGAAAGAAAAACAATTAGCAGCAGAGGTTTTATAGACATTCCCGGGTAGGGGGGAAATGCTTAGTTTAGACCAGGGGTCTCCAACACGCGGCCCGGGGGCCGCATGCAGCCCGCGGGGTTGTTTTCTGCGGCCCATGAGCTCCTCGCGGCCCGCCCCCAGCGTTTACCTAGAGCGGCTCCAGCCCGACGCGCACTGGGAGAAAGGCAGGCTTCCTGCCTGCCCTGCCCCCTTCCGCTCTGGGAAGTGGCCAAAACAGGGGAAGGGGGGCGCACAGGGCTCTGTGTGTTGCTCTTGCTTCAGGCAGTGTCCCCCAGCAGCTCCCATTGGCCGCAGTTCCCCGTTCCCGGCCAATGGGAGCTGCTGGGGGTGATGCCTGAAGCAACAGCAACACACAGACCCCTGTGCCCCTCCTCCCCAGGTTCCGGCCACTTTCAGGAGCGGAGCGGAGCGGGGACAGGAAGACAGCCGGCTTGCCCTGCCCCCGGTGCATGTCGGGCCGGAGCCCGCCCCCCGAGCCCGTCCTGCAGTCCAACCCCCTGCTGTACCCCGCACCCCTCCTGCAGCCCTACCCCTAGCTGTATCCCACACCCCTCCTGCACCCCACACCCCAACTCCCTGCCCTGAGCCCTCACCACACCCCTCCTGCCCTCCCTGGGGGGCAGGAAGGGGGTAGAGTTGGGGTGGGGATTTCAGGGAAGGGGCTGGAATGGGGGCAGGGCCTCATGGAAGGGGTGGAGTGGGGGTGGGGCCAAGGGTGGCAGGGGGAGGTGTCAGTAATGCGGCCCTCGGCCAATGTACTAGTCCTCATGTGGCCCTCAAGGTCATTTGAGTTTGAGACCCCTGGTTTAGACCCACCTGGAGTACTAGAAAAGAAATCTAACTTTAAATCCAGATTGCATCATTACATACCCAACGATATTACTAGATAATAGGTGCTGCTCTGATTTTTCTGTTTTTCTAGGTGGTTATTCTGAACATGGACACAACTTCACCTGGCACGAGATGATTCTCTGCTTATCACCCCATTAAAACACAAAAAACCCAACAATCGAAAAAAGAAAAGGAAAAAAAGCCTATATATGAAATGTTGGGCCTGGATTCTGATCTCACATTGGTTTTATATTGATTCAAATGCAATTACTGCTGATTTACATTGAAGAGATGCAAAATCACGCTCAGTGTGTGTATCTCAGTTTAGCTGGAGAAGATGGATATAGTAGGTGACTATTCAGTGTTAGACATTAGAAAGGACCATGTAGCAGGCAGTTTGGGTTAGTGGATGAGGTATTGGACTGGGAGTCTAGAGAGCTGGGTGCTGTTCCAACTCTTCTACTGACCTGACCAGCCACCTCTCTGTGCCTCTGTTTCCCTTCCCCTGCTTTGTCCATCTTGTCTACAGTAGAACCTCAGAATTATGAACACCTTGGGAATGGAGGTTGTTCATAACTCTGAAATGTTCATAACTTTTAACAAAACATTATGGATGTTCTTTCAAAAGCTTACAACTGAACAATGACTTAATACAGCTTTGAAACTTTACAATGAAGAAGAAAAGTGCCCTTTATTTTTTTAATAGTTTACACTTAACACAGTACTGTACTGTACTTGCGTGTGTGTGTGTGTGTGTGTGTGTCTGCGTCTGCTGCTTCCTGACTGGTTTCAAATGAGGTGTGTGGTTGGCTGGTCAGTTTGTAACTCTGGTGTTGATAACTCTGAGGTTCTACTGTATTTAGATTGTGCAATATTTGGAGTAGGGACTGTTTCTTACTATGTCTTTGTACAGTGCCTAGCACTATGAGGCCACAATCTCAATTGGGGCCTCTGGCACTACTATAGTACAAATAATTTAATACTCTATGATCTGTACTTTCTAAATAAAATATTATATATTAGTGAAAAAATGACAGAGTCCTTAAGGTCAGCAAGGAGACAGCCAAACAAGAGGGTTTGATCTCTCTGATGTAGCTGCTCATTGCAAATTCCATGTTCATTTATGTATACAGTATACATAATGTATATAGAACCCATCACATTGCCCAGGGTCAATAATTATATTTCAGAATGAAATGATGCTGTAAAGTTTGCAAAGACATTGTGCTAATATAAGTCTACTCTGTACTAAAGGTTGTACTGGCATCCATCACTCCTTAGTATCAGATATCACTGCTGTATGTGCATTGAAATGTTTTGTAGCAAAACAAACATGGATCTGTCAAAGACATAATGGGGCAATGTAAAAATGCTTGCTTTCATTAGAGATTGGCTTAATTGGCTCCATCTCTAACTTTCATACAGGGTTCCTGAAGGAAATCAAATGTAGTTAGCTCTTTTCCCCTATGATGACTTTTATCTAAAGCCCTGATAATCCTTTCTCTTGCTCTGCATAGTTTTGGTACTTTAAGCCTGAGACCGCTGCAGGAGAAGATAATTTTGGTGTTGTGCTGCAGAAAGTGACAGCTTCACAGCATTAGTTGTAGGCTAGCAGTGATTTGTGTAAGATAGGTACTGTACGTATCAGAAGAAGTTTCTTGCCCTTAACCCTCTCACAGCTATTTGTCTTGCTAGCAGTTTCCAGTTGTTTGAGTGGAACAGTCTAGGACAGCGCATACCTGGATGTCCTTTGTACTTAGGTTCTTTCCAGTGCAGAAGCCAAAGCACTTTCTGTCTGTCTCCCTCTCACATCCCAGCAGGTTGGAATGTCTCACATCTCAGTTGTGTTTATTGGAGAATGCCTCAGTAGCCTGGTCTGTATGCCAAAGCACTTCAGAGGATGTTGTTTGAAATAACTCTGATTTCTCTCTCTCTCTCTCTCTCCCCCACTCCTTCCCCCTCCCCTCCCGCCAATAGATGGTGTTCACAGTGTCACAGCAGTCTGCACCCTGAGGGTGACTATCATCACTGATGACATGCTGACCAACAGTATCACTGTGCGGCTGGAAAACATGTCCCAGGAGAAGTTCCTTTCCCCGCTGCTCTCTCTCTTTGTGGAGGGGGTGGCGACGGTGCTGTCTACTACCAAGGATGGTATCTTCGTCTTCAACATTCAAAATGATACAGACGTCAGCTCCAATATCCTGAACGTAACATTCTCCGCTTTACTTCCTGGTGGCATTAGAAATAAGTTCTTCCCCTCCGAGGACCTCCAGGAACAGATCTACCTCAACAGGACGCTACTGACCATGATCTCTATGCAGCGGGTCCTGCCTTTTGACGACAATATCTGTTTGCGAGAGCCTTGCGAGAACTATATGAAGTGCGTCTCGGTGTTGAAGTTTGACAGCTCTGCTCCATTTATTAGTTCAAACACCGTTTTGTTCCGACCCATCCATCCCATCAACGGTCTGAGGTGCCGGTGTCCCCCTGGGTTTACAGGCGACTATTGTGAAACAGAGATTGATCTCTGCTACTCCAACCCTTGTGGCAATAATGGGCTTTGTCGGAGCCGAGAAGGAGGCTACACTTGCGAATGTTATGAGGACTACACTGGTATGTGTTTATCTTATCTATTATACCCATGATTTATATGTTAGGCCATCCACTGAGTCAGTTCAGTATCAAGCTGAAATTGTTGACATTCTTACTCAAATGGAGAAAGCGTCTGACACTAAACTCTGGTAGAGAGAAGGATTTAATGTGTCACATTTGCAGTTAGACTATATCCCATATCTTTGCTTTAAAATGTCTTGTTTGGACACATTTCTTTTACATTGTGTTTCTGGGAGGGAAAAGAGGGTCCCTGATTGCACATCCAACTATCTTCTACCCCTTAAGTAATACTCAAGACAGCCAACAGTGCTAGATGTAAATCAGTATTCTCTGAGTGCAACATGTTATGAGGAGACACTCCTTATTTTGAACTAGTATTACTACTTATTGTTTGTATTGTGGTCATGCCTAGAAGCCCCAGTCATGGACCAGGACCTTGTAGGGCTTGGTGCTGTACAAACAGAACAAAAAGATGGTCCCTGCCTCAAAGAGCTTACTATAATGTAAACGTGGGAAATACCGTATGTAAGCTTCAGTTTGTGAATACCCATCCAGGCAAATATAATCTCTCGATCCAATTTCCTTTCTAGAAATTGTATGTTTAAAAGAGCATAAGATTGCTGCTTCTTGTTGTCATTCTTCTCCTCGTATGTTCATCTTTATCAGTTTGTTGATGGAGTTACTTTATCTCATAATTTACCAGACAATTAATAAAAGTTAAAGTGCTACTTCTGCAATATTTGTAAAGAGTATAGAAGAAGAAGAAAATTTAAATGCTACATAGTAGAACCATTACAGTTAATGGGATTACTTATGAACTTAAATTGTGCATGTGTCCAAGTAGTTTGCTGAATGAGGCCTAAACTCTCAGCTGAGACTTAGGGCTTGGCTACACTTGCAAGTTAGAGCATACTAAAGCTGCCCAGTGAGCTCTAACTCACTCCCTGTCCACACTGGCAAGGCACGTAGAGCGCTCTGACTCCGCAGCTACAGCGCTGCTAGTAATCCACTTCGGCAAGTGGAATAATGTTTGCTGCTCCTCCGCTGGAGCGCCGCGGCGCCAGTGGGGATGCCCTGGTCCTATAGTGTGCATTGATCGGCCTCCAGAAGTGTCCCACAATGCCTGTGCTAACCACTCTGGTCATCACTTTGAACTCTACTGCCCTGCCCTCAGGTGACCAACCGTCACACCCGCCCTTTAAGTTCTCTGGGAATTTTGAAAAATCCCCTTCCTGTTTGCTCAGCCAGGCGTGGAGTGCTCTCAGCGAATCTTTCCAGCTGACCATGCCTCCACACTCCAGACGAGCCCCAGTATGGCGCAATGGTGAGTTGCTGGACCTCAGCAGTGTTTGGGGGGAGGAAGCTGTCCAGTCCCAGCTGCGCTGCAGCCGTAGGAATTACGATACCTTCGGGCAGATATCAAGGGACATGATGGAAAGAGGCCATGACCGGGATGCACTGCAGTGCAGGGTTAAAGTGAAGGAGCTGTGGAATGCCTACCACAAAGCCTGCGAGGCAAACCGCCGCTCCAGTGCTGCCCCCATGACCTGCCGTTTCTACAAAGAGCTGGATGCGATCCTTGGGGGCGACCCCACCTCTACTCTGGGGACCACCATAGACACTTTAGAGCCCAGTGCAACAAGGCAGGAGCAGGAGGAAGAAGAGGAGGAGCAAAGCGGGAGCAAGGGTGCTGAGGCAAAGGAAGACACCCCGGAATCCCTAGATGCATGCAGCCAGGAGCTGTTCTCAAGCCAGGAGGAAGGTGGCCAGTCACGGTGGCCGGTGCTTTGGGAAGGACAAACACCAGAGGCAGTTCCCAGTAAGCGGCTTTTATTTTGGCAAGGAAGTTATTCGGTGTGGGCTCTTGGGGCGAGGAGGGTTAGGGCTGCGTGCATGCCTAGATGCGGAATAGGGCGTTGATGTGCTCTCTCACATCGCGGTAATCGGCCTCAGTGATCTCTTCAAAAGGTCTCATCCAGAACTTGGGCAATGCGCTTGCGCAGGTTTCTTGGGAGAGCCACTGTGGTCCTTGTCCCAGTCAGGCTAACATGTCCGCGCCACTGTGCCGTGAGGGGCGGGGGGACCATTGCTGCGCACAAGCAAGCTGCATATGGGCCAGGGCGGAAGCCACATTGCAGTAGAAGACCCTCCCTTGCTTCCCAGGTCACCCTCAGCAGCGAGATATCTTCCAGGACGAACTCCTGTGGAAAATGTGGGGACAGTGTTCAGTATAGGGGCCCCCTGCCACTGTTGGCTGTCCTCAAGGCACAGAAACCCAGAGGACAGTACAGCCGTGAAACAGTCAGTCACGCTTGACCCTGTGCTTACTCACCATTTTGGGGCTTCCGTGAGTTATGTGCGCTCGCTTTGGGACAGGCAAATTATAATAAAGCACATACTGTGCTTTTCCGTAAGTACGGGGGAATCATTGCTCTGTCTGGTGTGAACAATGCTGCCTCTGTTAAGTGTTGCATTTTGCCTTTACAGATGCAACCTTGAGATCTCAGCCGTTTGTGTTATCACCGGCTGAAAGACTCCAAAGAATCAGAAAGAGACCACGTAGAAGCAAGGAAGACATGTTGCATGAAGTAATGCCGCATTCAAGTAATGAAATCAAAAAGTGCAGTTGTGGCGGGAGAGTGAAAGGAGGGTCCGCCAGCAGAATGCGGATCGCCGGCACCAAAGCATGGAGCGGCTGCTAAGCATCATGAAGCACCAAGTGGACTCGATACAGGCACTTATAGCAATGCAGGCGGAGCACTACCGCGCCCGCCCTCCCGGCAGCCCTGGTCCCAAAACTCTTTTCCTTGTGCCCCCATGTCACCTCCAACCCACTTTCCAAAACATCTGGGTTCTTACCACCACCAGCTGATTCCAACACCTGTAGTTTCCCCACACAGCCCTGAAAACTACAGCTATTACCCACTGCACTCAACCCCCATCACCATGCAGTATAGCCATCCTGAAGTGCAGCACTCATTGCACAGCACTCCAGACAGGACATACACAAATCTGTGATTGTACCATTCCCCACTCCCTTGCCCTTTCTGTTTCCCCAAACAGTTGTGTCTCTTTTCAATAAATGGATTTTTTGGCTTTGAAAATATTCTTTATTATTGCATAAAGTAAAAGATACCTTAGCCCAGGAAAGAAACAGGCACTGCAAGTCATCGTAGCAAACACAAATTCCTACTAACATTGGAACCACTGCAATTCACTCCTGTGCAGGGCACCAGACATTACTGGTGGCTTTCAGCCTCAAATTGCTCCCTCAACGCATCCTTAATACTTGCAGCCCTGCGCTGGGCCCCTCTAATAGCCCTGCTCTCTGTCTGTTAAAATTCAGTCTCCAGGTGTTGAACCTCCTAGTTCCATGCCTGACTGAATCTTTCACCATTCCCTTCACAAATGTTATGGAGGGTACAGCATGTGGATATAACTGCAGGGATTCTGTCGTAAGCCAGTTCCAGCTTCCCATACAGAGAGCGCCAGCGGCCCTTTAAACGGCCAAAAGCACACTTCACAGTCATTCTGCACTGGCTCAGCCTGTTGTTGAACCGTTCCTTGCTGCTGTCAAGGCTCCCTGTGTAGGGTTTCATGAACCACGTCATTAAAGGGTAAGCGGGGTCTCCAAGGATTACAATGGGCATTTCGACTTCCCCTACGGTGATCTTCTGGTCTGGGGAAAAAATCCTGGCTTGCAGCTTCCTGAACAGGCCAGTGTTCTGAAAGATGCGTGCATCATGCACCTTTCCGGGCCAGCCTGCATTAATGTCAATGAAACACCCATGGTGATCCACAAGCGCCTGGAGAACCATAGAGAAATACCCCTTCCGATTAATGTACTCGGAAGCTAGGTGGGCTGGTGCCAGAATTGGAATATGCATGCCATCTATCGCCCCTCCGCAGTCAGGGAAACCCATTTGTGCAAAGCCAGCCACAATGTCATGCACGTTACCCAGAGTCATGGTTCTTCTGAGCAGGATGCGATTAATGGCCCTGCAAACTTGCATCAACACGATTCCAATGGTCGACTTTCCCACTCCAAACTGGTTAGCGACCGATTGGTATCTGTCTGGAATTGCCAGCTTCCAGATTGCAATAGCCACCTGCTTCTCCACCGTCAGGGCAGCGCTCAATCTCGTGTCCTTGTGCCGCAGGGTGGGGGCGAGCTCATCACACAGTCCCATGAAAGTGGCTTTTCTCATCCGAAAGTTCTGCAGCCACTGCTCGTCATCCCAGACTTGCATGACGATGTGATCTCACCACTCAGTGCTTGTTTCCTGAGCCCAAAAGCGGCGTTCCACGGTGATGAGCATGTCCATGAATGCCACAAGCAAACTCGTGTCATATGCGTTACTCGAGTCGATATCATCGGAGCTCTCACTGTCACTTTGGATCATAAGGAATAACTCGACTGCCAAATGTGACGTGCTGGCGAGACTCATCAGCATACTCCTCAGCAGTTCGGGCTCCATTCCCACAGACCAAAAGGGAAGACAGAGCGCGCGGTACAAAAAACGTTGAAAGATGGCGCCAAATGTGGATGGAAGCAAAGGGAATGCTGGGATGCAAACCGATGCATCACGGGGCGTTGGGACAGGACCCAGAATGCCCCGCACTCCACGCCCCCCTCCCACAAGCCACAGCTCCAGAATGGGAAGATGTGCTCTGTGGGATAGCTGCCCATAATGCACCGCTCCCAATGCCGCTGCAAGTGCCACAAATGTGGCCACGCCAATGCGCTTGCAGCTGTCAGTGTGGACAGACTGCGGCGCTTTCCCTACTGCGCTCTCCGAAAGCGGGTTTAACTCACATGCTCTACATCTGCAAGTGTAGCCATGCCCTTACATTATGGCAAAGTTCTTAGCTGTTTGACCTTCTGAGAAAACGTGAACAACACACTATCAATTAACAGAAATTACAATTATTTGGGTGGTTAGGAATTTATAGAATAAATAGTCTTTCTGAAGTTCCTGCTGATTCCTGCAATATTATCTGTTGTAGTAGTGTATTCCTAGTGTATCCATTGTGGGAGTTGATGTAGATGAAACTGAAATATTTTCTGAGTTCTTAGGTCTGGTGCCTGCTCCTACTCCATGAAAGTCAGTGACAAAACTCTTCTTGAAACCAATGAAAATACAGTAGTATGCTTACTCAGTGCATCAGTAGGAGCTTATATCTTATACCACGTAGTTAAAAAGCAGAGTGAAATATCGTAGAAGCAAAAAACAAACAAAGTGTAATATCTATGTCTATTTAGCATCAGCAAATTTTTTTTTTTTAAATGCAGAGGAGGGAAGAGAGGGTATTTCCTATTCTAAAGCGCTAAAGTTTTAATGATACTTTGAGGCTAAATTTGCTTGTTATTAAATAATTACTGTTTTCTTTTAAAAATTAGATGTTTTGCTTGTGCGCTTTGAATAGCTGAATATTAAATGTCTAAATAACATTCACTAGAAATATTTTGTGTAGGAATTTCCAGGGTGTGTGGCTGTTTTTTTTTTTTAAATAAATAAATCTTAAATTAATCTATTTTAACAGGGGGACTGAGAGCCAGGGATGAGGTGGTGGGGAGAGGGAATGGCCGCAGAGCTGGGGAGGCTGTCAAATAAACATATTTCTTCTATTTGAAACTTTGTGCACTGGGAAATGCTTAAACCAGTGCTCCAGCTTCCTCCAGCTTCTATTCAAAACAGCAGCCTGGCTGGTTGAAAACCTTTGAGGCCAGGCAGAGAAAGCTGGAACATTATTTAAGACGTTTTCTTCCACTGTGAGTGTAAGACTTTAAATAGAGCAAATATGATTGTTTGTGGCTCCCAAGTTTCCTTAGCCCTGTTCTTTGGTCAGCTTCACTCCTGAGAACCTCAGCTATTCTCCATCTCTTCTAGCTGAACATCTTTTGTCCACTGCCCCATGCATTTTTTCCAGCAGACGTTTTAGATTTCTAAAGTTTTATCTTTTTGAAAATTATACATATACAGATCCATATTTACAAAAATGTATGTCTGAATGGTATGTGCTTATAGGGCCTGCTCCAAGCCCCCCACATGGAAAGTCTTTTCTTTACCATCAGTGGCTTTTGGGTCAGGTCCACAGATTACAAAGGATGGGGCGGTGGAGAGGGGGCAGCACTGTCAGGGGGAGCATTGCACTGGGGGGGGGGGATTGGTACGAGGCCAGGGACAGTGGACCAGAGACCTCCCTTAAGAGGTGCACAGGATGTGGGGTTTTCCTAGAGATCAGAGGAAGTCTGCCAGAGAGCAGTCCCTTTCGTAAGGTCCAAATGATAAACTTGTAACTCAACCTGTGAACACTGAAACGGGCTGTGAGACAGTGTTGGAAGTTTTATGACCAATTAATTTGATGAAAAATGTTTTCTATAAGAAACATTACAGTATAAATAGAAGTGATTATGACTAAGTTTATTAAACAAAAACTTACACATTAACAAACTTAATTAACCCATGTTTTAGAATTTGCAATAATTTGGATTTTCATCTGTTCAGAAATTTCTTTGCTGGAAATTTCTGGGGGAAAAGGCTTGCCAAATAAATAGATGAACAGATGAAAATGTAAAAGGTATTTTTAAATGCTTCTCATAAACTAATCATTTGATTTCTTTGCATATTTACTCTGTATTTATAGTGTAGGTGATATAAATATATAATTGCTACATTAAGTGCAATGCACTTCTTGTATTTTCAGAACCACTTGTCATATTAGCTGGAGGTTTGTGCTAAAACTAGTTAACAATGTTGACATTTGAATAGTCATATTTAGTCTCCATAGATAACCACACCATTGAGATGAATGGGGCTGTTCACACTTCTCCAACTTTATTGCTTCAGACTTATTGCAGGCTCAGGGAGATAACACTTTATTGGTTTATATTTGGTTAATGTTTTTGAGATTTTCTTCAAAACCATGAAGGCAGAGGTGATCCACCCAGACCAGACCTACACCGTCCCGGGCTGCACCATCTTCGACAACTTGTATCTGGTCCAGGACCTCTTGGAACTCGGGTGTAGGGATGGTCTGTTGTTTGCCCTCCTGTCCCTGGATCAGGAGAAGGCGTTCGACAGGGTGGACCACAGGTATCTCCTGGGCCCTCTGAGAGTGTTTGGCTTTATCATCATTATTGATTATTTGTATTACTGTAGTGCCTATGAGCCCTAGTCATGAACCATGAGTCTATTGTTCATGGCGCTGTACAAACACAAAACACAAAGAAGGTCCCTGTCCCTATTTTTGTCTTATATAAAATAAGATTTCATCCATTTTACACGTCTGACTTATAGCTATTCATATTCCATAATATTTTATTTTAAAATGTTAAAAAATATAATTTACTGCTTAAAACTATAAAAAATTTCATATTTATTTATTCAAATAATGCAGGGCTTTTTTCAATACGAACATTGCTTGTTTACTTGAATGCAAAATTAGTAAATTTTAATGAATAGAATAAAAATTTGCCCACTGGTATGGTTATGCATGGAAAATAAACAGGTCGAAAGTGGAGGAATATTGGCCCTACAGAAATGCCATCACGATATTGATTCAGTGCAGTATCATATTAATATGAGACATTGTTGAATATTTAAATACACTTAAAAGATGGCTTATCCCTATTGGAGTGGTATTGCTCAGTGGAATGTAGCCTGCTCTGGAAGTTATAAAATCTCCCTTTCCCTATAAAGAGTCATATTTAGAAAAATAATTAGAAGAAAATGGTAAAATCTGTCATCTCTTCGATGAGGAACACGAAAATTTGATGATGCATCATAAAACAGAAATAGCTCAGTATAAAAGCACTCTGGTTATCTGCTAAAATATAGTATTTATTTCCTATAGAAGATAATTATGTCCTAATAAGTTGGAATTTCCCTCCATTCCCCCCCCCCCACTGCTTTGAAGTTCTCCATTTGTTTTGCTGTAATTATTAGTCATTTATACATGATGAAAGTTTCTCTGTCTTCAGGAGTCTTCAGTTACTAGCACAAAGGTAAACCGAGCTTTTACAAGGTATTTTTGAAATTGGAATACTGGCTAATTACTGATTGGCTTCACTTCCTGTGATGTAAGGAGGTGAGTGAACAGGAGACATATGTTTATAACAATCACTTTGGAGTAGCGACTGTCTTCATTTCTTGGTTTTGTACAAATCTGAGTACTCTGGTAGCGTTAAGAAAACAGTACACAATAATAACACCACCATTGGTTTTGATGGGACTAAGTGCATGACTGAGGGCTTAAATTTACAGGGCCTGGTATTTCAAATTAAGCAAACAAATGTAATTAACTAAAGTAATGTGGAATAACTACTTCATCTATTTATTTCCAGGTGTATTTCATGCTTTATATGTGCCTAAAACACAGAGCGTTGTTTGAGAGCAGCTGAAGCAGTTAAGGTCAGCTGGGAATTCAAGCTAACAATCCCTAGACCTGACTATGAGTGAGGGCATGGACAGAAGTAAAAATGGTGGTATAGCTCTCGATATACCTGGTGCTCTTGAAGGCAGGGGCCTAATCCTGAGACCGGCACAGTCGTCGGAGGCATAGATGCAACCGGGGGGAAGTTAGAGGGATCTGTCCCCATCAATGTTTTACTCTCCTTCAGTGGAGGGTATTCCTTCTGCCTTTTCTTTGGCCACCCAAACACCTGGGGGGAGCAGTTGTTATATAAATATTGCCTCAGAGTTTCCTGGGCCCTCTGCACCTCTTCTTTGACTTTTATTTGAGAGAGGGGGATGTAAATCTTAAATCATCGAGGTAATCAAATATAGTGTTCAGAGAGATCTTTTACATGTTGCGCTGCAGTTTTTCTGTAAGCTGCACTGTCATGTTACTGTATTACCATGAAAAGTGAAATCTTACTCTCCCATTGTGTGTCACGCAGATCATCATTGCTGGTGTTATTTTTTTAACAGTTTTATTGCAGTAGTCCCCAAAAGCCACAACTAAGTTGGATATCATTGTGCTAGGTGCCGTACAACTGTATGAGATATGCTTTGTCTTTTAGACTAGCAGGTGCACGAAACAAACAAATGAGATGGGGTAACAAATATTGTAGGATGTTTGCAATTCTTAGTAAGGCAGTCACAAATAATCACAACTTTCCACTTGCCTAATCAAGGACCTGGTCTTCTAAGTACCATGACTTAAATAAAAATAGTGAACTTCTCATACAGAAACAATGTGAACCTAGTGTTCACACTGTTTCTATATGAGAAGTTTACTATTTTTATGTTTCAGTGTTCAGTTTGCATTTCTGTGCAGACTAAAATAGTGCCCTTTTCACTGCAAGGCAGCACCACTATTGCACACTTAATTTACACTTTTGTGGTTCTTACATAGAGAATAGCTAAGGGTTTGTTTACACTTGAAATGCAACAATGCCACAGCTGCCATGGTGCAGCTGCTCCACTGTATTGCTTCAGTCTAGACACTCACTACAGTGATGGGAGGGGTTCTCCTGTCATTGTAGTTTAATCCACTTCCTGGACAGGCAGTTGCTAGGTAGACAGAAAAATTCTTGTTAAGATTCTGTCCAGTAACACTGTACTGAGATATTCAGAGCAGCAGAATTCATTGTATTTCTCTAAGGCCTGGTTTATGCTAAAATGTTAGGTCGACCCAGCTAAGTTGCTCAGGGTGTGAAAAATCCATACCCCTGAGCAGATGTAGTTAAGCCAACCTAGCCCCCAGTGTAGACAGCAATGTTCTTCCATCAACCTAGGTACTGCCTCTTGGGGAGGTGGATTACCTATGCCAATGGAAGAGCTCCCTCCCATCAGCATAGGTAGTATCTATGCTGAAGCGCTACAGCAGTGCAGTTGCAGTACTGCTGCTGTGCTGCTCTAGTGTTCCATGTGTAGGCAAGCCCTGAAAGTCTGGCCGTTTTCGTTTTATTCATGTTGTATTTGCCAGTGTTTAATAGCCGGTCCTTAGTTTAGTGATTCAGATCATGCTGGAAAAACCACTCATATTCTTCAGCAGTTGTAGAGTGCAGTAAGTCCTCAATCCAGTCATGAAGCTTTTAAGCTATGTACAAACAGTAAGAGAAAATGCAGAGATTCATTCAGTTCTGTGATATCATCAGGAATTTCTAGTCTTTAGCCAATAATATCCCAGTTTGGTCTTCATCTGAGATGAGATTCTAATTTTTCAAGCCAGGTATACTTACTCAGAAGGTTTTCATCTTCCACAAACATGATGAGTCCGGAAATCTGGCAGCCAGGCTAGCCCTAATGAGCATATTATGTTGGGCAGAATGTCTTAAATTCTGTTCTCAGTTACACTTGTGCAGCTCCATTTAAGTCAGAGGGATTGCTTGTTTGTAACAGAGCAAAATCTTGCCTAATGTACCTTAATATGATTCCTTCAGGAACCTGATTGTAGTCCTAAAGTCTGGATTTGATTATTGGAGACTCTCCAATATTCATAACTGTTAGGCTGATCCTTATGTAGCTATAGGGATTACAGCACTGTAAAACAATTTTGATGACCAAATTAATAATCTGACACATAAGAACAATAATGAACAAATCCTGTTGTTCCCAAATGCTTCTCTAGATCTAAAAATTTTGACTGCTTAATGGATCATCTCTCTGTTTCCAGATGCAAATGTTAAAGAACAACAAAGTGATAGATTAATCTTAAAACCTTTTTCTACTGTCTTGTAACTAGTTCCTCTTCACTACTACAAAGGAGTGACTGTTGGCCCAGTCTTTATAGCTGACTGTACTGGTAATGTTCAAATGCACATCCACCTGAATTCAGCAGAATTGTATGTTGTCAACATACTGAAAACAATGGGAATCCTATAAGGATTCCTTTTCAACGGATCAACAAGTATTAATTCCAGACAGTGGGTAGGGCAGTGAATGGCTCACAATGTTTTAATAATGGGCACAATACACCTTTCCCACTTATAACAAGTCTAAACATTTTTCTGACTAAAATAGTCTCTTAATTTTGTTTGAGTGAAAGTCAAGGAGAGTGTTGAGTATTGCTTTTGTAATTCCTTGGATTGTTTCCTGAAGGCTCAGAGGAGTGTTGGTTATTTTTACTTCTAGTTTCAGTAGGCATTGAAATAGGACAGTTGATTTTAAAATGAGAAAGATCCTTTGAAGTAAGAAAGTCCTGTGTCCTATTAAATTTGAAATCTGAAAATTTCTCCCCTGTTTCCCCAGTAGGGTGTCATGTTGTTATTTTCATGGTCCTGTCTTAGTCGTTTGCTCACTCAGGTCCCGTTTGTATGTTTATGACAGTCACGTAGCTCTAACAAAGCATCGCTGCATGGTCATGAAACAACATTTTCATTTTATGTCTATGTTTTATGCCTGTCTCCTCTGCATCACCATAACTCAGTCTGGTGTCTGCACCTGTTTTCAATATAAATTAAAATGTCCTTACAGAACCAGAGGAAGTCCTCGTATTTTTAGTGGTTCTAAGCCTAATACCTCCTGTATGACTGTTCTCTAGTTCCTTTTCTTGCCTTCTTTCTGTCCATGATGGAAAATATCCTCTCCCTTTAATTTAAATAAACCGATATTTTAATTGCTCTGAGGCTGCCGTTGGAAGCCCTCTCCTTGATTCAAATGGAGTCTGTACCCGTAGTGCTTTGGGATCAACCAGTGTTCTCACTACACCCAACTTGTATTCCTTTTAAAACCAGCAAGGCTAAAAGCATTCCATGGGCTGAAACTTTTGGCAATGCAGCGTGGTGTCTAGAGGTAGCATTTAGCTTCTGCAAACAGCTTAGAGGGCACGGCTAGCACTAAAGCTGGAAAAACCTATCCACTTCTTTCCTCTGTAACAACTATGCACGTTGACTCATAATGCCTCATAAATCTTATTTCTCGGTACTTTGAAGTTTTCCCTATGACTGTTACATTTAACCATGCTGAGGAGCAATGAACCCCAGATGTTTCTGTGTGAGCTGACTTAATATCTGAACTGAACGTATGAGGAATCTCTACAACCTCTTCTCTGCAATTAACCACAGACAGTAGGTCTTTCCTCTGTTATTTATTCTACATTCCGATCTGCATTTCAGGAACACCGTACTCCTTTGGGATATATAATTGACTTTTTCTCTTTTGGGTAATGCCCCATTTGTATCTCATAGTCATGGAAGCAAGCTCATCAGTTTTGGGCACTTTACCATAAGCGGGATTTTAATGCTGATGTATCATTTGTCAAAAACCTCTTTGTGTTTTTGTAAAAGAACTTTGGTTTCTTATAATTACATGTTGCACTTATAAAGCATCAATGTTCTTTGCAAATAATGATGAATTAAGCTTCAAAAGCAGGTCTTTGAGATGTTGTTACCTTCAGTTTACAGGTAGGGAAACTGAGGCACAGAGAGGCTTGAAATTGCAAGGGTCATTCACCAGTTCTAGGGCAAAGCCAGGAATATAACCTTCCCCCTGCACTCTGGCTGCCCTGTGCTCCTCCACTGGCACAAGTGGCCTTTATCCTGGAGGATCTCACCTGTGAAGGGGAATTCTCTGGTGGCATAGAGTCTCCATAGTGGCTCAAGTATCTAGCTCTACTGTCTGTAACAGGCGGGATTGGGGGTATGGTTCGGGGAGATGGTTTTCCTTTACCTTGGTGCCTGGGACAGTAGAGATTCCAGTTGACCTAAGCAGAATCCCAACTGGATCTCTGGGGAAGCACACACTGAAGCAACTGCTGCACTGCCTTTTTGAAGGATGCAGCATGTGCCCGGCTCCTCCTTGCACGTGGGATGCTGGCACCAAGGGTGGTACTAACTAGCAAAGAACAATGACCTCAGCCACACCATGATATGACCTAGTATAGGCTGGTAAAGGATACCGTCTTCCCCAGTTGTGTCACTCACACAGGGCCAGCTACAGTTTTGCCTGCAAGATAATCATTTTCATGTGAAAGTTGAGGGTGAGTGGGAGCTGCAGATGCTTATCACCTCTGAAAATCAGGCCACCTCTACTTAGGTGTCTAAATATGGATTTAGGAATCTAATTTTAGGCTCCACTTTTGACAGTTTGAGTTCTATATACAGTATATTTCATTCAATTTAATTGCTCAGCTACAAATGCAAGTGCAATATATTTGGCATCATATTGAAGTTAATACTTTAACAGTGAAATCAGCGCCACAGAAAGGGGTGAAAATCTCATAATCTATTTTTAAAACTTGAGATGAAACAGACACAGAAGTCGTTCTGAAGCAAAGATTCTATTTAGAAAACCTGGATCAAGCTTTCTTAAAAATTGAAACCACAAACATTCTAAATGCATTGTTTGTCATCTCCCTCCGCCTCTGAGCTGCCCACTAATAGTAGTTCCAGGGACAGCGTACAATAAATCTTGCTTTGTCTGTTTCTCCATTTTTACTGGGTCAATAGTGTTGGCTGTGAAGATTTTCTTCATAGCTGCTAGATTCTTCCTTCTTATACATCCAAAAATGTTTCTAGTGATAGGGCCCTCCCATGACCCTTAGCTAGACCCATAGTAACCAGTAGAAGCTTAATAATTAGAATGCAGACCACTGTAGAGTTTATGATGCATGAGCATTGTGGTTAGCTGGTGAGTGTGGATTTTCTGATTCTTTCCATTTTGTACATCACCATCAGTGATTTAGCAGGATCAGTTATGCCCTCAGTTACATTTATGCAACCCTTTTGTCTTCAGATTGTGTTCTCACGTGGGCTGCTCTGTTAGTTTCAAGATGGTTTAGTGCAGGATATAATTGTGCCTGTAGATTCTGTGTGATATTAAATGAACCTAGCTTGACAGCCAGGCCTCAAGGTGAATTTATGGAGCTAGCAGTTAGCAAAAAGTAAAAACAATCTTTTTTTATTTGCAAAATGACCAAATAGGTGGAAGTCAATGAGTCACAATGAGGGAACCCCACAAGTTCATTTTGGTAGAGTCATATTTTTAGCACAGAACCACACTTTTTTAAAAAATAAGAGCAGTGCTAAAAGCTTGTACCTCTTCTTGGGATTTTACATAAATAATTAACTCTAATTTATCCACTCTACATGTAATATCAAAGTGGTTTAATACATTACTGATTCCAGGCTGGATTCACCACTTATTTCACTCATCTTGTTATTTGAAGACTATGAGAAGTCCATTCATGATGATTGAATTTAAAATAGTTAAAAACTGCAATTAAAAATGTATTTATTTAGTGAAGAGACAAAGTTTTCTCCACCTCTTCACTGTAGACCAGGGGTGGCCAACCTGTGGCACTGAAGCCACATGCGGCTCTTTGGAAGTTAATATGCAGCTCCTTGTATAGGCACCGACTCCGGGGCTGGAGGTATAGGCACCAACTTTCCAGTATGCCGGGGGATGCTCACTGCTCAACCCCTGGCTCTGCCCCCCCTCCATCCCTTCCCCAGAGCTTGCTATGCCCTCGCTCCTCCCCCTCCGAGCCTCCTGCACACCACAAAATACCTGATTGGGAGCTGTGAGGACGGATGGGGAGGCGCTGATCAGCAGGGCTGCCAGTGGGCGGGAGGCACTGGGAGCTGAGGGAGGGCTGCTGACTTGTTACTGTGGTTCTTTGGCAATGTACATTGGTAAATTCTGGCTCCTT
This sequence comes from Trachemys scripta elegans, assembly GCF_013100865.1. Classification (NCBI taxonomy): domain Eukaryota; kingdom Metazoa; phylum Chordata; order Testudines; family Emydidae; genus Trachemys; species Trachemys scripta. The sequence goes on along the minus strand of NC_048298.1, from coordinate 29,712,040 downwards.
CTCAGGCTCAGGTTGGCCACCCCTGCTGTAGACACTAATTCTCCCTTTCACATAACAGTTTATTTCACCAGAGAATCTATATCTATTATTTGCTGCCATGGGGAGAACAGGGTGAAACTTCTTTGAAGCCTGAATGAATTGGCTGGTAGAAGTGCTAAGCTAACTTTTAAAATTGCTTTAAGAACATCTCTTGTTAGAGTAGGCAACACGCTGATTAGCTGCTGCTGTAATTGCTTGGGAGTGCTTAGTGTTCCATTCTAGCCCTGGTCTTCTCTTTGTAGATTTCAAGTTTGTCAGTTTTATTTGTGGCTCTAGCTTTGATTGTCTGGGTGTCACTCAGATTCTCCTCTTGGTTCTTGTGGATCCTTGTTGTGTGATTTCACAACTAAATTTTCTGTCATGGAGTGACTGTCCAAATTGTAAAACTGATTTTTGATTGATCCAAAATGGTTGACCTAAATTTTTGTCCATACTTTTTGATGGACGAAACTTTGTTACAGCAGTAGAAACTCGCATTGGAAATCTGGACTTTATATTGGATCCACAGACGTTGCTGGAGTTTTCCTGCAGCTAATTCCACAATCAGTGCTTACTTGACAGGATGCAGAAATTGTTGTGGATGCCTTGTCTCCTCCTAATTAGATTATTGTGATGCGTTTGTCCTCTACTGTATTCTTCAAAGACTGTAAATTGCTTCCAGGTTTAACATCAGTTTCCCTCGGAGGGGAAAATAGTTTTATCTTATTACCCCAGTCCTGATGTACCTCCACTGGCTACCCAAGTTTATCAGGTTTGTACAAAACCTTCCTTTATTTTTCACCCAGTTATCACAGAGACTTTCTTTTCAGCATATTCCATGGCAGTCAGTGAATTCAGCCTGTTGAAAGAGCCTGGGGTTTAGACTCCTTCTGAAGCCTCCTGCTTTATGTATTATACCTCTTCCTGTGGAAATACTTGCACAGATCAAAGTCCTTGTCTGTCTTTTAAAACCAAACTAAAGACTTAATGTTTTGTTTGTTCTTTTTAATTAGTTTTATAATGGTTTGACAAGATTTTTGTTGTTACAAAGCACTTTAAAGTGCTTGTATTAAGGGTGCTTTGTAAAAGAAAGTGATAGACCAAACACCAGTATAATCACTTAACCTCTGCCCTGGAAGCTGAATGTGCTGCCCTGATAACACATCTTCAGTCACTCTCTATCTGCATCTCTTAAATGGCTGAATAGTATCTAAGTGGGCATTCACCCACGAAAGCTTATGCTCCCATACATCTGTTAGTCTTAAAGGTGCCACAGCATTCTCTGTTGCTTTTTACAGATCCAGACTAACATGGCTACCCCTCTGATACTTGAATAGTATCTGGATTCCAATTCACTTTCAGATTTTTGCTTGAGAAAGTGGGTACTTGAATAGATTTTAAGACACCTTTATTGCCGGTGTAAGTGGAATTGTGCTCACTTACATTGGCATTGAACCTGGCCTATAAGTTGATCATAGAGCACTGCATCTATCTGCGTGAGCCTGAGTTTCTGGTGTTGTGTTCAGGGGGCAAAAACCTTCTGCCATGCTGAGAATCTGATAGACTTTTTGATTTAGGTTGGGATTTTCAAAGGAGTTTAGTGCCCAAATCCCAATACAATTCACCAGGAACTGGCTGTCTAATTCCTGAAGGCTTCTTTAAAAATACCAGTTTTAACTTCTTTATTTTTACCCCTACTGAGAACTCATAAAACCTCACCTGAGAGTGACTATATTTTGCATGATCCAGTATATTCAATATAATATTTTAAAGCTATGTATAAAGTTTCCTCTTTACTTACTTCAGTTGCTTCACAATGCAATATAAACAACATAAATGGAAAAATATAAGTAGGCTGGAGGAGAAGAATACCTATAAATTCGTACAAATAAAAAGGAGGGAGGAATCATGATTGTTTAACCAGTGAGGAAAAACTGCTGCTTTCTGAACAAGCTGCATTGTGTGTGTTTGTATGTAATGGATATGTATTCATTCAGACACACACAAATATATAATATGTGCACATACATACATGGAAGTATGTATACACATTTTGTTTGCATATATTTGGTTTAATTTGTGGGGTGGTGGATTAGAAATGTGCTCCTGCTAATGTATTTGTGTAGCTTAAACAAGGTCAACAGCCAACACTTTTCATGACTGTCCTTTTGAAATAGGAAATACATGCTGAAATCTTGATTGTCTTTGTGGTTGAGAATGCTACGAGTTGTGTTGGACAATTTGACTCCTAGGAAGAGGAAGGATAGTCCAGTGGTTAGGAGACTATGGGTATGTCTTCACTAGCAACATTAAAGTGCTTCCGTGGCAGTGCTTTAACATGGCTGTGTAGTCACAGCACCAGCGCTGGAAGAAAGCCACCACACCCCTATTAAAAAAACCCACCTCCATGGGGGGAGTAGCTCCCCAGTGCTGGTGCACTGTCTACACTGGCACTTTACAGCATTGAAACTTGCAGTGCTCAGCGGGGGTGTTTTTTCACTCTCCTGAGCAAGAAAGTTGCAGCGCTGTAAAGTGCCAGTGTAGACAAGCCCTATCTCAAAGCAGTGTGAGGATATTAAATACATTAAAGACTGTTAAGTGCTCAGATGCCATATAAGTACCTAAAATAAGGCAAAATGCAATGTGTTTACAGTAGAGATTTGTGTCAATACATTTTGGTCAGCACAAATATAACCACACAAGATTTTTCAGCATCCATTGTATTCTTCACACTTAAAGAAGTGTTTATCTATTCATTTATGTTGTTATAATAAGAACAGAAAGGTATTCTTTTGATGTTGCAGGAACACTGCATCAGCACAGAGATGTACTTATCATTAAAGGTGATTCAAAGTCAGTGTATTCAATTCAGTGATCCTTTATTGTCATTACAAACTATGCATGTGTTTCCAAAGAGTGACAAAGATAGGTTTCTGCCAGTTAGCAGGTTCCTGCGTAGTATGATGCTATGTCTGACATTTCTGTGTTAATTGTTATATTAATACTACAAAAATGTGGGATCCAGTCACAATTTGGGGGAGTTTTCTTGTGAGGTGGTTGGTGTATATGGTTAGTTTTGTTAGCGGTTTGCTTCCATCTCATTGCTAGGACACCAAGATTTTGTGATGTCTTTGAAATGGCACTTTAACCTTCAGTGAATGCAAAGTTAATCATATATCATTAAGCTTGTCTCTTTCACTAACAGAAGTTGGTCCAATAAAAGAGATTACTTCAGCTACCTTGTCTCCTTAAGACTGTTGCTTTTTGACACTTGCTTTGGTTAACAAATTTCAACTGTTGTCACTTTCTTTTTTGCAGTTGTAGCACAACATAGCTCTGAGCATTCTTCCTTTTTAAAAACCTACTGGTATTCCACAACATTTGTCCAAACCATTGTGATTAACAGTAATATTACTGTGATAGTTGGTGTCATTATTATAGACTACTGTAGTATTTGGATAAGGTCTAGAATAATAGGAAGTGGCAAAGCTGTCTTTAAAATGCATGTAAATAGCAAAATGCTAAATGGCAAATGAGGAAGTCTGGAAACAAAGATATTGGAAGAGCTGGAGAAAACTAGAGCCTTGGTCAAAAGCTGGAGGTTAAGTAGGTCTGATTTTGTCCTGTCTAAGCACTTGGAAACAAATTATCAATGAAAATAGAACAAAATTATGGAAACTAATAAGGAGCTTCTTTGCATTTTTTTCCATCCTCAGGCAAAAAAAATTTTCCCCATCAATGAACAGGTGGTCACTTTATAGGAAATATAAAGTTAGAGATGAGACTAGCATTCAGAAAGTGGAGAGAGAAGGGGTGATCAAGGAGTCTCCTGTTAAAGGAGGCAAAGTTTAAAGTAGTTTTTTGTGTGCACTCTGTTTTACAATGGCTAAAATTTTCAACAGTTGAGCAACAAAGTGAGGCACTTGGATTTGAACATCAAGATAATTAGAATTCTGAAATACAGTTGTGTGAAGCATTATGGGAACTGGATTTTTATTGTTACTGCAAACGCTCCTTTGTTTAGAGTGTCATGGTTCAGTAACTGCATCTAAATTCCATGCTACTCATACAGGTTGTTTTTGTTCTGCAAGAGTAGACTGTACTGTGCTATTGATTGTTAAGCCTGAAGCTTTTAAAGCAATCACTGTTCTAAATTTTCAGTTTATTTTTTAAGATTGAAAACTGAAAAACCTTTACTATAAGAAATCTTTCAAATGCAGCTTTAACTGTGTATGGGAACCTATACATTATATTTTACAACCCACTTGCCTGTTGCCTAAGAAGGAGCCATAGGTTAGGTAAATATGGGCCACCCACCCTGAAGAGATCAGCACACTGACATACATATTGTAAAAAATGTAATCGTGAATATAAGAGCTCTATATTAATAATTAAAAACCAATCCAGATGACAAAGCACACTTACTCTAACAAGACATGGCAGGGGTAATCCAGTTGGTATAGCGTACTTGAACTTTCAGAAAGCCTTTGACAAGGTCCCTCACCAATGGCTCTAAAGCAAAGTAAGAAGTCATGGGATAGGAGGGAAGGTCCTCTCATGGATCAGTAACTGGTTAAGCAGTGGTTCCTAAACTTTTTGTATGGGCAACCCCTTTCACACAGCAAGCCTGAGTGTGACCCCCTCCTTATAAATTAAAAAGACATTTTTTATATTTAACACTATTTTAAATGCTAAATATATAGCCCTATTGTTTAAAATGAATTTACCTTTTCTCACTTTTTAAATTAAGACTAAAACACACTTATCAAGTTATTATAAGCAGAAAAGTTATTTTTCTAAATAGTTACTGTTTAGTACTGGGGGGGGTGCAAAGAAACTTTGTGACTATCACTTTTCACAGCAGACTTCATGCCCCATTGCCACCCTTACTTCTGCGCTGCTGCTGGTGGCAGCGCTGCCTTCAGAGGTAGGTGGCAGTGGCAGCGCTGCCTTCAGAGGTAGGTGGCTTATGACCCCCCCCACATCATAACCTTGTGCTGAGTCATGACCCCCAGTTTGAGAATCCCTGGGTTAAAGGATAGGGAAACAAAGGATAGAAATAAGTGGTCAGTTTTCACAATGGAGAGAAGAAAATAGCATGGTCCCCCAAGAATCAGTACTAAGTTCTGTGCTGTTCAGCATATTCATAAATGATCTGGAAAAGGGAATGAACAGTGAGGTGACAAAGTTTGCAGATGATACAAAATTAGTTTTACTCAAGATAGTTTAAATCAATGGCTGATTGCGAAGAGTTATAAAGGGGTCCCACTAAACTGGATGACTGGACCACAAAATGGCATAAATTCAGTGTCGTTAAGTACAAAGTAATGCACATTGTAAAACATAATCCCAACTATACGTACAAAATGATGGGGTCTCTTTCTTGTTACCACTCAAGATCTTGGAGTCATTATGGATAATTCTCTGAAAACATCAGCTCAATATACCACAGGAGTGAAAAAACCTAATATAATGTTAGAAAAGAGATAAGACAGAAAATATCATAATGCCACTATATAAATCCATGGTATGCCCACATCTTGAGTACTGTGTGCAGTTCTGGTTGCCCCATCTCAAAAAAGTAAGCCTGTTAAGAGATTAAAAAAATTAATCACACTGTTAATAGAATACCATTTATTTAAATATTTTTGGATATTTTCTACATTTTCAAATATATTGATTTCAATTACAACAACACAGAATACGAAGTGTACAGTGCTCGCTTTATATTTATTTTTAATTACAAATATTTGCACTGTAAAAAAACAAGAGTTTTTTCAATTCACCTAATACAAGTACTGTAGTGCAATGTCTTTATCATGAAAGTTGAACTTACAAATGTCGAATTGTGTACAAAAAAATAACTGCATTCAAAAACAAAACAATGTAAAACTCTAGAGCCTTCAAGACCACTCAGTCATACTTCAGCCAATTGCTCAGACAAACATGTTTGGTTACATTTGCAGGAGATAATTCTGCCCGCTTCTTGTTTACAATGTCACCTGAAAGTGAGAACAGGTGTTCGCATGGCACCGTTGTAACCAGCGTCACAAGATATTTACCAGCATTGCAAGATGCACTAAATATTCATATGTCCTTTCATGCTTCAACCACCATTCCAGAGGATATGCATCCATGCTGATGACGGGTTCTGCTCTATAACTATCCAAAGCAGAGCAGACTGATGCATGTTCATTTTCATCATCTGAGTCAGATGCCACCAGCAGAAGGTTGATTTTCTTTTGGTGGTGTGGGTTCTGTAGTTTCCGCATCTTTTAAGACTTCTAAAAGCATGCCCCACACCTTGTCCCTGTCAGATTTTGGATGGCTCTTCAGATTCTTAAACCTTGGGTCAAGTGCTGTATCTATCCTTAGAAATCTCACATTGGTACCTTCTTTGTGTTTTTTCAAATCTGCTGTGACAGTGTTTGTAAATCAAACAACATGTGCTGGGTCAACATCCAAGAGTGCTATAACATGAAATATATGTCAGAATGCGGGTAAAACAAAGCAGGGGATATACAATTTTCCCCCAAGGAGTTCAGTCACAAATTTAATTAATGCACTATTTTTTTTAATGAACATCATCAGCATGGAAGCATGTCTTATGGAATGGTGGCTGAAGCATGAAGGGGCATAAAAATGTTTAGCATACCTGGCACATAAATACCTTGCAACTTCGGCTACAAAAGTGCCATGCGAGCGCCTGTTCTCACTTTCAGGTGACGTAAATAAGAAGCAGGCAGCAGTATCTCCCGTAAATGTAAACAAACTTTTTTACCTTAGTGATTGGCTGAACAAGAAAGAGGACTGAGTGGACTTGTAGGCTCTAAAGGTTTACATTGTTTTGTTTTTGAGTGCAGTTATGTAACAAAAAAAATCCACATTTGTTAGTTACACTTTCATGATAGAGATTTCAGTATAGTACTTGTATGAGGTGAATTGAAAAAATACTATTTCTAATGTTTATCATTTTTACAGTGCAAATATTTGTAATCAAAAATATAAAGTGAGCACTGTACACTTTGTATTCTGTGTAGTGATAGAAATCAATATTTGAAAATGTAAAAACATCCAACAATTTAATAAATTTCAATCGGTATTCTATTGTTTAACAGCACAATTAATCGTGATTAATTTTTTTAATCAGTTAATTTTGAGTTAATCATATGAGTTAACTGCAATTAATTGACAGCTCTACAAAAAAGATATTAGAATTGGAAAAGGTACAGAGAAGGACAACAAAAATGATTAGGGGAATGGAACAGCTTCCGTATGAGGAGAGATTACAGAGACTGGGACTGTTCATCTTAGAAAAGAGACGATGAAGGGGGAATATGATAGAGGTCTGTAAAATCATGAATGATGTGGAGAAAGGGAATAGGGAGGTGTTTTATAAGTCTTCACATAACACAAGAGCACAATGAAATTAATAAGTTTAAAACAAACACAAGGAAGTAGTTATAGAATCATAGGATTAGGAGGGACCACGGGGATCATCTAGTCTAACCCCTGACAAGATGCAGGATTTGTTGTGCCTAAACCATCCACAACAGATGGCTGTCAAGCCTCCTTTTGAAAACCTCCAGTGAAGGAGCTTCCTCAGCTTCCCTAGGCAGTCTGTTCCATTGTGCTACTGTTCTTACAGTTAAAGTTTTTCCTGAGATTTAATCAAAATCTGTTATGCTGTAGTTTGAACCCATTGCCTCTTGTCCTGCCCTCTGTGGCAAGAGAACAACTTTTCTCCATTTTTTTTCATGGCAGCCAGTCATTTAAGTATTTGAAGACTGCTATCATGTCCCTCCTCCATCTCTTCTTTTCCAAAATAAACATACCCAGTTCCTTCAGCCTTTGCTCATATGGCTTGCATTCCATCCCTTTAGCATCTTTGTTGCTCATCTCTAGATCCTTTCCAGTTTCTTTATATCCTTTCTATACATTGGTGACCAAAACTGGACACAGTACTCCAGCTGAGGCCTAACCCGCGCCAAGTAGAGCGATACTATCACCTCCATGCTATTCCTTTGTTAATGCAACCTAAAATTGCATTTGCTTTTTTTGCAACAGTATTGCATTGCTGACTCATGTTTAGGTTGTGATCCACCTCAACTCCCAGGTCCTTCTCAGCAGTGCTGCTGCCAGACCAGTTATCACCCATTGTATATTTGGTTTTTCTTCTGTAAGTGTAGCACCTTGCATTTGTCTTTGTTGAATTTCATTTTGTTGTCTATAACCCAGTTCTCCAATTTATCAAGATCCCTCTGAATTTTAGTGCTATCCTCCAAAGTATTGGCAACCTGCCTAGTTTTTTTGTCTTCTGCAAATTTGATCAGTATGCTCTCTATTCCTGTATCCAGGTTATTAATAAATAGTTAAACACTGGATGCAGAACAGATGCCTGTGGAGCCCCACTTGAGACCTCCTTCCAATCTAATATCATTCAATTAATAGTTATTCTTTGTTTGCAGTTGTTTAATACAAGACACAGTCAACCTGGGGAACTCATTACCAGTGGATGATGTGAAGGCCAGAAGTATAACTGTATTCAAAAAGAATTAGATAAGTTCATGGAGGATAGGTCTATCAATGGTTATTAACCAAGATGGTCAAGAACACAATGACATGCTCTTGATGTCCCTAAACCTGTGACTCCTGGAAGTTAGGACTGGACCATAGGGGATGGATCACTCAGTAGTGCCCTGATCTGTTCATTCCCTCTGAAGCATTTGGTACTGGCCACTGTTGGAAGACAGGATACTGGGTTAGGTGGCCCATTGATCTAACCCACTATGGCTGTTCTTAATCTTTTAAAGTTATTTTAAAATGAAAGCATATTTTGCAAAATAGCAGGAAAATAATCTAGAAAATAGCATTAATAAGGTTTAATTACAAGCTGTGGAACTTGACAGGATTCTTTTTCCATCCGTCCCTTTAAAAAAACAAAACCTAAAAGCCTAAAAATAAAATGTACTCTCTTACATTTCTACCTAGTTATAGCTCAAAGATTAGGCTTAGCTCAAGGTTTTGCACACAAGATACCATACGTTGCACATGGCCAATGACTTTTGTAAGATGTTAAGAAAATGTGGCTGTTTCTTGTCTTAGATCAGGTCTAACTATCAACTTACATCGGTAGAACTATGTTGCTAAGGGGTGTGAAAAATCCATACCCCTGAGTGTTGACTGTGCTATGTTGATGGGAGAAGCCCTCCCATCACCACCACCTCTCACAGAGGTGGAGTAACTACTCCGACAGGAGAAGCTTTCCTATCAGCATAGTAGCGTCTCCACTAAAGCACTACAGCAGTGCAGGTGCAGCATTGTAAGTGTAGACCAGCTCTGTGTCACTTTGGGTGGGGGTGGGAGGGTTGGTTTTGCTTTTAGATTACTTACATGTCTCTTTTTTAGACTATTTAGAACTATCTTTATCATGTGGTTAAGGTTTTAATGCTACTCCCTATATTTTTTGGATGACTATTCTTTGTTCAGGAACTCTTTTTGGAGACATGAGCGGAATGATATCATGGACATCAAATTAATTTTGCTAGTTCTGTGCACCACTTAAAGCAAAGCACCTTAACCTACAGTATAACTTGTAGTAATGACAGAGATACTGTACTTTTGTATGTGGATTTCTTTTACAGTAATATGTCTCCCGAGTCCCGCTGCCCAGGGGGGAGAACAGCCGCTGCCTGGCCCCGCGGGCCACCCCCCTACTCTCCCTACTGCCCAACTGAGTCCTGCCTGCTCCGGGCCAGGCTGGACTCTCACTCACCCTGGCCCCGCGCTTCCCCTGCCTCTCCCAGGGCCTCCCTCCAGCGTGTGTAGAGGAAGCGTGTTTTTTTGCCCCGCCCCCCCCACCACGCCGTCCCGCGTCCCGATATTTGACTTGGGTGATCTGGTCACCCTAAAGGCAGTGGAACTGATTAAGTGCTCACTAATATGAGAAGGTGTTGCAAAATCTAGCCCTTCTGTAGCATGTCCAGCTTGATCTAGCTTCCCATTCTTTCTACTTCCCCTTCTTTAAAATAGCTATTCTGAATGAGTGTCAAGGTGGTGTAGAAGGAAGACACTAAATAATGCATCAGCTGAGCATCGGGCCTATATACCTTCAGGGCAGAGTAAGATTTCTTCTCTTCTTAACTCTAAGATTGTTATTTCCATTACAAATCAACTGAGTAAGGGATATTCTGCAAAGCTTATAAATGGATGTAAATGTGTTGGGGGTAGACGTGTTTTTTGTGCATATGCCTTAAGGCTTCTCATCATGTACATAATACAGGATAACAGGGACATGGAATTTTTAGAAAAGTCTGTTCCAAGACTATATTATCTCAAGTGCGATAATATAAATTGCAGACACCATGTCTTAATGTACATTGTATCTCTAGACATATAGTAATTGGTTTTTTTGCTAGATACATATGGAGATAAAGCATAAGCCTCTGAAAGGCTGTGTGTTACATCACCATATCTCATGCCAAATCAGTGTAATTTGCACTGCAGTATGTTTTCTTTACGCGCACCTACTATAGTGCTCAGCAGTAACTGGAAACTTCTGTGTAATTTTCATTCCCATGTGCCCCATTGAATCTTATTCTTAAAAGCCCTGGCCAGTGTTCCGAAAGATGCATGCATCGTAAACCTGTGTTAATGTCCGTGAAACGCTCACGGTGATCCACAAGCGCCTGGAAAACTATAGAGAAATACCCCTTCCAATTAATGTACTCGGTAGCTAGGTGGTCTGGTGCCAGAATTGGAATATGCGTGCCATCTATCGCCCCTCCGCAGTTAGGGAAGCCCATTTGTGCAAACCCATCCACAATGTCATGCATGTTACCCAGAGTCATGGTCTTTTGGAGCAGGATGCGATTAATGGCCCTACACACTTCCGTCAACACGAGTCCAATGGTCAACTTTCCCACTCCGAACTGGTTAGCGACGGATTGGTAGCAGGCTGGAGTAGCCAGCTTCCACAGTGCAATCGCCACGCAATTCTCCAGTGGCAGGGCAGCTGTCATTCTCATGTCCTTGCACCACAGGACTGGGGTGAGCTCATCACACAGTCCCATGAATGCGGCTTTCCTCATCCAAAAGTTCTGCAGCCACTGCTCGACATCACAGACGTGCATGACAATGTGATCCCACCACTCCGTGCTTGTTTCCCGAGCCCAAAAGCGGCGTTCCACGGTGGTCAGCACCTCCGTGAATGCCACAAGCAATCTCATGTCGTAGCTACTTTGCGTAGTGAGATCAATGTCGCACTCCTCTTGCCTTTGTAGTTTAAGGAATAGCTCAACTGCCACCCGTGACATGTTAGTGAGAGCAAGCAGCATATTGGTGAACAGTGCGGGATCTCTTCCTACAGACCGAAGAGGCAGAGTGCGCAGTACACAAACTGTTGAAAGATGACGCCAAATGCGGACGGAAGCACAGGGATTGCTGGGATGCGAAGCAATGCATCAGCGGGGCATTGGGACAGGATCCAGGATGCCCTGCGACCCCCTCCGCCTTCCTACAACTCTTAGCAGCAGAAGAGGAAGAGATGCTCTTTGGGATAGCTGCCCAGAGTGCACTGCTCCAAATACCGCTGCAGGTGCCACAAGTGTGAACATGCTATTGTGCAGGCAGCTCACAGTGTGAACACACAATAGCGGTTTCCCTTCAGTGCTCTCTGAGCGCACTGTAACTGCCGGCACTGTAACTCTGTCAATGTAGACTTACCCTTAAAAAAAAAAAAAATTGGAGGTGTATTTTTTGTCTTCTAGTTTCTGAGCTTTCAGGGTGCTCTTTTGAAGCTTTTCTTTGTAGCTACGAGGGCTAGAAATTTACTTTTTTCAAAAAATGACAGCTGAAGTCTCATGCACTCTCTTGACTCCAACTGCTGGGACTTTAAGAAAAACACCAAATATTGCAAGATTTGCAATCAAATTATAAGAACTGGCAACTCATCTAGTGTTTACATCAATGCTAGTCCTGTTGCTGGAACTGATTACAGATATTTCAAGTCTAGACAAGGCCTAAGTTTTGATTTAGGAGCTTTCAATACTTAACAAACGTTGAAGGCAGAAAGTGTATTAGCATATCACGGCCTCAAGCTGTGCACATAGATCCCATTGACATGAGTAGAAGTTACACAGGAGATAAAGAGCTTTGAACAGCCCTTAGTGGCCATCAGAAATTGATATTACAATATTGAGAATGTGTTCAGAATTTCTGCAAGCCATAGACTAATTCATTTCTCCAGCAGATGTGCCCTAAATATCTGTAATCCCCATCAGTATTGTTTCTTTTTTCAATTATTCCTTCTCATTTGAATGAGACAAAAGAACTGAATCCCTAATCATCCATCCCCATTGGGTGCTTTTTGTTTTGCAGGGTGGGGGAAGGGGAAAGTGGCACATCTCTCCCTTCCTTAGGTCAGGACTGTGCTTTTAAGCCTCTCTCTGTGCTGGGGGTGAGGAGGAAGGCTGTGTGGACCAGCAGTTGCCCATGGAAGTACAGTGCCTCAGGCAGGCACAACTCCAATGGGAGTTTGCGGGAACAGAGACCCATCAGCTTCCTTTTACTTCTTATTTATATTATATAGCACCTAGGAGCCCCAGCCATGGACCAGAACCCTGCTGTGCTAGGTGCTGTACAGACACAGAACAAAAGACATTCTCTGTTGTCTTTTACAATCAAAGTAAAAGACAAGAGACAACAGATGGATACAGACAGATCGGGGAGGAATACAAGGAAACCTGAGACTGTATTGATCAGCATGATAGCCAGTAGTACAGGTTACAGTGTGAACTCCATCTTGTGCTGGCACAGCTTTATTGTTTGGCGGGAAATAGGGTTTGGAAGGTGGAGGCAGAGCCATGGCCTTACTCTTGTCCCATATGCTTTGAGGAGTTTTGCACCATTGACTTCCCAGTTTTTGTGTGCCAGGAGTGCAGTGACTACAACTGTACCTCTACAGAGGGCCAGGCATAAGGAGAAAAAACTCCTTTCATCCTCTTTTCCCAGCTGCTTGTTCATCCAGCTAGGTGAGGGCTGGTGACAACATATAGACCATCAGTCAGACACCTTTCTCCACTATCCACTGCTGCTGCATTTAGCATTATGCTTTTTTTAAGAACCAGGACAATGGTTTTTTGAAATCTTTGCAGCACCTAAGAAAAATGTTCAGCTTCCAGAAAGCAAATATTTCCTTTTGCTTAGTCAGAGGAGGAGTGTCCTTGGAATAATATGTGCCAACACTGTGCCTTGCTTGTTAAACATGGGTTAACATTTTCAAACGTGGCATAAATAACGTCTTTGAAAGTTACTTAGGCACTTAGGAGTCGAAGGCTTGTGGAAAGCCAACTAGTCCGTCCCCTCTGTCAGTTCAGAACTGTTCACTTTAACATGCAACAAAAACATTTTCTTTGATTTCTGCAGTATTTTACAACTGAAGCAAATACAAACCATGATAAATAGAAAGAGGAAAACATTGATTATTGTTGAGTTACAATGTGTAATATGCTTTAACCGTAACAGAACATTTTTCTAGAGTTTCAGAGTAAATCCTTTTTTCAACAGACATACACAATAGGAAATCACTATAGAGAAATAGTCATAAAAGAGTGTTTTAGTCCAAATGGGTTAGAGTCCATCTGGAGATAGGAGAGAGAGCCAAATATGTGTCTGATACAAAGTACTGATATAAATAAATGCTGCACAGGATTATATCCACATTAATGCACTGTTATCCTATATAGTAATATTAATTTAAACAAGGAGACTTTAACAATAACCCATCATCAAGTAGCCAGGTATAAATAAAACAAACAAAAGTAACCAGTATACCCATTGACAAATAAATATGCTCCGGGTGTAGGATAATCTTCTACATCTACAGGCAAAGGAAGATCAGACTAACGAGGCTGATCTTTACCAACCCACCCCCTTCCACGGCATCCTAGGGCACTGTAGATTTATATCTCGACTTGCCATGCACTAAATCTCCATATAAACAAGTCCCAGTGCTGGGAGGGCCGGGGGTGCTCGGCCGGGGGCCCGGGGGCCGGGGACCGGCAGTGCTGGGCGGGCCGGGGGTGCTCGGCCGGGCCCAGGGCCGGCACCCCAGGGCCCGAGCTGACCCAGGCTGGAGACGCCGGGCGGGCCAGACTGGGCCGCGCCTCCTCCCCCCCACACCCCTCTTACCTGCTTCACGCTTCCCGCGAATCAAATGTTCGCGGGAAGCAGGGGAGGGGGCGGAGACTTTGGGAAAGGGGCGGAGTTGGGGCCGGGCCGGGGCCCCGTGGAGTGTCCTCCTTTTGGAGGCACAAAATATGGTAACCCTATGTTATAAAATAAATAAATTACAAATTAATGGAGATATCCTGTCTTCTAGAACTGGAAGGGACCTTGGAAGGTCATTGAGTCTAGCCCCCTGCCTTCCCTAGTAGGACCAAGTACTGATTTTGCCCCAGATCCTTAAGTGGCCCCCTCAAGGATTAAACCCACAACCCTGGGTTTAACAGGCCAATGCTCAAACCACTGAGCTATTCCTCCCTCTCGTGTATCTTCTGGGGTGGAGAGATATGTTAGTTCCTGGTCTGCTAGAAATTGCGACTGAACAAAGTGGACAGTTTAGTCCTTTGTCACTCAACCATTTTTTATTCAAGTGCATCAAAGGCTCTCTTCTTTTTGGCTAAAATATGGAAGGGTGTATAACCTAGAGGGAGGTTATAGGTATTAGTCCTACCATGTGACATACAAAACAAGTTCAGTCAAGAAGACAAGTTAGACTTTTATTTTCTTAGCAAAGTGAGGAATGACAGGATCTATCTGAAGCGGAGCTGGTGTGGGATCAGCCTGCAGAGGCTCATTAATCACAATTTTAAGAGAATTCTCCCAACCGATCAATGAGAAAGAGTCCATAAACTCCCAATCTGCAAACTTCTACCTTTCCTCTTATTTTCTAGTAAATCCATTTTGACCTCCATAGTATTGTTTACTTCTGTTAGACTGTGATTAAGACATGGTTACCTTTACCGCCATCTCTAATCCCTCCATTTTCACCTCAGCGTGGTTACCTTTGAGCCAAGATTTTCACATTTCTTGGCAAATTTTATTTTTCCTGAAATGTACCATAATCAGAGCAATTCATAATCTCATTGGGTCAAGTCCTGCAGTCCTTAGTCAGGCAAAGACCCTATTGAAGTATTAGGGTAACTCCACTGAAGTAAATGGAATCACTGTGGATTTAATTGAAAACAGGTTAGCCTAAGGTATTTTCTTCCTGCGGCTTCTGATACTCTTTCTCGTGTTAATAGTACCTGACTGCAAAAATATCCTGAATTACTTCAGAGGGGCTGTCATAAACCTACAGCTAAGGGTAGCATAAAATCCCTCCTAAGTAGCTGTACTGAATTGCCTTACCTGTAAGGGGTTAATCAGTTCAATTAACCTAGTTGGCACCTGACCAGAAGGACCAATGGGGAAAGAAGATACTTTCGAATCTGGGGGGGGGGGGGGGGGGGGGAAGGAAGGAGAAAGGTTTTGTTTGTGCTCTCTTGGTTTGTTCCCTCTTGGGACAGAGAGAGAGACCAGGGCAGGAAAAAACATCTCCTAAAAACATACATGAAATAAGCATCTAAGATTACAAAAATTGTAAGTAAAGCAAGGAAATGAGTTAGATTATTTTTTGTTTTAGCTTGTGAATTTTCCCTACGCTGAGAGTGAGTTTTATTCCTGTTTTTGTAACTTTGAAGCTAAGCCTACAGGGGAATCCTCTGTGTTTTAAATCTTTTTATTACCCTGTAAAGTTACCTTCCATCCTGATTTTACAGAGGTGCTTCTTTTACTTTTTTCTTTATAATAAAGTTCTTCTTTTAAGAACCTGATTGATTTTCAGTGTCCTAAAAGCCAAGAGGGTTGGTTTATGCTCACATTGTAACTAATAGGTTAGTATGTTATTCTCAAGCCTCCCCAGGAAAGGGGGTGAAGGAGCTTGGGGGGATATTTTGGGGAAATAGGGACTTCAAGTGGTCCATTTCCTGAATTTTTGTCTAAATCACTTTGTGGTGGCAGCAATACCATCCAAGGACAAGGAAAGGATTTGTGCCTTGGCAAAGTTTTTAACCTAAGCTGGTACAAATAAGTTTAGGGGGTCTTTCATGGGGGTCCCCACATCTGTACCTTAGAGTTCAGAGTGGGGAGGGAACCTTGACAGGGGCTATTTGTGGAGTACAGCTCTATTCAACAGGAGTAATAGTATCAGAATCTGTACTTAACTATTCAGCCACATAAAGGCACATTCTGTGAAACCAATCATCTATTTAGAAATTAGTACATAGTACTGCAAAGCTTTATCAAGCTAAACTGCATGTCTTTATATGGCTGCTGTTCTGTCATTATTAGTTTAAATATTATTTGCTGAGCACATGAAAAGGTGACAAATAGTGCTTTGATGTTTATAATCTGAGGGCCCAATCCTGCCAATAACATTACTCAAGTATGTAGTCCAGTACATCTACCCAATGCTGCTTATATAAATAAAATAACTTACTGGCCTAAGTAGTTACAGGATCAAGCACAAGAATAGCAGACAGGATGCACTGAGAAGCCCAGAAGAATCAATAATTTGTACCTCTGAAGTGTGTGGGATTGATCCAATGCCCATTGGAATCAGTTGGAAGACTGCCATTGACAGCAGATGGGCTTTGGATCAGGCCCTGTGTGTAATTTGGCTCATTTCCAGGCAGTGCAGAAGGGAGTGAGTCTTTAGAGGAGCTTGAACGTGGGGAGGTAGTGAACTGGGATGAGGACTACATTGCATGTGCAGAAGGTACTGTGGGAAAAAGCACAAGAGACAGATGTGGAAGTGTGAGCTGAATGGGTATAAAGGTTACATAGCTGACAGAGCGGTAGTTGTATCGCACAATTCATCCTTCACTATTCAGGGTTTTACTGCTGGTTATGTCCACTAGTACAATGATCTTAGATCCAGAGATATCATTATGAGGAAAGAGAGTACAGCCCTAGGTAGAATTTAAATTTTTTTTATGCTAAATCTGTTTCCCAAAATGATCCTTAGTAAGTTTGTTCTCAGCTCTAATTGTAAAGAGCGCCAAAACCAAACAAGAGCTGAGACAGGTTCAAACCAAACACTGAAACTGAACATCTCCACACTTTCAGAAAGTTTGGATCAAGTCTCAACTTTGTGGATCAGCCCAGTCTCGGTGGGGGTTGAGAAGGAGGAAAAGGTGGTCAGCTTCTGATTTAAATCTGGAATAATTGATCAACTTCAATGAGTTATTCTGGATTTACTCCAGTGTAACTGAGATGAGAATCAATCCCAAAGTAGTTTATATCAATGACAATCTAAAAAAAAAAAAAGAGAGAGAGAGGGCGGTTTCTTGATATATGGGGCTAAATCCTGGCCCCAAGGAAGGCAGTGAGAGTTTTGCCATTGACTTCTGTGGGGCCAGGATTTTACCTATAGATGATAGAGGAGACACAGTTGTGTGTGTGTGTGTGTTTCCTTTTGTTATTCCTGGCTTTCACATTCACCAGTCCTCAGACAGTGTCAGCACTCCAGAATCCATCCTCTTCTTCATCCCAGAGGACTGATGGGGTCACTTTCTCTGCTTCACTGCTGTATGATTTTTTTTTTTAAATAAAGTTGGAAGAAAGATTTTTGCAATGTTTTAATTTGTAGATGAAACATACCCAGAGCTAGTGCAAAATGCTCCAGTCTACACTGAGAGCTAGATTCATGCCTGGTGGAGTCAGTGAAGTCATGAATTTGGCTCTGTGTATCTCATGTCAACAGACATAAATTTGCCTCCAGGTATCTTTTATCCCCAGTACAGCTCTCTGATGCATGTTTTGCACTACTCCTGTATATGAAATGAGTGGAGAATATAAACTAGATACCTGCAGAGTAGATTGGAAAGGAAAAATTTCCTTTTACAGGTTGCACATCAAATACTTTTTGTTCATTTTGTTGGACATGGTCTTACTTGCCTCTGCAAAGAGCGTCACTCACTTCTAAACAGGTATCAACAAGATTGGAACTGCTAGAACAGTCGGTTTCCTTGCTTACTGTAACTGTATACCACCAGCTCCTTGTAGTGGCTATTCACTCAGTCTATCAATGTTTAACTTGGAGGCCTGATGAGATTCTAATGGAATCCTCGTCTTTTTTAGTGTTATATAGAACTTTAAGAGTCCTGCTTTAGAGATTTTGTTGCTTGGTTATCTCTCCCCTGAGTGTTCATGTTACTTAGGCTTTCTGCCAACCAATACAAAGTTCAGAAGGAGTGAAGACTTCACATTAATGAAGTAGATTTTAAAAATGGATATTTATTGCTCTGAGGGGATTTCTCCCTTTTATTTTTATGGTTGCTTTGTTTGTTGTACAGATTGTTTCAGTACCATCACCAGAGCCATTTTTCAGTTATATTTGTTAGAGGAGGAAGAGGGATTTTTTTGTATAATGTTTAAGATGTAAAGGAGATTTGCACACAAATGGTTGGTTGTCCTTCAAGAAAACTGGTCATGGGGTATTGCTTTTTAAAAGAATTTTGCTGCCCTATTCCTTGTTGTTTCTCCTTTCCATTAAAATACTGAAAGAATGTATTTCTTCTTAGACCTGCAATTGCAGTCCACTTACCAAGCTGCCTGTAGCTCAGGTGAAGCAGTTACAGATACTGAGTGAAAAAATTACTATGTATCCATAGCATAATGAAAAAGAAAAACTGAAAAAAGCAATTCAGTGCATACCTGCTGGTTTGTGCTAACTCTTGTTTAACATGGTATTTCCAGTTAAAACAGTCATAGAATGGTACAGTATTCTGAGGTATCTGCAGTATCTGATTTAAGCTTTTAGAATACTTCCTTATTTTTTTTCAATGTCATTAAATTGTTGTTTCTAGAAAAGTAGTTGACTTTATGCTTTGTCATTGTAAAATCAAGTTAACTAACCAAACCCGGAGCTTTTCTGCAAAGACTCGTTCGTTGATTCAAATTACTATGCAGTTTGATAATCAAAAGCTAATGTTTCTGCTTACAATTTATTTGCAATTAGGGGTTTATTTCTCCATGCTTTGTTTCTTTTAATTTTTACCATCATCATTATTATTTGTTTCTTTAAACCCTTTAACACCTATTACAGGGAGATCGATCTGGTAAGACAATCAGTAATTATTTGATTTGGTTATAGAGCGGAACCCTTCAGTACGAGATCAAATAAAAGCACTTTGACTAGGCAGTGAGATTTCCTTCTCTGTTTTCTCTTCTGCTTGTTATTATACCATTCCCATTGCCACATATCAGAATACTTTATTGTATTAACACACATGACAAATTCTTTTAAATTTTGTCAGAAAATATATTTATTATGCGTTGAAGAATCATAGAAATGTAGGGCTGTAAGGGACCTCAAGAGGTCATCAAGTCCAGCCCCCTGCTCTGAGGACCTATTCCAGTATTTAATTATTAGGGTGACCAGATGTCCTGATTTTATAGGGACAGTCCCGATATTTGGGGCTTTTTCTTATATAGGCTCCTATTACCCCCCACCCCCGGTCCTGATTTTTCACACTTGCTGTCTGGTCACCCTATTAACTATCCTTATAGTTAGAAAGCTTTTTGTAATGTTTAACCTAAATCTCTCTTGCTGCAGATCAAGCCCATTGCTTCTGGTACTACCTTCAGTGGACATGGAGAACAATTGATCACTGTCCTCTTTATATCAGCCCTTCACATATTTGAAGACTGTCAGGTTCCCCCCTCAATCTTCTTTTCTCAGGACTAAATATGACACTTTTTTTATAACTGCTCCTCATAGGTCAGGTTTTCTAAACCTATTATCATTTTTGTTGCTCTTCTCTGGACTCTGTCAAGTTTGTCCACATCTTTCCTAAATTGTTGCACCCAGAATTGGACACAGTACTGCATCTGAGGCCTCACCAGTGCCAAGTAGAGCAGAACAATTACCTCCCATGTCTGACATACAACACTCCTGTTAATACATCCCAGAATGATATTGGACTTTTTTGCAACTACATCACACTAACTCTTATTTAATTGGTGATACACTTTAGCCCCCCACATCTTTTTCAACAGTACTACCACCTAGCCAGTTAGTCCCCATTTTGTAGTTATGCATTTGATATTTTGTTCCAAAGTGAAGTACTTTTCACTTGTGTTTATTGAATTTCATCTTGTTGATTTCAAACCAGTTCTCTAAGGGTATGTTTACACTGAAATTAGACACCCATGTCTGGCCCATGCCAACTGACTCGGGCTTGCTCAGCTCAGGCTAAGGGCTGTTTAATTGCACTCTAGATGTTTGGGCTTTGGCTGGAACTGGGTTCTAGGACCCTGCGAAGTGGGAGGGTCCCAGAGCTCAGGCTGCAGCTCAAGCCTGAACATGTACACTGCGTTAAACAGCTCCGTGAGCCCTAGCTCCATGAGCCCGAGTCAACTGACATGGGCCAGCCCTGGGTATCTAATTGCAGTGCAGACATTCCCTAAATGGTCACGGTTGTTTTTGAATTCTAATCCTGCCCTCCAGTGTGCTAGCAGCCTCTTCCAGTTTGGTGTCATTTGCAAATTTTATAAGCATACTTTCCACTCCATTATCCAAGTCATTAAGGAAAATATTGAATAGTACCAGACCCGGGACTGACCTCTGCAGGACCCCTCTAGATACCCCCTTCCACTCTCCCAGTTTGACAGTGAACCATTAACAACTATTCTTTGAATAGGTCTTTCAACCACTTTGCACCCATCTTGCAGAAATTTCATCTAGACCACATTTCCCTAGTTTGTTTATAAGAATGTCATGTGGGACTGTGTCAAAAGTCTTATTAAAATCAAGATATATCATATGTATTGCTTTCTCCCATCCACTAGGCCAGTTACTCTGTCAAAGAAGGAAATTAGGTTGATTTGGCTTTATTTGTTCTTAACAAATACATTCTGACTATTCCGCATAACCCTATAATCCTGTAGGTGTTTACAAATTGATTGACTTATAGTTGACTGGTTGCTGGCTCTTATTAAAGATTTCTCAAAGTCCAAAAGTCTGCATGAGGCATGATAGCCACACATAAAGCAGAATTATCCAAAGATGCACACTCTAGGTTTCATTGTGGAAAAAGACTCTGTTACATGTTATGAGGACTAAAGGACACTGTAGCATTACACCTCCTGCCTGGATTTCACGGAGCTGTGATACATAAGAAGTATGTTCAGGGAGTCCCCAAATACCAACACTATAGGAAATATTAAATTACTTTAATAGAGAAAAGGTTGCTAGTTACAGTCGGGGGTAGATTGGCTGAGTCATAAACCAGACGATTAAGCTACACGCACAGGTTGCAGCAGCCGTTCTTCATTGCAGTGCAGATCCCCTAGTTCTCTCATCACCACTGCAGATCCCCAATTTCAGACAAGATCGCCCTTTCTCTTGTTTATTAAATGGTTTTATATTTGTCTGCTATAAACAGGAATTATTCTTGTATCTAAATTAGCAGTCTACTGTGTCTATGCACTCTTTCTGCATAGAAGAATAAGGAAGGATTAATGAATGCAGCCTTAGAGTCTTATATTATGAGAACCCTCTGTATTGCCATGGTATTCCAACAGCATTTCAGAATGGAAACAATCCTCCCTGTTTGTATCATGTCTGTTTGTGTTCAGCTCTGTGCCTTGTTTGCTTTTGTCAAGTGTATCGTTCTCTTTTCAGCAGGCCTTGAGGATTCCACTCCATTTGGAGTTGGAGATTTATATCGTTAAATATCCTACTCCTTTAAAATGGGGCAAGCCCATGCTTAGTCTTTTATGTAGAAAATGTGTCATTCTAATTCTTGAAGAGGGGTGAGTTGTCCTTGGATAGGTCTACACAGATTGCAGAAGTGAGCCTCCCTGCCTAGGTCTACAGACTTGGGTAAGCGGGGCTCCCGCTAGTGCCCTAAAAATAGCTCTGCGGACAGTGGTTTCAAGTTGCAGCTCAGGCTGGAGCTTGGGCTCTGATTGTTGGGGTGGAGAGGGAGCCTGTGGTTATAAAGCTACTCACCAGTAAATGCATTCCTTAATGTCTTCTTAGTAAACTTGTTTGTCTGATTATTTTGTTCCTTCATATTCAGCACCGCACCTGAGTATACAGATTTATAGTAATTTCTTATGAGGGAACCATGTTGTGTATCACTGTAATCTACCTGACCTCCTTGCTTGGCTAATGCTGGGTATCCATTCAGATAATCCTGTCTGAATTGGTGTCCACAGCTGGTAGTAGAAAATAGAAGGGATTTTTCAAGGGTTTGTTTCAGAATTCTAATAATAACTTGATAAAATGAGAGTTTAGGAACTTGGGCCCTGCTTCAGACAAGCACATGCTTGAAGTTAAGCTCTAGCTTAAATGCTTTCCTCAGCAGTGATGCTTTTCTGAATTGGGGCCTTGATTTTTATCTTCTGGTTGAGGGATTGTGGCTTTTGCTGTTTCTAGATTTGTGTGAAAGATTCCTTTTTAGTGTTTTACCTGGACAGTCTGGCTTTTGGCTTTTGTGTCTGGGCGCCATTTCGGGTTGCCAGGTGCCCAGTTTTCAACTGGAAAGTCCGGTCGAAAAGGGGACCTGTCAGCATTTGGTCAGATGTACTGACCTGACACCAAAAGTCCGGTTACCCCGGGGTGAGGAGAGGTGCCAGGTCATTAACCCGTGCCAGCCCCTGCTCAGCCAGGGCCACCTCCTACTTGTAGGCAAGCTCTTGTCAGGCTGCAGCAGCTCCCATCCCAGCCCCGGGGCAGAAGGAGAGAGGTGGAGACAATCCAGTAAGTGGCGAGGGCAAAGGGGGAAGAGGAGGAAGCGACAGGGCTGGGGTCTTGGGGGAAGATGCGGAGTATAATTCCAATTTATACAAATATTTGGCAACCCTGGAACAGAGTTGGTTAGATCTAGCATGCCTCGCAATAGGTACTTTTTAAGATACCAGCTTTCTGATTGTTTCCAAGCAGACGCCTATAGATATCACACAGCTGCCTAAAACAGGTAACTTTTATTATAATCAGCAATATAGGCACTGACTGAGCTAAATTCAGATCTGATGATGTAGGCTGTACTGGAGCTGTACCCTCTTATACAGGTCTGAATTTGACTTGCTGAGTGATAATGGTATACTTGTTATGCTACTGTGTTTTGTATGTGTGAGAGACATAGTTCCTTAAATATTGTTTTGAATTCTTTAGGAATGCGCTTACGAAGTTTTTATATAGACCTGTGACTAGTATTTATGCAAATATTATAGTGTTGGAAACTTCTTTCTTCAGTTGGGTTGTGCCACACAGCTTTGCTCTACGTTTAGTTATCTGGCACTGTTTCTGGGATTAATTTAATTATATAAACCCACTTTCGTTTTTATGAACACTTTTTACATGCAGGATCTGGGTAGATATAATCAAGCATAACAATGGCAGTTACCTCACAACCCACATTCTGATAGACAAATTTTAAACAATTAACACAGAGAGAGAACTAGTTTTCTGTAAAACAGTTAATTCTGCAGCAGCCTTTGCGTCAGCCTCTGCAGATTTTGTATGGTGTAAAGGGGCTCAAGAATGTCTCCTACAGACCTTGTAAACTGCAAACTCACTAAGCATTTTTGAAAATCTTGACCAAATTTTAATGCATGTGCAAAAGTCATTAGGGCTAAGGTTGTGTGTACAAACTTACCTTTGCTATTTCCTGAATTTTGAGAGTTTAAGATTATCAAAAATCTTAATATAGGGTTGGAGTGGGGGTTGGTATGGAATAAAATTACAGCATTTGAGGATAAAAAATTTGTAAATCGGTATATATGTCTCTTAACAACTGAATGACTTGACTGTATAGTTGTTTGGAAAGCGAAGTAAATGTCGGTAGGACACTCTGAAAAAAAAATGAAAGCACTATGCATGTCACCTACATCCTGCCCATTCTTTATATAAATGCACACACTTTAAAAATACTATATTCCTGGCTCAGTTGTACTTAGTCAGTGACACCTGCAGTAAAACTGAATTCCATTAAAGGGGAAATGCAACACTTATCTATTTACACCATTCACAGTCGGGAGTGAACATTTGATCCTGGGTGGTTGAAAACAATATCAAATGCTGGAACCATTGACACATTTTTTAGCTGACAGGAAGTATTCAGGTTTTTACATGATAATGTCACCTTCTTCCTGGTATATATTTACCACCAGTTCTGAAAGCAGCCTAGAAATCTAAAAATTAGAGCCAGCATTGTGAAGTATTTGAAAAAGAAACACTATCCTAAACTATGCAGAGAATTAAAATTTGAGAAACAGTGCAGCATGTACATACACTCTGTTGCAATTACAACTACTTAACTTGATGTACAGACATTTAAAAACACGTTAGCTTTTTTTTTTTTTTTAAGCTATAATAACTGATCTCCTTCACTGGTATCTCTGGCAATTTGTTGTTTAGTTGGAATCTAGCGCCAAGTGTTTCCTACTGATCTTTGTTTCTCCTTCTTCCAGGCGAGTATTGCGAAGTGAATGCCCGCTCTGGCCGCTGCGTACCGGGAGTATGTAAAAACGGAGGAACCTGTGTTAATCTGCTGGTAGGAGGTTTCAAATGCGAGTGTCCCCCAGGAGAGTACGAGAGACCTTACTGTGAGATGACAACAAGAAGTTTCCCTCCACAGTCATTTGTCACCTTCAAAGGGTTAAGACAGCGCTTCCATTTCACTGTTTCCCTCATGTAAGTTCGTTTCTCTTCTGTCTTGATAAGAAAGGATTCAGTCCAAATCTCTCCTTGATTTGGATTTAGGGCCAAATGTTGTTGTATATTTGTAGCCCCCAGAGTTAAATATGTGTGAAAGTGGTTACTGTGGGAAATCTGCCATCAACTTCTATGGGAGAATTAGAATCATGCTACTTGAGATTATTATTAATTATGTTATTATGGTATTGTCCAAAAGGTAGCCAGGAGTGGGGCCCCATTTTGCTCGGCACTGTACGAACACAGAGCAGTTAGATGGTTCCTGCCCCGAAGGGCACAGTTGGGCCAGCAGGAGACACTGTGCCTGGAGAGAGGAAATGTGGGATTCTGCTGGAGGAGGGCATATTCAATTTGCATCTGGCAGAGGCTGGCGAGGAGATGGACTAAAACAGCATGTCCCACAACTGGCCTGGCCATGCCTCTACCCAACTAGTGCTGCCCACTTTTGAGTCTGTGCTGATCACCAGTGGGGCACCCAGCAGAGTTGGGGTTGCTGGCTCCCTCTACCACCCTCTGCTGCTCCTGGCACTCCTACAAAGAGGGTTGTATAGCACAGGGACAGATGTAGCTGCATAAAACTCATTGCTTCCTTAAGCTAAATTAACTTTATTGCATAGCCCCTGCAGACTTTAAGCAGGGAGGTGATGGCATCTGTCTCTGCTACCAGACCACCTTCTCCTGCCCTAATCACTGTCTCCATGTGTATGAATGCACATGCTCACCCAAGGATCTCTGTGAGCTCCAAAGATTGGAAGAATGATTCTTTGGAGGTAGATTTTACCATGATTTAGCTGGCCAAGGGTTGACTTTGGCAGAGTCAAGGTAAAATGTGCTAAGCTGCGTCTACACCAGTGAAAGGATTGGGGTTACCTAATATGGATTAAAAACAACAACAAGAAGCTAACTTTGGGTGTTTGCTTAGATTAGAAAAAGAGGTCCGGGTTAGCTATTGAGTTAGCTAAAATCAATCACTTTACTTAGTCTAAGAAAACCCTCAAAGTTAGCTTATTCTTGTTATACACTCAAGCATAGCTTGCTGCTTCTTTGCCGAATGTTTCCATTTTACTCTTGATCTTGCCTTAACACTACAGTGGTCACATTTTTTTTGTGTGGAGTCTTGAAACCATGGTTAAATCAAAGCATGCAGTTACAATAAATATAACTTATCAAGGTTAGTATGGAAGGTTGTGAAAACTGTGAAGAATATATAGAATGGCTTTGCATTGATTCTGATCAAAATTAGATCTCAAAACCAAATAGGAAGGTTTTCAAGCGTCAACTCTGCTAGACAAGAGAAAGCTAAGGGGGAAAAAAAAGGCTTGGAACTGTCAGATTTACATGAAATGCAAAGGGAGTGTTGGAGGCAGGCTGCCAGCTCAGCTCTTGTACTACCAGAGAATTGTTCCAGCAGCGCATGGTGTCATTTTACAGGCTTCTCAAAGTGTGGTGTGTGAAACTGTTCTGCTGCAGGTTAGAATGGCTCACAGTCACCTTGTGGGACTTACTGAGAAACAGCAAACAGTAAGGCTTAGCATCATAGTTTTCACACCAGGCAGCCACTTCAAAATCTTTAAAAACTCCATAGGCATATTTGGTGCTGAATTAAATACACCTCTACCCCGATATAATGCGATCTGATATAACACAAATTCAGATATAACGTGGTAAAGCAGTGCTCCGGGGGGGCGGGGCTGCGCACTCCGGCGGATCAAAGCAAGTTCGATATAACGCGGTTTCACCTATAACGCGGTAAGATTTTTTGGCTCCCAAGGACAGCGTTATATTGGGGTAGAGGTGCCATTAGCTTCATGGCATTTCACAGGATGTAAATTAGCACAGAATTTGTCCCTATATGGGTCAGGATGACAAACTATATGGGCTTTTAGATTTTATGCTGAGTATTTTCTTGCCCCTTATTCTCCTCCAACGCAGGAGGGAAACATTACTTCAGGATAATCAAGAAGTAGAAGTTTGGCTAGACAAAGGATTTGCCTTTACGTATTTTTTGATTTGTGAATATTCCTATTATCTCAGGGTCCTCCAGCCCCACTTTCCGCCAAGAGGTCAAAGAGTGGGAGGTTTGTCTAGTTCATTCTCATGACTAAAATGGGATTTTAAAAATAATCCATATGTTCACTGACTATGTTACAAGCTAATGAGGCATTCTGAGCATTTAAATGGTTTGGAACCTATAAATTATACTCACCATATGTTCTTACAGAAGGGAAAAGGAAAGAGAACAAGTAGTCAGATGCTTATTTACCATATACCCTATTTCTGCATGCTAAATCTCACTGTTATTTTGGGACATTTATCAGACGTGCCCCACCTCCTCTCCATCTCTTCTCTCTCCCAAGAGTTCTTAGTCATTCAGCCTCACTTAAAGGGAATTGTCAACTGATTTTTTAAAAAAGATTTATTTCAAACAATTCCAGTCTCTGATAAAGCACTCTGTAAGTAGTACGTCCTGAAATTAAAACAAAGAACCAAAACCTTCCCTTTAAAAAAAATTCTGCTCCTCAGCTGATGTGTATATACAGCTCTTTGCAGCAAAGAGAGCTAAAGCAAGAACACCAAATTACTAGTGCATGAGACAGGAAGTTCAATTGACCATCAACAGAACAGTGAAACTGAATTTATACAAAGTGTTGTTAAATGCACAAGGTAAACAAACTGGAAAAAATATATATTTTACCCATGTTCAGTTATAGTACTCTTATTAGAATCTGTTAGTCTTTAAGGTGCCACCAGACTCCTGGTTGTATTTGTAGATACAGACTAACACGGCTACCCCCTGATACTCTTATTAGTAGTTTCTAGTAACATTTTTAGACAGAAATATGAAGTTGACACTGTTATCCAACTAACTAATCACTTCTGCTCTCTTTTCTTTAGATATATTCTGTTTAGAGATGGTTGAAATTGTTTTGATGGAGCAGTTTTCTCTCAAAAAGTACAGTTCAGTCAAAATTGAAACATTTCATAGGAATATGCCAGTTTTGATGTATTTTCTACAGGACTTTTATTATCTCATTTTGATAGTATTGAAACATTTCATTTCAATGTTATCATTTTGGGGGAGAGAGATAGCTCAGCAGTTTGAGCATTGGCCTGCTAAACCCAGGGTTATGAGTTCAATCATTGAGAGGGCCATTTAGGGATCTGGGGCAAAATCAGTACTTGGTCCTGCTAGTAAAGGCAGGGGACTGGATTCAATGACTTTTCAGGGTCCCTTCCAATTCTATGAGATAGGTATATCTCTATATATTATTATTATATTTTATTTAATTTCTAATTCTGTATTATAGTACAATATTAATTTCAATGCTACACTCATATATAAAATATAATATTTAATAGGTGAATATAATGCACATGTTTTAAAAAAAATAAAACTATAAAATCAAAATGACACATTTTACCTTAACAAAATGACACATTTCAGTTGCCCCAATCCAAATTTTTTGAAATTTTGTTTCATGAGAAACCAGAATTTCAGTTTTCCGTTCTGATTTGGAACAGTTTTGTCCCCTGAAATGTCAGATTTTCCCACAGAATGGAAATTCTGGTTTCCAGCCAGCTCTGATTCTGGCATCTGTTTCTTTAGGGAGAACATATGGTAAGTATAACCTATATGTCTTGTTAAGAATTAAACTATGATCTGGAAAATGAAGATGCCAGGACACAGTGCTCTGAAATACCTGCCTCTTCCTAATTCTCTAGAGTCAGGATTCAGAAGATTGTGGTCATTTTATTCCACAAGAGCCCCACTAATTGGTGCTACATTTCATGCTCTATGGTAGAGGCCATTTCTTCTTTCCATGGAACAGAGCTTTGAATTCAAATTTGTCTTCCATAGACTTATAAGACAAGTGTGTTATTTTGGAACACCCCAAACTTTTAGGTCACAAAGCTTTCTAGAGGTTGATGATACAGAATCAATGCAGACTACTACTGTTTAGAATTGTAAAAACTTCCGATGACTTCTGTTTTTCTTCACACATTAAAATTAGTTATAGATATAGATAAATTTAAAGAATTTGATAATGAGCCCTACCCAAATTTTAAAGGAGCTGCAGAGGCCAAAACTAGGCTTTTCTAAAACTAGGGCTATCAGTTATTTCCTAGCACAAAAGCGGAAACTCCTCCTGCTTCTGGAGCATAAAATTCTTGAGATTAGAGAACATTAAATTAAAAATGAAGAAAACCCCAACTCATTTAATGGAATCATCAAGATGCGCGAATTTGTCTCACTCCCAATTGATTTGACTGGTGCAGGATCAAGCCCTGATTAACCATGTGACATTATTAATGTGAGTCTTGTCTTTCCCCTCCTCAACTCTTTTTCATCTATGTATGACCCTCACTGCATCATTTTGAATTTAGGCTGTAGCATTTCACACTTTCGGACGCTCAACAAAAAATAATAACTCAGTCCATTCTGACCACTGGAAGGTCCTCTCTTGCTGACTCCTGTAGACATTAAAATAATATGTACTACTAATTATCTTAATTTTATTATTTGCTGGCGAAAGGGGTAACAAAGGAGAATGAATTTTAAGACCGATGCGTTATGCAGTTACAGTGCTGCATTCTGTCTTGAGATCATGGTGACTGGTAGCTTTTATGTCATCTATTTTCAGAGTGGCTGGATTGTATGTTCTTCACTTTGTAGATAATTAAATATGAAATTTGTGTCTGCATGTTACAGGTTTGCAACCAGAGAAAGGAATGCTCTGCTCCTCTACAACGGACGTTTTAATGAGAAACATGACTTTATTGCTCTTGAGATCATTGAAGAACAGATCCAACTAACATTCTCTGCAGGTAAGGTGTTCCTTGCCCATTTAGTTTGATACTTTTATATGTAAATACTAGCAATAACTTTACAGAGAAGAGAACATCTCACTGCATTTTGAAATGAACCTCATTAAAGATTTTATGTGGTTTCCTAGATTGATTCATAGATCCCAAATTAAAGATTTTAATTAAGTTTAAAACTTTACCAAGTTATTGCTCTTTTATACAAATGATTAACATTGCACTATTGTATTGTATAACAGTTCATTTACCCAGATCTTTTTACTTTCTTTGCTTGTATTCTTTATTTTTTATTTTTGTGGTTTGGATTCAGCAGCTCTTTCATCATCAACCGTTACAACATAGGGCATTTATCAAACCATTTTAACTACAGAACAACACACTGAGGGCATGATCCACATTCCACTGAAGTCCATTGAAAAACTCCTCTTGGTTTCAATGGGAATAGAATTGGGCCCTAGAGGAACAGAGGCCTTTAGATATTAGATCAACCTCTCAGTCCTTGGAAGTAAGGGTGGAAAAGAGAGTGCACAATCTTTGTATTTGTTGGGCAGTATCAATAATTCATCATTTCTAAGTAAAGGGGAAGATTAAAGAGAGCTATGAGCTTGAGAAGAGAACTGCCAGTGTTACTATACATCAAGTAGCTGCTTGGTACTTGTTAAGTGAAGTCTGATGTTTTGGAAGAGGTGCTTTTTGGTAAGCAACTGTTCACTATAAACTCCCATGGCATTCAAACATTTAAAGATGGGTCATTGTTCTTTCGTATTCATAGGTGCTCATCTGCTGTAGTTAATATTACTACTGGTATTCTTTTAATTAGATGGGGCATTAAGCTGCAGATCCTGCATAGACAGTAACTCTCATGACATAATGTGTGATGAGATTAGTAAGATGTTTCAACTTGTGGCAGGCTTTATATTATAACGGTGGCACCCACTATGTAGATAAGGGCTTGTCAGCATACCAGTTATAAAGCCCATAGGCTTTATAAAGCACATCGCTCGCCCGCGCCACTTCTCGCCGCCCCCATTGGCTCGGGACGGCGAACCGCGGCCAGTGGGGGCCGCGATCAGCCGAACCTGCCGCGTCAGCAGGTAAATAAAACTGGCCCGGCCCGCCAGGGTGCTTACCCTGGCGAGCCGCTTGCCGAACGTTGCCGACCCCTGGGCTAGATGATGATTTTCATCTGGATAGCATTAGTTATCTGACAGTGCCTCAAACACTTTCTTTATTGAGAGGAAGAAGAGAGTGGTATTAAAAATAGGAACAACCATGATACAAGAGCAGGTTATTTGTCTTGTTGAACTTATTTTGTCCTGAAGCTATATAGTATGGGGCCAGCTATATAGTATGGATCAGACCAGTGGTCCATCTAGCCCAGTATGCTGGCTTCGAACAGTGGCCAGTGCCACATGCTTCGTGGGGAATGAACAGAAGAGAGTAATTATTGAGTGATCCATCCCCTGGTGTCCAGTCCCAGCTTCTGGCAGTCAGAAATATAGGGACACCCAGAATAGGGGGTTGTGTTCCTGACCATCTTGGCTAATAGCTACTGATGGCCCTATGCTCCATGAACGTATTTAATTCATTTTTGAGCCCACTTATACTTTTGGCCTTCACAACATCCCCTGGCAATGAGTTCCACGGGTTGACTATGCATTGTGTGAAGAAGTACTTCCTTGTGTTTGTTTAAAAGCTGCTGCCAACTAATTTTATTGAGTGACCCCCCGTGCTTAATTTGTAATGAAAGAGGTGCCTGGGCTCAAGAAATTTTTTTACTTTCATAACTGATGTGGCAATCCCAGAGGTGCCAGGGCAATGAACAGCCAAGCTTAGAGGTGCCAGGGCTCAGCCCTAGCACAAATTAAGCACTGGTGGCCCTTGGTTTGTGTGTTGTGTGTAGGGGGAAATAACACTTTCTTATTCACTTTCTTCACACCATTCACGATTTCCATCATGTTTCTCCTTAGTCATCTCTTTTCTAAACTGAAGAGTCCCAATCTTTTAATTCTTCTTATATGGAAGCTGTTTCATAATCCTGATCATTTTTGTTGCCCTTCTCTGTACCTTTTCCAATTCTAATACAGTATATCTTTTTTGAGATGGGACACCCAGAATTGCACACAGTATTCAAGGTGTGGGTGTACCATGGATTTACGTAGTGGCATTATATTGTCTGTCTTATTAGCTATCCTTTTCCCAGTGGTTCCTAACATTCTGTTAGCTTTTTTAACTGCTGCTCTCACTGAACAGATGTTTTCAGAGAACTATCCATGATGACTCCAAGATCTCTTTCTTGACTAGTAACAGGTAATCTAGACCCCATCGTGTTGTATGTATAGTTGGGATTATGTTTTCCAATCTGCACTACTTTGCACATATCAACCTTGAATTTCATCTGCCATTTTGTTGCCCAGTCACCCCGTTTTTTGAGATTCTTTTGTAACTCTTCGCAGTCAGCTTTGGACTTAACTATCTTGAATAATTTTGTATTGTCTGCAAATTTTGGCACCTCACTGTTCACCCTTTTTTCCAGATCATTTATGAATATGTTGAACAGCACAGGTCTTAGTACAGATCCTTGGGGGATCTTCTATTTTCCTCTCTCCATTGTGAAAAATGACAATTTATTCCTACCCTTTTCCCTATTTTTTAACCAGTTACTGATCCATGAGAGGACTTTCTCTCTTAACCCATGACAGCTTACTTTGGGCTGTTCTACACTGGGGGTGGGGGGTATCGATCCAAGATACACAACTTCAGCTACGTGAATAGCGTAGCTGAAGTCGAAGTATCTTGTATCGAATTACCTGGGGCCCACACGGCGCGGGATCGACGGCCGCGGCTCCCCCGTGGACTGCGCTACCGCCGCTCGCTCTGGTGGAGTTCCGGAGTCGACGGTGAGCGTGTTCGGGGATCGATATATCTCATCTTAACGAAACGCGATATATCAATCCTGGATAAATCGATTGCTACCCGCCAATACGGCGGGTAGTGAAGACGTATCCTTTCCTTAAAAGCCTTTGGTGTGGGGTCTACTAAAGGCTTTTTTGAAAGTCCAAGTACACCATATCCACTGGATAACCCTTGTCCACATGCTTGTTGACCCCCTCAAAGAATTTTAATAGATTGGTAAGGCATGATTTCCCTTTACAAAAGCTATGTTGCTTCTTTCCTAATATACCAAGTTCAACTATGTGTCCGATAGTTCTGTTTTTGCTACAGTTTCAGTCAGTTTACCTGGTACAGAAGTTAGGGTTGCCAGTCTGTAATTGCCATGATTGTCTCTGGAACTTTAAAAAAAATATCAGTGTTATGTTATCTTTCCTCCAGTCATCTGGAACAGAGGCTGATTTAAGCAGTAGGTTACATACCACTATTTATTAGTTCTGCAATTTCATATTTGAGATCCTTCAGAATTCTTGTGTGAATACCGTCTGATCCTGGTGACTCATTATAGTTTAATTTATCAATTTGTTCCAAAACCTCTACTGTTGCCGCCTCAACCTGGGACCGTTCCTCAGATTTGTCACCTAAAAAGAATGGCTCAGGTGTGGGAATCTCCCTCACATCTTCTGCAGTGAAGATGATGCAAAGAATTCATTCCTCTTCTCTGTGACAGCCTTATCTTTCTTGAGTGCTCCTTTAGCATGTTCGTGTGTATATTTATTCATATATATGTACATATAATAACATATGCATTTTCTAAATGAAATAATCCTATTATTTTAAATTTTTCTACTTTAAAAAGAATGTTATTGGGTCCCATCTGGCAGCAATTTGGGTTTTATTTAAAATACAATTTACAAAATGTAAGACCAATAGAATTTGAAGCCTAACTTTCCCTGGAGTGTGGGTGCTCGCAAATGCACCACTGTAAATCCATTTATATTTACTCCATTGATTTACACCAATGTACTTGTGAGCAACATTTGCACTTTATGTTTAAATGCTTCTAGTTTTATTTCTATATTATTACCTACAGAGCTCAAAAGCATGTTTTAAGATAGACTTTTTTTAATGGGTAAGTGTTATGAAATAATGTGTTTCTGTTTTGCGAGTTTTGTTTTATTCTGTATTGCCTGTCCTTTCCTTGTCTAAACAAGAATCAGATTGTTAGGAAGACAGCCTGAGGATGAATGAGAATAGGCTAAATTCAGCTGGTGTATATTTGGGGAATCCATTTAAATCAATGAAGTTTCATTTGGATTTGCACCAGGGCAAATGAGAGCAGAATTTGGCCCAGTATATTTAGAGATGCTGTTCTCTTTGGAAGGAGAATGGTTTGTTTTGAATACATGGGTAAAAATTAACAGGAAGGTACAAGTTTTGGACATATTGGCAGTCACTTTTGCCTGTGGAGTAATATGTAGCAACATTTTTTTTTTAGCAGAGATCAAGATAAAATAATTAGAGATCAATGTGTCTTTCTTCACAAAAGCTTGCTTATGAACTTTTAGCATAATTTTTCATTATCCTTATCAATGATTGAGGTCCCTTTCAAGGTAAATGTAGACCAGATATTAAACTGTAGTCTGTACTGTTTGAATAATCAGGGTGTATTTAAGGGATAGTCATAGACACAGAAGAGAATAGTGAAAGGTTACTTATGAATATAGAGGAGAATGCACGCTTTATGTTCAATATGTGAAACTATCAGCTTTGTTAACTTGTGGGAGGGGAGTTGTTTTTTCTGTGACTTATTATATAGGTAGTTTGTCTAATGTTCTTTCTTCTCTTCTTCCTCGGTAACAGGAACTTTTGTCACAGTGTTTAAAAAGGGGGGTGGAAATCCAAAGCACTTTGCCAGGCCCTTATGTACTTTTGCTGTAAATGTTTGTTTTGTCATTACTTCACAGCAGCAATGAATAATCACCATGCTAGTTCTTCTGGTTTGCATACCTGACTTAACACCCTCTACTCTTACAAATATAATATACAAAGCAACCCTGATTTTAATCAATGAGTGGCTGCAAACAATATTCCTTAACCACAAGTTTAGAAATTAAAAATTCTTCTGAGAAAAGTGTTTTGTTTCTGTAACACTCCTTCCAGTAGAGCTGTCAGATTCCAGCTTCTCAGCCTGGATTAGAAGTCGATTTCATTGATGTGCTTTTAGCCAGCAAGATACTCTTCAAACCAAAAATCACACTTCACACTTTTGTTAACGACAGAAAAAGCAACAAAACTCATGTTGATATGTTCTCATTTGACAACTTTTTCAATAGCTTTGTTTATCCTGTACATCTCCTTTTACATTCTGCAGCAGCAAAAAGAAACATGTTTCACTGACGTATTACAGAAGTCAATTTTATGTTTGTGCACCCAAAATAGACTCTAGTAAAACTGAGAGTACTCAGCAACTCTCAGACTCACACTCCAAATTCTTGCATGTTAAATTA
Source organism: Trachemys scripta elegans (assembly GCF_013100865.1). NCBI lineage: Eukaryota > Metazoa > Chordata > Testudines > Emydidae > Trachemys > Trachemys scripta. The sequence goes on along the minus strand of NC_048298.1, from coordinate 29,677,027 downwards.
CCATTAGTGTATATACTGTATTAGGCCTGGATTTCATGGGTGGCTGGTAAACTGTTGTCTTTCGGGCAGGACTGTGTTTCTATTCGTGTTTTGTACAGTGCTGAGCAGGTCACTAAATCAGAGTAACCATCATGGTGACTATTTTTTTTTTTTTCTCCTCATGTTCCAACTAACATTTCAGGGGAGACCACTACAACAGTTGCACCATTTGTTCCAGGAGGGGTCAGTGATGGACAGTGGCACTCTGTTCAGGTGCAGTACTACAACAAGGTAAGGTAGAACACTTCAAGAACGCTATGTGTAAAGTAGTAAAGACAATGGGCCAGTTAGTGTGTCCTCAGCACAGTTTCATTGATTTCAATGGAATAACACGAATTTACACCACCCAAGGATCTGGCCCAGCCTATGTAGTTGCCCTGGGATTTCTGTTTTTGTTTTAATTTTTAACTAACCCTGGCACTAGTCCTGCTCACCTAATTGAGGCAAAACTCTCCTTCATGTTCTTTTAGAGTCTAGTCACAATAGGAGCGCAGGCTCGAGTCCAGGGTGTCCTTTGAGGAAGAATAAAATTGAAAATGTTCAGTTATTTTGGGCTTTTCTAGTTTTCAGTTCTTCTGAAACCCCTAACAGTTGCTGAGGGGATGCATTGAATCACCACATTCCCCAACCACTCTGTCCATGCCCTTTGCATGGTCAAGCCTACTCACTTTTGGGGTTGCTCAGAGTCACAGGTGGAGGGAAGATTGTGACAGCTTCCTCACTGGTAGACTTTCCTTTTGAGGGCCCTCTGACAGTGTCTGCTATTGCCTTTTGATATTTTTTACCAGATTCTAGTATTAATATTTATTACGGTAGCTAAGTACTGAAAAAGCAGGCAGCACTGCAAGAATGCTTCTATTTTGGTGCATTCTCCTATGAAAATTCATGTAAAGGAAACAATATACTGTGTACAGAGAATTGGAAAATTAAGCTATGATATGGTATTTTTCGAGTAATCAGGAATGTTCCTACTAAATAATTTTCATTTGCCATGTACAAAGATATAAGAGATTAGATTTAGTGGAAAAAAGGCTATTCCATACACTCAACGAACTAATTGAAGGGTGCAAGGATACTGACGTGCTCTGTGGGTAGCTTATGGGAGATGTAAGTTGCTGGGATCTAGGTATGTCAGGGATCTAGGTACACAAGCCATTTCTGTAAAGAACAAAAGAGGGCTTTGAGATTAAATATTCGGTCATAGTTTAGACACACATTTCAGAGCTCCTGTATCTATAATGGAATTAAATAATTCGTATGGTTATTTAAAATTGATGCTTTTTAGTCTGACATGATAGCATTATGAAGGATTAAATAAAGAAATAGATGAGTACTGTTGGCTGTGTTATAAAGGAAAGAGGATACTAATGTAAGAAGATAAATAGAAGATGAAGGATTAATATAATCAACAAGTTCTTTTTCCCAGTGCTGTGTCCTTTCATCACAATTTGTGTGCGACTTTGAATGAGAAGATTAGAATTTTCATCAGATTCGTAGGTAGTGTCTTCTAGCCTAAGGATATTTTATGGAGAAAATAAAATCATCCAGTTATGCATTTATTCCTGTATTATGTGCCTTTATTTTCACTGTACAACAGAGAAACAGAAGTGTAACTTGTATGTATGTGACCCTGGACACAATGAAAGTCTTTCTTGTAATCTGTAAAACACTGTTTTTGCATGTTCTTGGCTTTTTTCCCCCCAGTAAGTAGCTTTAATATAAAGGGAGTTATTTACTGAAATGATAAAGAAACCCTTAACATATTTCATGGTGAGCCATTTCTCTTCATGGGCCAGCAAGCATAGGGAAAGGAACATACATCAGCGAAAGGTTGGATTGCATAGTATGGCTACTAGTTTAAAGTTCTAAAGTGCTGCCAAAAAGATAAGGAGTTGAAACAGTTCCAGCCTATTCTCTAAAAGGAAAAGTGATCCTATGCAGTGGTTAAAAATAAACCTTTGACTCATTTTCAGAGTTTGTTTCTGTTTATTGAAGGGATAATATAAATTATTCTGGTAGCATAGTGAAGGACATTTTACTGTTTTAAAGCATTTGCTTATTTGTCTGCCTCTGACTATGGTACCCCTCCCTCTGAGCTGGAGTGGACAAAGTCCCGCTGTGAGAGTGGCTCTCAGTGTGAGGGCACTCTTGGGACCTGTGTGCTGCCCTCTTCCTCCCAACAGCAGATCAAGGCTCACTGGCGAGGGAGGACAGAGGGGCCTCTGTCAGTTCTGCCATGCCAGGAGTAGAGCACAGGGAGCTCAACAGTTGGGATCAGGGTCAGTAACTGGCCTGCTGGGCTTCCCTGAAATACTCTCCCTGCTTTGCCATCTTCTTTGGAGGAGATTCTTGGGAGTCACAGATGCTCAGTTTTGAGCCTTCCAGTGTGTGTATGGGCCTTTCCCCTTCTGTCTCCCAGACTGCTCCAGCTCTGTGGGGAGAAGGGGACACACAGGTGTTCCTTCCCATTTCCCCAGATGCTGTTCCCTAGAGCAGGGGTCGGCAACCTTTCAGAAGTGGTGTGCCGAGTCTTCATTTATTCACTCTGATTTAAGGTTTCGCGTGCCAGTAATACATTTTAATGTTTCTGGAAGATCTATTTCTATAAGTCTATAATATATAACTAAACTATTGTTGTATGTAAAGTAAATAAGGTTTTTAAAATGTTTAAGAAGCTTAATTTAAAATTAAATTAAAATGCAGAGCCCCCCGGACTGATGGCCAGGACCCAGGCAGTGTGAGTGCCACTGAAAATCAGCTCGCATGCTGCCTTTGGCGCGTGTGCAATAGGTTGCCTACCCCTGCCCTAGAGGGTAGTTATTCCCCTTCCCCTCCTAGTCTTTTGTTAAAAATGCAGCAGCTTATTTTTTGGAATGGACAAGGGAACAAAGTTGGTCCTGTCCCCCTTCTCTGGTATTCTCAGGGCTGTCGACATTAAAAGAAGTTGCAATCTCTTCAGGCTGGCCCTGCCCCCAGTGAATGATATAGGAGTCTACCTGAGCAGGGCTTTTGTCTGCAAGCAAGAAGTGAAATGAGAGGGCCAGCGGGGGGCAGGGCACTAAGCTAGCACAGTGAATCTAAAAATATATTTTCATTAAGAGAGGTCAGCAATGGGCATTGGCCCACACTTTTATAGAAAGGGATGGCCTGGAAAAAAGGAGTGAAACTTTAAGAGTAAAATCAAGCACCGAAGAATGCAATAAATGCTATGGTTCCTTTTAATAAGTTCTGAATACAATAAGGACTTAAGAGAACAATATAGCTCAACAGTCTAATGTGATAAAGTGGTGCAGTGAGGAAGGATTGTTGAGTTTTTATGGGCAAGGGTAGAAGGAATCAAAAATTATTTCACTCTTAATTTCACTTTTCAGCCAATTGTCCCTTCTCATCGTTTGTAAACAACCCAGTGGGGTAGTTAACATAGATATCATAGAATCATAGAATCATAGAATATCAGAGTTGGAAGGGACCTCAAGAGGTCATCTAGTCCAACCCCCTGCTCAAAGCAGGACCAATTCCCAGCTAAATCATCCCAGCCAGGGCTTTGTCAAGCCGGGCCTTAAAAACCTCCAAGGAAGGAGACTCCACCACCTCCCTAGGTAACGCATTCCAGTGTTTCACCACCCTCCTAGTGAAATAGTTTTTCCTGATATCCAACCTGGAGTATCGTCTCTGTCTCATATTGATTTAAGGGTCTGATATTGATTTAAAGGTCTGATATTGCTTTTAATCACCCTAATGCTGTATTTTTGTTGTAGGGGCTCTGAATAATCACTCCCTTTCTTTCCACTGATTCCAGGCACGGAAACTCACTGCCACAGAAAGAACAAGGAGTACTTGTGTCAGCTTAGAGACTAACAAATGTATTTGGGCATAAGCTTTTGTGGGCTAAAACCCACTTCAGCAGATGCATGCAATGGAAAATACAGTAGGAAGATATAGATATACACAGAGAACATGAAAAAAATGGGTGTTGCCATACCAACTCTAATGAGACTAATCAATTAAGGTGGGCTATTATCAGCAGGAGAAAAAAACTTCTGTAGTGATAATCAGGATGGCCATTTCCAACAGTTGACAAGAAAGTGTGAGTAACAGTAGGGGAAAAATTAGCGTGGGGAAATAGTTTTTACTTTGTGTAATGACCCATCCACTCTCAGTCTTTATTCAAGCCTAATTTAATGGTGTCCAGTTTGCAAATTAATTCAAATTCTGCAGTTTCTCATTGGAGTCTGTTTTTGAAGGTTTTTTTGTTGGAGAATTGCGACTTTTAGGTCTGTAATTGAGTGACCAGGGAGGTTGAAGTGTTATTGTTATGCCACAGTTATTGTTCATGATTTATAAGCCTATTGGAGATACTAGACATCAAAACATAGGGCCTGATTCACCACCCTGTTACTCCCGTTTTATGCCAGCGTAGCTTCATTGACTTCAGGGGCTTTGAACTGGCATAAAACACAGTAATGAACCATGCATTCAAAGTGGTGACCACTCTTCTGAGAAGTACACGTACCTCTGCCTTTTAATGTAAAAGACGATGCCATCTGACTGTGGTAAATCAAGCTTTGGTATCTTCAGCAATTTATTTGGGGAATCTCTAGCATTGGGGTTGGATAGGGGAAATCACACTCAGGTGTCAAAGTTAGTTGCATGTGCAGTACTTAAATAATGCAAACTGTAGTTCAGGCTCCTAGAGTGCCCCTCCAGGGGCGTGCATACCTTGCACCATCTCTCAAGGATGCTGCAGCATGCTCCTCAGCCGCCAGTCTTGTTGGCTGGGTAGGACTGGCTGCTAGGACTGGCTGCTGGCAAGATAGAGCCATGGCCCTGTCTTCTCCTGGGCCCCCCCTCTTGAGGCCACCCTGGTGTAACCGAGGGGATGGTTAGGGGTCTTTGCTTCTAGAGATATTTATTTGTAAGGCAATTCCTTGGCAGGCTTATGTTTTAACAAGGTTTGAAGATAAAAAGTCCCTGTGAGGAGTTTGCTAAGGCAGATAATGTAGGGATTTGTGTTATGCCAAGATAAATAGGATGTTATGTCTAAACTTGATATAACTCAGACGTGTTTGAATAACAGAATGCCTAAAACGTATGGCTTCATTTAAATTACCCACACAAGCAGGTTTGAAGGGGGAGATAACTCCATATTGTTCACGTCTACTTCACTCTGGTCCATCCATTTGTCAGTGTCCTGAACCATCACCTCTGTGCCTTTAATGCACAACCCTTTTGCATGTTTTAAGCTCCCTGAATTCACTCACAAGGCCCAAGCCTTTCCACTCTTAAAACTCACTAATGCCCTGCTGCCTACAATGTATCTTACTGATTTGTACAGAAAAGCTCTTTTGTTGTTTTCTGTCCTCAGACAGGTAGACAGTCTGTCTTTAGGCTGCAAACTCCTTGGGACAGGGCTCTCCCCTTTTGTACACCTGGAAAATGCCTAACACACTGTAGGTGCTACCACAAACAAATAATTCAGAACGTTGGAGATGTGCACCTAGCAGGTCTGTGTGATTATATATTCTTATCATTGTTACACTTAACCTTCCTTCCTTTGGTTTGTTACCCCCCTTTCAAAATGTCGTTTTCAAAGAGATTGTAAGCTCTTCAGGACAGGGTCCCCGTCTTTCTGTGTTTGTACAGCACCTAGCACAAACAGGCCTTGATTCTAATTGGGTCCAATGCAGCTATTGCTGCTGCGAGGGTTGTGATATCTATGCAAAACTCCCATTAACTTCAGTGAGACTTCCATGTACAGAGGGATGTCAGGAGAAGCCCTAGTGAGTAGGGAAAGTAGCATTTAACCAGGCTGTCTTGGAAGACACATTTTAACCGTCAGTCAGTTTATATTTTATGCAAATGAATGAACCGATCTTATCTTTGAATCATTAGCTTTGAACAGAGTGCAAGCAGTTTGTGAAATTTGTAAGGCAGTCAGTGACACTTTGAGTGTCCCTGAAATTTGGATTCCATGAACAGCTGATTTGGGAGTGTGTGGGGTCTCATAGGAGGTTTCTAATTGTTTGACAGTTGGTTGTTTAAAATACAAGCCTGCAAGTCTCAACTCTTCCAAGACAGGCCAGTGGTGTGGGTACTTGTGAGCTATGGGTTTAGATTTATTTCTGCAGCTGAATCAAGGTGATGGTGGGTACGAATGAGGTAAGAGTGGAAATGACCCCCCAGGTGTTTGTTTAAAATGAATTCAGAAAAGGTTTGCTTGTTAAAGTTACTCGTAACATTATTAACAGAGTGTTAGTCAGAAAGTGACCTCCTCATCAGTTGCTTTGTCTCTGAGAGGAGACAGATGTTTTAAATACAGAAGCAAGAGGTCAGTCTCTACCCCAGTTTTGCATATAGTACTGATTCTTCTAAGGAAAGTAAATGTGCAACCGGTTGTACTAGAGCAGGGGTGGGCAACCTATGACACGCGTGCCGAAGGCGGCATGCAAGCTGATTTTCAGTGGCACTCACACTGCCCGGGTCCTGGCCACTGGTCCGGGGGGCTCTGCATTTTAATTTAATTTTAAATGAAGTTTCTTAAACATTTTAAAAACCTTATTTATTTTACAAACAACAATAGTTTAGTTATATATTATAGACTTATAGAAAGAGATCTTCTAAAAACGTTAAAATGTATTACAGGCACGCAAAACCTTAAATTAGAGTGAATAAATGAAGACTCGGCACACCACTTCTGAAAGGTTGCTGACCCCTATACTAGAGGGAGCATGGAGTGGTGGGGTGTTAGTGTGAGAGCCCCGCTGTGCCGAAGGGCCAGATTGTGTGCTTAAGAAAATGGATCATTTATCTGCAGGGTGGCTCAGGAGGCACAATCCTTCTTTTCACTCCCCAGCAGGCCTGGGGCATGTGGAAGCTGCACCATCAATGTGGATTGTGCAGGCTTCTCCCCCAGTGTACAGTCAACCCGTTGTGTGGGCTAGTAGGGAAAGGGAAGTGTGATTGTGGCCCTGTGCCACCACTAACTCATCCCTCCCTACCCCCTTTTGGGGGATCTGTGCTCCTGGGGTGTAGTCCCTGTGCTCACCAGGGGCAGGGGTCCATGGCCTCCTTACTACTGTCTCTAAGGGGCCGCTTACTCTCTTTCCCTGAGGAGTACTTGGGGGTGGAGTTTGTCCTGCCTGTCTCCTCTACTGCAGAGTGGATCCCTGATGCCTTTTCCCCTCCCCTCTTCAGGCTGGTGTCTGTCTGCTCCTTACAAGCCTCTGCTTCTGCCATTAGGAAACCTTAGGGGCTTCCTCTCAGACTTCATAATTGGAGGCAAGGCTTATGCTGTTTTGTGTCCCTGTTTTCATCTTCCCCAATCCTCTTTCACACACATTGATATTATCCTTAAAATTACGCCATATGGGGCAATGATCAACCTTGACCTCACTCTTTTACAAAGTGCGGGTGAGGGAAATAGAGAGCGTAACCACCCTTTAAGCTGTAGCATGTTAATCATACTACTCCCTGATGGTGTTTAATGCCAGTGACCACTGGGCAGTGTATTTCCATTTCAGACTTAGGCAATGTGCAGCAGTGATCAGTAGGAAACATCACAGCAGCTCTGCACTTGCTCAAATGTTCAGCATTCTCCTACAAACAATGTGTGTTTATGCAAAAGCATCACAGTAGCAAAAATGACAATTATCAGAGGAGGAGAGGCAGGAATAAAGTTTTAATAACATGTACTGATGAAAATGATTCTCCCCCTCCCCCTCCTTTGGCATCAGTTGACAGCCTTCTTAATTTCAATTTAAATGCTTATGGCAGGTCTGTAGATGTCTTAGTGGCGGCAATTGTGATTCTGAATTGAATTTCCTGGATAACAAACACTGTGGGGAAAGAACTAGGAGCTTTGAGCCAGTGAAGGTGATCCAGAGCTGTTTCAAGACTTTGCTTCAGTTTCAGTCTCATATTAAAAGTCTTGCCAGCTCCCCATTAACAAGATATCTGTTTACCTGGACATGTTTCTTGGAGTAATAGATGTTTGCTGATTTTTGGGAGGGAAGGGAGGGTGAGAATTAATGTATTTGAAATTTTTCATTTCATCTTTACCGATTCAACTGGTGCACATGTGAAAATTGTTTATCTGCAGGGGTCCTGATCCTGCTACCATTAAAGTAAATGGGAGGGGTGCTGTTGAGTTTAAAGGTGGCCTGCAATATAAACAGCATTATTTTAAAACATGTTTTAATGTCCCTTTTGTAACTTTATATTGCATAAAGAAGGCCTTTAAACTTTTTTTTGCGGGGGAGGGGCGGGTTCTTTTAATTTTGCATATTTTACATTATGACTTCAAGTCTTACCTACCCTGTTCTACCTTAAAGAATTTTTTGACATCTAGAGACGTGGTAGGATTATGACACTGTATATATCAAGAAAGTGAAACCTGGTTAATTGAAAAGGGAAAGGTGATTTTTATTCAGACTGTTGAAAATACTTGTTTTTTGGTTTGTTTCATTTTTAACCCTATTCGGGTCACTAGTGAAGCAATCTTCAGTGTATTCCTATGTCCAATATGACGAATAGAAAATTGGGAGCCACCATCCATCTACCATATTCAATTGGTAGCTTAATGATAGATGGCAAGGGTCTTTTCTTACCTTATTTAAACATTAAAGAACCCCTGTTTTCCAAGGATAGTGAGTCTCTGAAAGGCTTCAGCAAAATGTACTGTACTGAATTTTAAACACCAGCTTGACAGCGTACTGACTAAACTTCCTTTGGGTTTGGTAGTTTACATAAAGCAAGTGCGATAATTGTTATTTTGGGGAAATTTTTGTATTGTCCCATTGACATTTGCATTTCAATTAGCTGAGCTTCCAACCAAGACACATTTCTTGGAAGAGAGGGAAAAGGGAGTGTCCCTTTGTTTGTTTTTGTTTTTTGGTGCTAAATATTCCTTGCAAATCTTCCTCGAGATGGGCATGTCCCACTTCCCTGAGATTGATGTTTTCATAAATATAGGGGCTTGTCTACCTGGTGCAATTGTGCACATCAGTGGGGTGTGAATTCTAATATGCACCAGTGTGTCACTCGCTAACTGGCCCATTTAGACCCTTCTGGCATGCACTAAAAGCTCCTAGTGTATGTCAATGTAATCTTGTTTCAAACATAACTATGTTAACATGCACTAGGGAACTTTCAGTGCACACTAGCAGGGTCAACATGGGCCAGCTGGTGTGGATCAGAATTCACACCCCACTGATGTTCACCACTTCACCGTATAGACAGGTTCTAGGAATTATTTGTTACTTTGGAAGAAGAGGTGGAAGTAATGGGGAAGATTTATCCCCAGTAAACTAGATGTTGGTGAAAAGTGATAGCCCTGGAGGTTGAAGTCCTTTGTTAAGCCACAGAACAGATAAAGTAATGGGCAGTAGCAGTGCAAGCTTCCCCTGTTACTCTGCTAATGTGCCTCTACTCTAACTAGAGTGAGCCCAGTTAAGGCAAGACATTAGATTCGTCTTCATAAATACAGTAACTCCTCCCTTAAAGTCGTCCCGGTTAACGTTGCTGATCAATTAGGGAACATGCTCGTTTAAAGTTTTGTAATGCTCCCTTCTAACGTTGTTTGGCAGCTGCCTGCTTTGTCCACTGCTTGCAGGAAGAGCAGCCCGTTGCAGCTAGCTGGTGGGGACTTGGAACCAGGGTCTACCAGCAGCCCCCATATCAGCTCCCCCTAACAGCGCCCTGCTCCCCTAAGTTCCCTGTGCAGCAGCTGCCTGCAGTTCACCTGTGTCCCTCCCCCCACTGCCATGTACTGCTCCTGCCCTCTGCCTTGGAGCTGCTCCCTAAGACTCCTGCTTGCTGTGCGGGGGGGAGGGAAGGAAGAGGGGAGCTAATGTCAGGGTGTCCCCCTCCCCCTGCAGCTGCACCCCGCTTACCCCATCTTCCATAGAGTAGGAGGGACACACCAGGGCTCAGGACGGAGGGAGCTTGCAGCAGCTGCAGTCTCAGCAAGCTGATCTAATTAACAAGGCAGTGTACTTAAAGGGGAAAGCGCATATCTCCCTCCACTCCTGCTGCCTTGAAAAGTGAGAGAGTTAACCCTTGAGGGCTCAGCCAATTGCTAGTTCATCATTTAGCAGTAAGGGAAATATCCCACCCTCTGACTTCTCCACCTCAACCAAGCTTCACAATCATCATCACTGTGTACCAGTATTAAATTGTTTGTTTAAAACGTACACGTGTGTGTGCGTGTATATATATATATATACATATATATGTAATATAGTGTTTTGTCTGGTGAAAAAAATTTCCCTGGAACCTAACCCCCTCATTTACATTAACTCTTATGGGGAAATTGGATTCGCTTAACATCATTTCACTTCAAGTCGCATTTTTCAGGAACATAACTACAACATTAAGTGAGAAGTTACTGTATTAAGTCCTTGGCCTCTGCTGAGTCTGCCAACATGAGTGGCAATGGATTACATTTAGTGATGTTGACACTCATCCACCAAGAATAGGAACAAAACCACTAGGCCACCCAGTGGTAACTACTTTCAGTAATGATAAATGTTGATTAAGAAATCCAGGGTTAATTTCACATGCAGCACCACACTTGTTCACAGCCTATATTTGTCTGAGGAGGTTTTATTGAATCTAGTAATAATAGATTGTGTTTTACTAGTTGAAAACTTCAACCTATTGTTCCGAATTTTTAGTACAAATGCAGTTTTGTTCAGAATTCAAGTTACATCCAGAATTCAAGTTATATTCCAGTTATTCCTGACTGACTCATCACCTAAGGGTGTTATTCGTCATTTGGCAGGAGATAAAAATGTTTTAAGTATAGACATGTTTCTTTGATTATTACAGGGCATGTATGTGTATATTTATATGGCGTGTACTTATGTGTTTATATGTAAATTAAGTCCGGGTTGCTTAAAAATGTTACTGCCCTACAGGCTTCGTGTGCTTTTTCAGCAGCTCAGTAGAACATAAGGTAATTTCCCTGCAGGCCAGGAATCCTGCACAGAACAGAAAATCCTTATGGCAACCTTGACTATATAGGTACTGCGTATGTTGCAGTAATTCAGTCAAACCACAGAATGACTTGAGCATCTCACTAAATGACTCATGAAATGACTCACAAGAGTAAGGCTTGCAAGATCAGACCATGTGTCTCTGAGAGAAGCTGTTCAATCTTCCACTGGTGGTCAAGGATTCATTCCCTGTAACTGCTCAGGGCCCAAGAAGTATAAAAGCAGCAGGTATAAATGCTTCAGAAAGAATCTGGAATGTGTCACTTGAGCCTTAAGGCTTCCAGTAAGTAAGTGTATATAATATGAATACCACACTATTTGCTGTAATTGGGTGAAGGATGTCCTCTTATACTTGACAGTATGCAGTAAGGTGTAATTCTTTTATTCCTTTGTTTTATTCACTGGATTTCTTTAGGCCCTTGAGCCAGTGTCTGGTCCTTATTTTCAGGTGTTTGAATAAAGTTTTAGACACTAGGTGAAAGGCCCAAGTGCACCAATTTTTTCTAAAACAATCTTGTTTCCTTTCACAGGTGTTACAATTAGCAAGGGTATTACTGCCAGCTCCCAGAGTGGTATGTGTACAGGATGTTCTGATCAGGGAGAACTTGGTTCTCTGTTTAACATTTCCTGATGGACTGTCAGGTCATGTCACTTTTAGAGCACAATGTCAGACATCTTTCTGGTCTGGCTTTTCCCTACCCTTATCCAGTTTACAATCACATGGCCCAGCCCTGCTAACTCTTACATACATAGCTAATATTCACCTGAGTAATACCCTTGAAATATTAATTTTATTGGGCTACCCTTTGTGAGTAAGGAATTGAGTGCAGGGTCCACCTCTTAGAGACAATTGAATTTTATTTCTCTATATTTCCAAACTAAACATGCAAATTCTTCTGTGCAAGATAAACATAAAAGTAATCATGGCCATTTACAGTTGATCTTCACTTAAGTGTTAGCTTGAGATATAACTCGAGGTTTTCCCCTAAACTGACTCCTGTCCAGATTCAGAAATCTCTAGCTAGAGTTAAGTAGCACTTTAAGTTCAAGGTAGCAAGCCTATCAAGGGGAGTGGGTTGGAGCTTGAGTGCCACTGAAGCTTGAGATGGTAATGCAGTGGGGACTCAGCTTACAGTCCATTTAAGTGCTGGGAGTCCCCCAATGCCTTCCCAAAATTCCCACCTAGGGGTATTTGTTGTTTCTGTCCTCCCAGCCTATTAACTGGACCGTCTCTCTATTCACTATAAATACCCACCTCAGCGTTTGGACCTTGCCTTACATGTCTGCACCTGTAGTGTTTATCTTAGCTCTGTGATTATGCTTGATCATTCAGATGGTGACCCAGGGGAGGGAGAGGGGGGAAGGCACTTTCTTCCCAGCATGCAGCTAGCTGGCCTCAGGACGACACCAAGCTGCTTGTTCAATTGTGATGCGCTGCCAGCAGGGCTTATGGGTTGGGGTCCAAGACCACAACTCAGCAGGCGAATGGTGACATTTCATCCAAACTGTCTGAGGAAGGGATCCACCAGACTGGCCACCTATGTCAGGACAGGATCAAACCCCCGAAGACACCACTGCCAGGCAAAGGACCAAATCTCCCAGTCTGGTGAAACCCCACCATACTACAAGTGGCTTAACCAGGTACTCTCTAGTGCTGCAGAAAGGAGCCACTTACACCCTGGACAGCTCCCGGACCCCAAGGGAAGTTCCTGGGTGATCGACCATAGATGAAGGACCACCAGGGAAACCTGGGGCTGTCGCCAACCACAGAGTCTTGGGTGAGGTGAAGCTTACACGTACCAATAGGGGCCACAGCCATTTTGCCCTAATGCAGGACTCTAGGGAGGAGATGGAGAAACAGATCAGGGAGGAAGTGGCAAATGAATCAGCATTGCCTCAGCCAGATGAGAACTCCATTGTCAGGGGGGAATATAAGGGCCCGTCATGGCCTGGGTAGGACTAATCTGTATTGGATTATAACATTCAAAAACCAGTTGGAGAACACTTCAACCTCCCTGGACACTCAATTACAGACCTAAAAGTCGCAATTCTTCAACAAAAAAACCTTTAAAAACAGACTCCAATGAGAAACTGCAGAATTGGAATTAATTTGCAAACTGGACACCATTAAATTAGGCTTGAATAAAGACTGGGAGTGGATGGGTCATTACATGCTAATTTTCCCCCTACTGTTACTCACACCTTCTTGTCAACTGTTTGAAATGGGCCATCCTGATTATCACTACAACAGTTTTTTTTCTCCTGCTGATAATACCTCACCTTAATTGATTAGTCTCATTAGAGTTGGTATGGCAACCCCTGTTTTTTCATGTTCTCTGTCTATATTTATCTTCCTACTGTATTTTCCACTGCATGCATCTGCTGAAGTGGGTTTTAGCCCACGAAAGCTTATGCCCAAATAAATTTGTTAGTCTCTAAGGTGCCACAAGTACTCCTTGTTCTTTTTGCTGATACAGACTAACACGGCTACCACTCTGAAACAGTATTGGAAGGTGGAGGATGGCAATTGCTGGGTAGAGGGTGGACAACCCTTCTTAGAATGGGTACTGCCATTTCCATCCTTCCACCCCGAGCATCCAGAGGGCAGAGATCAGCTACTATCCTGTCTATCCCACTCTCTGCTGCATGTGGGAAACCATCATCCTCTCTCCCCCACACTCCCAGTACTCAGAGGGTAGGCTTCACTGCTGCTGCTGTGTCTGTGTTGTGTTCCCTGCTGGCCATACGAAGCTGCTATCTTTCCAGATTTAAACTCCTGCCTGTGTGCAAAGCAGGCATTATTAATACAAGCATACAAATGCCTGCAGACACAGAACTGGGGGTGGGAACAAGCAGGGCCGGCTCCAGGCACCAGCCCACCAAGCATGTGCTTGGGGCGGCGCCTGGAGGGGGGCGGCGCGGCGGGGCGCTCCGGCCCGAGAGCGGGGCCGCGACTGGGCTTGCCGCCCTCCCCATGGCGCTCCGGCCGCCGGGGAGAGCAGAGAGTCATGGCGGGCTCGCTGCCCTCCCCCCGGCGCTCTGGCCACCATGTGCTCTTTGCCCACCCCTCGGCACTCTGGCCGCCAGGGAGAGTGGAGAGCCCCAGCTGGGCTCTCTGCCCTCCTCCCGGCGCTCTGGCCGCCGGGGGCTCTCTGCCTTCCCCCAGGCGCTCTGGCCACTGGGGAGAGCGGAGAGCCCCGGCCGGACTCTCCGCCCTCCTCCCGGCATTCTGGCCGCCGAGGAGAGCGGAGAGCCCCAGTCGGGCTCTCCGCCCTGCTCCCAGCGCTCTGGCCGGTCGGGGATTGCTCGGTGCCCTCCCCTGCCGCGCTGGCGGGGGTGGGGGGCGCGGCGGGTGGCTTTTTTGCCTAGGGTGGCAAAAAAGCCAGAGCCGGCCCTGGGAAAAAGCATTTGCAGGGTATTCAGCACTGTGCTTTCTCTCACATGGCACTAGAATTTTAGCATTTAAAGAGGCCATGCAAACTTTTAAAAAATAATGCTGTCTCAGGATGCAAGTCTGTGGCAAGGCCTTTGTTGGTGTAAAGTCAAGAGCACTTCAGAAGTCTCTTGGAAATTCAGGACTGGACTCACACTGCTGCAGGGAAAGGAGGGGTGGAAATGCACATCTCCATTGGATGGATGCTCCTGCATCTAGTTCATCAGCCTGTTCACATTGGCCTGAACTTTACTCCGGGCTTATGCAGCCAGCGACCACTGAGTGGAGGCTTAGCCAGTCCATGGAAGGAAATGCCCAGGGTCAGGATTGCCATCATCACTCCACCCTCCATGCAGGGACAGTGGTGTGATGAGAGGTGACCGTGTGCACATCGCATTCACGTGACGTTGCACTGTACCATTTGTGCACGTTGTACCTGGTTTAAGGCAGCTGTTCACTGTTAACAATTCAAAGCAGCAGTGATGCTAGTATATTTCACTTTTACATTAATTAATTCGTAAGGCAGCTGCACCAATACTGTTGGTCACTGATGCACAGTGAAAGGTTAATTCAGCTGCACTGACAGAGATAGGCACAGTTGCACTGTTAGATGCTTAAAATTTATATTGATAGTGTTATTTACTTTGAATCCTTCCTTTGTTCAGTCCCTTTGCTTTTGTGAGTGCTTTGACTGCATTAGAGAGGGCTGGGCACTTAACACAATTTTATTTCGTCAATCCCATCACAATACGGGCACGTTTGGAGAAGGCTTTCCACAAACTGCCCCTGACTCTCCGAGCCAGGCAGGGGGATTAGGATCTGGGCAGGAAAAAAAGGATTAGGCCCCCAGAGTTGGAACCTCTGGCCAGCCATTTCTGCTGCTGCATGCCGGGCAGGGGGACTAGGAGCTGGGTGGAGAAAAGCCCTGCATCCCATCCTATTCAGAATAGGACCCATGGCTTTCCATTGGAACACAGAAACAAACACAAGCAGAATTGTTGTGCTGCAGCAAGTTGCCAGGCACACACCACTTCTGCCCATGTGACCAGAACGGACAAACATTGTTTTCCCAAAATACACCATGAGACTTTGGAAGGAGCAACTCAGAATAGTGCGGTGCTCAGAACCAAGGGAAATGTCCCCAGAAGGCAAGTGCCTTTGTTGGACTCAGTACTGTGGCCATGAGTGCACGGTAACTTGAGGATGGTTTGAGCTGGCCTTTCCGGCTTGGCAGCTGTCACTCACGGGCTGGCTAGCTGGAGTGAAGTACCTCGAGTGTAACCATTTGAGCTAACAAGGCAGTGAAGACAACCCCTTAGCTTCACTCTCATACGATTCTTATAGTTATTCCAATAAGAAAATGTATTTTGATTGCAGCTGACTAGCAGGACTCAGTTTCACTGTCTCCCTGTGTAGCGAACAGTTAGCATTCCTTGCTGACAAAGGACTTTATGTGCATAGGGCTCTGTTTTGGCTCTGGGAGTCTGTGCCATGCAAGAGTGTATGTGGAGGTGTAGAACATGTGTGTAGCCAGAGGCAGAATGTTTCCACAGGGGCTGGGGAAGCATGCTCAGATGTGCCTTTTTTAAAGGGGCATGGTCAGCCTCTGAGATCAAGTATGCACATAGAGGGATGGGGCCTGGTCATGGCCCCAGTTCACTCAGTGGAGACGTGGAACACATCTGGCTGTGCCAGCTGCATCCTTCCCTCTTGGGGAGGGAACAGTGGCTGTCTGGCTGCCTATTGTGCAGGTGTACTGATGGGGGAAAGTGGCACCCTGAGCTTGTGTTCCCCGCATAAGGACAGCCAGAGTCTGACCTTTAATCTAAACCAGGGGTCGGCAACCTTTCAGAAGTGGTGTGCCGAGTCTTCATTTATTAACTCCAATTTAAGGAGTTATATGTATGTAAAGTAAATAAGGTTTTTAAAATGTTTAAGAAGCTTCATTTAAAATTAAATTAAAATGCAGAGCCCCCTGGACCGATGGCCAGGACCCGGGCAGTGTGAGTGCCACTGAAAATCAGCTCATGTGCTGCCTTCGGCACCCGTGCCATAGGTTGCCTACCCCTGATCTAAACTCATTGCATCTGGGTGAGCAGAATGAGCAGACTCCTAGAAGGTGACAGTTGTACTAGTCTGCCTTAGAGATTAATGTTGCAGTTTGTTTTGAATAGGATCGGATGAAATATGGCTACACCACAACAGTCTGCAATGGAGAGACAAATGCAGGCCCCATTGATTGTAGCATACATGTCCCACAGTGCTGGCTGCTGGTGGAGCTGATAGATAGGCTATCACGTTTCCATCTGCAAACACAGACCTTGTGTGATGATAGCAAATTCACCTGTTATGGAAACAGAATGATTCTATATCCAGCAATGATGATTGACCCCACCTCAGCCCCCCCCCCTTGGTATCCCACTGTTACCTTCGGAAGAACAAAGCAAGCTATCAAATACCATTGGAGTTAAACTCAGATTGCAAACTATACAATCGCTTCAAAAGCCATTGATGGCAATATTGGGTATTCTCTCTCTTTTAAAGTGAATTTAATGCTTGTGAAAAGTGCTGGGTTGACAGCCCTGCAACCTGAAGTCCTCTGTTCCCACATAACTGATATGCAGCTATAGAAACAATGCTAACTTCTCTCTGCTGCCTTCTAGTGCACCTCAGCCCTATCTGGAGGGGCCCCCTTTGTGAGTAAAAGGGGAGTTTGCTCTCCATGCCCATTCACTCTTTGGTTTCGTTACTGAGACTGCCAGTTATGATGGTGATTTTTATGATTCAGCCATAAAAGGAACTGAACAGAGATCACTGACTCGTTGTACGTAGGCCACTGAACAGCCATCACAGAGCAACAATTTTCAGTCACTATTTGAACCTAAAGTGATAGATTTTACCAATTCCTTTTACTTGGTAGTCTGCACATTTGGAAATGTGATTGGCAATTATATTCTTAAATAGAAATTAACAGTTTTTGATAATATGATGTGTGCTTGGAAAGGCCACAGCTACACATGTACTGGGGAGAGAAGTGATTGGTTTATTATCTTCATAAGTATCTTTTTTGAATATTAAATAGTAGACCTCTATTGAAAAGCATACTTCATAAGAGAAGTCTGAAGATTAGTAGATGTAGTTTAGCAGAAACATTTATTATGTAGTTATCCGTCACTAATGACATCTGATGAGAGACAATTGTGGCCACAGAGACAATTCATGAAATAAATCCTAATGGCTTCAAAACTAATTTATTAAAGGATTAAGTGGGATTTTCTGCATAAAGAATGCAGTTGCAGAAGATTATCTTAATGCCACTATGACCAGAATCAACCATTAAAATCAATGGGAATTTTTTTACATTGACTTTAGTAGGAGCTGGAGCTCCTATTACAATAAAAATTAGAAAGTTTTGCTAAAGTTTCCAAGGACTGCAGATATTAAATATGGAAATTTGCACACTCTTGAAATGTTTGCTCAAGATGGAACCAAAAAACCTCATTTCCCCCAACTGGGTCAGATCCAAAATAACCAGAGAAATCCATCTAAAGGTATGGACTAAATAGCATGGGCCAGGTTGTGGCTTTTAATCAGGGGCACATGGAGCAGGGGGGAAAACATGGATGGATCCCTCCGCATGGCCCACACAAGGGCTTGTCACAGTTACCATTCCTGTGCTTGGGGGGGTATGCAGGGATGGCTCCCCTCACTACACAGTGCACCAAAAGGAGAACTAAAAATGCAAATCTATGGACCCACCTCCCTCCCTTCCCATCCCACTGTTAGGAACACAGCAGCTGCTTTTAGGCATTTGTACCTTTCTCCAGTAGAAGATGTAGGCAATTCCCCATCTAGTGAGTCCAGGCTTCCAAGCTCACATTTATATTGGCTCTAAGTGTAACAGACTCAGTTTTTAAAGCCTCTATCTAGAGTATGATGCTGAAATCAGTGGAAAGTTATTGATTGTGTTTTTATTCATTTCCAAAATCTGCTTCTATCTGGAACAAGTCAGATGTTCCTTTCAGCTCTAATATAGTATCCAGTTACTATGGATTTAGTTATGTTTCTAGGTTTGTTACCCCTTGTGTATCTCTTGTCATTGTTAATAGTTAGTAATCGATAGAATGTATTCCCAGACTGTTCAAGTTAGCTGTAATGCAGCAGGCAAGCTGGCAATGATGAAAATCAGCTTCCTGCAAAGCTCCTAAAAAGCTCCCAGTAAGAGCCCCAGTTTGTACTGAATGACTTTTCCTCTACAAAGCTACCGTTGGATCCAAATTGTTGCCATGGTTTTCATATAAGGAGATTTACAGGACACAAAAATACTTAAAGAATTTGACTGAGTTTGAAACCTTCATTTGTAATTCTAGAAAGGCCCCATATGAGGATATTTGCGTAAGAGTAGAGCCTTCTCTTCCCAGAGCAACTTGCAGGAAGCCCTTCAGTTACACAAAGCTCAAATGCAACTCAAGTAATGCACTAAAAAAACATGTTGTTGACTTACCATGGACAGTGCATTTACCAGAGTCCTGTAGGTGGGTTGCATGTTTAATTTACTCTCACACTTGAGCGCCCAAAGAGTTTTTGTCTGGGTTAATGATATGGTAGCCTGATAGGTTTATGATGGTCTCAGGGGAGCTCCTTACAAGAACAAAAGTTACTGCATCAGCAGATTTTTTTTTATTTGGCTGGGTTTTTATTTGGGAGGGTTTGTCCCAACTATACAATTACTGAACAGCATGCTGTTTAGAGTGTGAGGCGCACATACAGTACATGGATCTATCCCATGAATCAGAAGAGGTTATATATGTACTTTATTGGTCATTTGTATTATTTATTCTATGGCACTAACCGACATTGCTCTTTTTAAAAATGTGTAGCAGTTACAATTACAAGCATATATAGGAAAGTATAGAAATTAGATGTTTTATTGTTGAATGCATTTAAAGGAAATTCATTAAGAACTGTGTGACTGAAAGTTCAAACTATTTTCATTAATCAAACGTAAAATACTACTCATTTTACTGAGAGTAAAACATAGCTTTTTAAACTGTGTTCAAGGAGACGCGCACTGAACAAGTGATATTTGGTTCTGTGCTCCAGTGTTCCGGTCTAGGGGTCAAATATGTGGCTTTTAATCAGGGGCACATGGAGCAGCGGGAAACATGGATGGATCCCTCCCCATGTTCTATGACCTGTGCTATGGAGGTCCTTGCTTAGGCCCACATCATCCTGTCTGATAGAATAAACAGTGAGAGGAGGCTTTGGGATTAGGAAATCTCTGAGAGGGATCCCTTGTGGAGATCCTCCCTTCCCTGATGGTTCTGTCAGGGAGTGGGATGGGATTTGTCCCACCCTCACCCCCACTGAATAGGGCTTGGGCCCATTCTCAAACCTAGGCCATCCAGGCAGAAGGCCTATGCCTCCGTTCTAGCTCTGGCACCAGCAGTTTCTCTCATCCAACCAATAGAGGGTCCCAGAGAAGATCCTTAGGCATAGCAAGATCCAACAGTGGGAAACTAAAGTTAAGACAAATTCAGATTTGAATAAGAAGTGGTGAGAATAATTAACTCCTGGAACCACTCCCCAAGGGCCATGGTGGATTCTCCATCACTTGAAGTCACGACTGGATGGCTGTCTTGCAGATATGTTCTTGTTCAGCCAGAAGTTATGGACTTGGTGCAGAAGTCACTGGTGATGTTCTATGACCTGTGCTATGTCAGAGGTCAAACTAGATGATTATAATAGGCACCTCTGGCCTTAAAATCTATGAGGGAGGGAGGGAGGAAGGGAGGGAGGGAGAGGGAAAAAGATAACCCAGCTCCAGGCCATGGTGTCTTTTTCAGACAATCGCTGAAGGGCTGGTTGAGGGATGTGCTGCTTCTCCTTTTCCCCCCGCAACCAGCTACAGTCCTCAGCGCCACCAAGTGCCCTCTGTAGGGTCTAGAGGAGGTGGTGGTGTGGTGCTGTAGAGGCAGCTGTTCTCCACTTCTGTGTGGGATGGGAGATGGGGAAGATCCATATGTGAAGTGTCCCTTCGGTATGTGGAACACAGTCTATTTCACTGAGTTTTTCCTCATGCACACCCCAGTCACTAGAAGTTTCTTCTGGTAAGGGCTGAGTGAAAACTGAATAAAACCTAAGAAAGGAAGTCAGGATTTGACTCTAAAGTAATGATACTTGATGTTTCATTGTTGTGATGGGGACTTAAAAGTAACTTGTGGCTAGCTTTGTATATCAGGAAACGAAGGGGTAGAGCAGCAAAAGTCATTCCAGGGACACAGAGCTGTGAAGTGTATTCTGTGCTAGAGAGTGAAACTGCTCAGATATTGTGTATACAAGTTCAGATATAATTCATGATGGCTTTAAAGAACCAATTATACTGTTAGGGAAGAAATGGACCATACAAACTCATAACATTTTAATGTCTTTCTCCTCTGTAAAAGCTTTTTGATGAATTATTGTCTGTGGAATTCACTAGCTTGCCAGCATCTCAAGGGATTTGTTTCTTCTGTTCTTTATGCACAAATTAAAACAAATCTTCCAGGAACAATCATCACGGTGCATTTAAAGTTTTCATTTAACAAGTCTGCCTCTTGCATGCTGGGCCAAGTCCTGAAGTCTTTATTCAGTCCCAAGCAGACAAAACTGCCATTGGAATTCTGGGAGTTTTACTTAGGAAAGGACAGGGATCCTGATCCCAAGAGGTGCTGAGCGCCCACCATTCTCCCTGAAGTCAATGGGCCAGAATCTGAATTCCTCACTCGGGGACCCATGCTCCCCTCCACAGCATGGAGACTACAGATTTAGCCTCACACTGTTCCGTTCCCCTTAAGCCTGCAGAAGCCACTTCGTGGGGTATGGACTCTGTGATTTTGGAGGGGGTTAAGAGGCAGTGGATTCATAGACTAGGGTGACCAGATGTCCCGATTTTACAGGGACAGTCCCGATTTTTGGGTCTTTTTCCTATATAGGCTTCTATTACCCCCCACCCCCGTGCTGATTTTTCACATTTGCTGTCTAGTCACCCTATCATAGACTCACAGACTTTAAGGTCAGAAGGGACCATTATGATCATCTAGTCTGACCTCTTGCACAATGCAGGCCACAGAATCTCACCAATCCACTCCTGTAACAAACTCCTAACCTATGCCTGAGTTATTGAAGTCCTCAAATCGTGGTTTAAAGACGTCAAGGTGCAGAGAATCCTCAAGCAGGTGACCCGTGCCCCACGCTGCAGAGAAAGGCGAAAAACCTCCAGGGCCTCTGCCAATCTGCCCTGGAGGAAAATTCCTTCCCGACCCCAAATATGGCGATCAGTTAAACCCTGAGCATGTGGGCAAGACTCACCAGCCAGCACCCAGGAAAGATTTCTCTGTAGTAACTCAGATCCCACCCCATCTAACATCCCATCACAGACCATTGGGCATATTTATGGGCTAATAATCAAAGATCAATTAATTGCCAAAATTAGGTTATCCCATCATACCATCCCCTCCATAAACTTATCAAGCTTAGTCTTGAAGCCAGATATGTCTTTTGCCCCTACTGCTCCCCTTGGAAGGCTGTTCCAGAACTTCACTCCTCTAATGGTTAGAAACCTTCGTCTAATTTCAAGTCTAAACTTCCTAATGTCCAGTTTATATCCATTTGTTCTTGTGTCCACATTGGTACTAAGCTTAAATAATTCCTCTCCCTCCTGGATATTTATCCCTCTGATATATTTATAAAGAGCAATCATATCTCCCCTCAGCCTTCTTTTGGTTAGGCTAAACAAGCCAAGCTCTTTGAGTCTCCTTTCATAAGACAGGTTTTTCCATTCCTCGGATCATCCTAGTAGCCCTTCTCTGTACCTGATCCAGTTTGAATTCATCCTTCTTAAACATGGGAATCCAGAACTGCACACAGTATTCCAGATGAGATCTCACCAGTGCCTTATATAACGGTACTAACACCTTATCTTTACTGGAAATACCTGGCCTGATGCATCCCAAGACCGCATTAGCTTTTTTAACAGCCATAGTACATTGGCGGCTCATAGTCATCCTGTGATCAACCAGTACTCTGAGGTCCTTCTCCTCCTCTGTTACTTCCAACTGATGTGTCCCCAGTTTATAACCAAAATTCTTGTTATTTATCCCTAAATGCATGACCTTGCACTTTTCACTATTAAATTTCATCCTATTACTATTACTCCAGTTTACAAGGTCATCCAGATCTTCCTGTATGATATCCCGTTCCTTCTCTGTATTAGCAATACCGCCCAGCTTTGTGTCATCTGCAAATTTTATTAGCACATTCCCACTTTTTGTGCCAAGGTCATTAATAAAAAGATTAAATAAGATTAGTCCCAAAACCGATCCCTGAGGAACTCCACTAGTAACCTCCTTCCAGCCTGACAGTTCACCTTTCAATATGACCCGTTGTAGTCTCCCCTTTAACCAGTTCCTTATCCACCTTTCAATTTTCATATTGATCCCCATCTTTTCCAATTTAGCTAATAATTCCCCATGTGGAACTGTATCAAATGCCTTACTGAAATCGATGTAAATTAGATCCACTGCGTTTCCTTTGTCTAAAAAATCTGTTACCTTCTCAAAGAAGAAGATCAGGTTGGTTTGGCACGATCTACCTTTTGTAAAACCATGTTGTATTTTGTCCCAATTACCATTGACCTCAATGTTCTTAACTACTTTCTCCTTCAAATTTTTTTCCGAGACCTTGCATACTACAGATGGGAAACTAACAGGCCTATAATTACTCGGATCACTTTTTTTCCTTTCTTAAAAATAGGAACTATGTTAGCAATTCTCCAGTCATATGGTTCAACCCCTGAGTTTACTGATTCATTAAAAATTTAGGATTCTCCTCCTTCAGATTTGCCTTCCCCCCCCCCCATCAAACCCACAGGGGAAGCTGGCACAAGAGAGTACAGCCTGAGGCTGTATTAACTCGGGCAGCTTACCTGCCCCGTACTGCAGAATCCTCCAGGGAGGTTTAATGGGGCATCGTGGAAGCCCTTGAAAGTATGGTTCCTGCAGTGATGATTCTTTGCCCCTCTGTCCACAGAGGTAGAGAAGATGACAAGGCCCTAAATGAGAATTGCAGGATTTCCCAATGGTAGTTTGCCTTAATGAGGCTTTTGGATTGTGCCCTATGTGCTCATTCTAGCTCTCTGATACATGACATTTTTTTATGATTTTAATGACACAGTCCCACATAACATTGTCATAAGCAAACTAGGGAAATGTGGTCAAGAGGAACTTACTATAAGGTGGGTGCACAACTGGTTGAAAGACCATACTCAAAGAGTAGTTATTAATGGTTCACTATCAGACTGGGAGGGTGTATCTAGAGGTATGGTACTGGGTGTGGTACTAGTCAATATTTGCATTAGAGATGTGGATAATGGAAAGAAGAGCAGGCTTATAAAATTTGCAGATGACACCAAGCTGGGAGGGGTATAGAGAACAGAATTCGAATTCTGAACCACCTTGACAAATTGTAGAATTGATCTAAAATCAACAAGATGAAATTCAGTAAAGACAAGTGCACTTAGGAAGGAAAAATAAAATGCACAACTACAAAATGGGGGGAAATTGGCTAGGTGGTATTACTGCTGAAAAGGATTTGAGGGTTATAATGGATTACAACTTGAACAAGAATCAGCAGTATGATGCGGTTGGAAAAAAGGCTAGTATCATGAGGTGTATTAACACAAGTGTTGTATGTTAGACATGGGAAGTAATTGTACCACGGTACTCGGCACTGGTGAGGACTCAGCTGGAGTGCTGTGTCTAGTTCTGGGCGCCACACTTTAACAAAGATGCGGACAAACTGGGGAGAGACCAGAGAAAAGGAATAAAAATGCTAAAAGGTTTAGAAAACTTGATCTGTAAGGAATAGTTAAACTGGGCATTTAGTCTTGTGAAAAGTCTTGAGAAAAGAAGACTTAGCGGGGACCTGTTAACAATCTTCAAATATGTTAAGAATCATTATAAAAAGGATGGTGATCAACTGAAAGTAGAACAAGAAGCAGTGGGCTTAATTTGCATCAAAGGTGATATAGGCTGGATATTAGGAAAAACTTTCCAGCTACAACGGTAGTTAAGCTCTGGAATAGGCTTCCAAGGGGGGTTTTGAAATCCCCTCATTGGAGGCTTTAAAAATCTGTTGGATGAACACCTGTCAGGCAGTGTTCCCTCTTAATTTTTTGCATCCATATGCGGAATGAATTTTGTTATGTGCACCAATATGGAGGTGATGTGTGGCGGGTGAGGCCGAGGGGTTTGGAATGTGGGAGGGGGTTCAGGGCTGGGGCAGAGGGTTGAGGTGCGGGGGGCGGGGGTGAGGGCCCTGGCTCCGGGTATGGGCTCTGGGATGGGGCTGGGGATGAGGGGTTTGAGGTGCAGGCTTCCCCAGGGCTGGGGTGGGGAAAGAGGACTCCCCACAACCCTTTCTCACCACAGCAGCTCAGGGCCAGGGGAGAGGCACCTCTCCCTGGCCATGGCAGCTCTGGCTGGGGTGGGCCGAGGGAGGAGCGCCTCTCCCTGGCTGTGCAGCCCTTGGTAGCCTGCTGCGCAGCCACACGACTGTGCAGCTTAGAGGGAACTTAGTTGTCAGGGATGATCTAGGTTTATTTGGCCCTGCCTCAGTGCAGGGGGCTTGACTTACTGACTTCTCAAGGACCCTTCCAGCCCTTCTATGTACTTTGGAAAGGCAGCTGTGGGTAGGCAGACCTAAGGTATATGGCAATGTGCACCAAATATGGATGGGAAGGATTAAGGCCTTATTCTGTATCTACTGCAGTAGATGATTTTCTGACATTGATTATTAGGGTTTTTTCCACATTAGTGCAGGCTGAACATTTCCTCTTATAAACATCACAAAAGTGGGCATGAAGCAAGTGAACATCCCAGTCCTGCCAGACTACATTACAACATTTTAACCAAGTATTGTACATGTAATAATAACAATTTTAAATGTCCCTTTATCTATACCTTTGCTACTCTTTTGTTTCAAAGCAGGCATGGCCTTATTGCAGCAGGACTCCCTTCTATTGAGCAGATCTTTTTTGTAATCTACTTTAATGAGAAAAAAACATTTTAACACTGTGCACTGTTTCTAGCAGAGTCATTTAAATGGCACCTCAGGAATTCAGTGTAATACTTTGAAGTGTGCTCTTATCTGTATTTAATCACACAGAAACCTATAGTAACTCACTGATTTACAGAGAAGTTTTTAAAGAATTTCACATCTATGGCGGTGAGGGGAAACAGCACTTTGGAGGAACTGTCTTTGCACCTGGCCACACAGGAATCCTCATGTACTTTATTGGGACCCTTCCAAAGGCCACTAACCTCACACAATCACACAAAGTACTTTTATTGAACCGAGAGAGAGTGAGAGAACTAATTTCTGAAGGCCAGGCTGTGTCACCTTTACTCATGCTGAATGATACTTTTCTTAGCAAGTTGTTTTATGGAAGAAAATGGGACTACTCCTAAGTGAGATACTATCCAGTGTGAATAAGAGTGGCACAATTTGGTGTTTCTAGGTATTTGTAGGACTCTGGTCACAGTAATGGTTGAGCTCCAAACACACAATTAAACATGATGAATCAGAACACTTACATACCATAATGCTTATGTATGAAGGGTGTTTAGGGCTGAAGTGTGGGTGAGGAAGGGATTGCTGGACTAAAAGAGGAGTGTGTAAAGGACAGGGAAAACGTGCGGAGGGGAACAAGAAGAAGGGTGCGAAGCATAGTAGGCAGAAACAGTGAGGGCAGGCAGCTGGAAAGTTGCAGTGGTAGGAAAAGGGTGGGGTAAAGGAACCAACAACCAGTGACAATACAGAATTGAGAAAAACATTGTACAAGGTGGATGAGACAGACCAGTCCTATGGTGATGATTGTATGGATTGTGGTACCTAGGCCCTTGTCTGAGGGGAATGGACATAGTCTCTGAGTGGTGAAAAAAGGTGCATCTTGCTGCTGCCTCTTTATCAAGGAGCAGAGAGGAATCCAGTAATACTTAGCGGCTGGGCACAATTTTGACTGGTGGCTTCCAAAGAAGGGTGAGGTCAAGGTTTTGGCTCTTTCACTCTCCCTACCAACATTATGGTTGTCTTTCCTGGGACAAGCTTCATCATATGCCATCAACGTATGCATGGCACTACACAATTTCTTCCCAAGGCATCACATATATTGAAAAGGGGAGGGGACAGAACTAGTCCTGTGGGACTCCACATGTGAGAGCTTGTGAGGATGAGAAGCTGCTGCCTGTTACCATTCTTGAGTGAGGTAGAAAGGATTGATGAAAATCAGTTGAGTGCTACACCATTCACACCAGCTAGATCTTGTAGGGAGATGAGCAGTGTCTCATAATTGACTATGTCAAAAGCCACCAGCAGGTCAAGCTGTATGAACATCAAAGTTTGGCCTCTGTACATAGCCATGGTCACCATTCTGTGCTACTAAAGACAGCTCAGTGTCATGACCCAGCCTGAATCCTGATTGTGAGGAGTCCCAGGATGTCGCTATCACTTGTCTAGGAAAGGGAATGGTATGGTGATTTGGTTTTTGCAGCGTTTGATCCATTTACTGTAAAGTGCTTTTTTTTCTGTCACAAATTCTTGTGGGTG
The DNA here is from genome assembly GCF_013100865.1 of Trachemys scripta elegans. NCBI lineage: Eukaryota > Metazoa > Chordata > Testudines > Emydidae > Trachemys > Trachemys scripta. Next base: position 29,649,916 of record NC_048298.1, on the reverse strand, counting down.
TGTACAGATTCAAACAAGAGCAAGTACGTACCAAAAAAATTGCCTTTAGACTATTCAGTGAGTAATGAAGGAATAATGCACATCAAAGGAATGGAAAGTTTGTATAATAATTTGTCATACTTACCTTTGGTGACTATCATAATGTATCAGAGTGGAAATATGTGACAGATTCTCCAGTTTTTATACTGGCTTGTTTTAAAGGTGCTGTTCATTTTTTTCCTCTAGAAATCAGCAAGGGGCAATTTTACAAAGCAGAAATTAACTTTAGTGTGTTCGTCCTAATCTGGCCCAATTTCCAGTTGCCTGACTGACTGTTCTGATCAGTGCAATCTATAAGTTCATGTAGCAACATTAAGCTTGTCTGGTATTTACGAATTTATTTCTCCCTAAGTTGTAAATGTCACACTTTTTTTGGTTCCTGCTGCTTTATTTGTTGTTTCCAGTTTGTTTGTTTTTTGGAGGGGGTTGATTCCATTTCTGTGCCCAGCGAGACGGTGTCTGTAGCTGTCAGTTAATGAGCTTTTTGACCACTGAAGCAGTGAAGTATTGCCTGGGAATCTGAAGGCTTTTTCCCCCCTTTCCTGGGTTAGATAGTTGGTCTGAGGCCAATGGGTTAATGAAAGGGTTCTCTGAGCATGGCTAGCTGCCTAATGAGACTGAGCATGTTTGAACCAAAACGGCACCACAAACTTCCAGCATCTGCAGTAGACTTTGGAAGGTGCTCCATTTTCTGCTAATTATTACTGGAGCTAGAAAAATTGTGAAATAAGTTGGTTTGAAAGTATATTAACATGCTACATTTTACCCTACAATACCACTAATAATTTTTTGAGCTAAACAAACAAAAGTCTAGAAAAATATTAATTTAAAAAAGAACAACTAGGAAACAGATTCTTTTTAACCTTTAACCTCTGAAAATACTCAATAAATCATTAGCTACTCATTAACAAAAACAATGTGTGACTTATTGACCAGGAAACAAAAACTTGGAAGCTTTCATAGAGAAAGGGTACCGTTGGTTTTGGAATGGCTTTTCTTTTTAAAAATAAGTTATGATGATGGCAAACAAGTTGAACTGTGTATTAAGTCTTGACATGGAAAAGTCTAATAGCTTAACTTTTTTAAATAGATGTTTTTTGTGCAGTGAGCTAAACAAAGAATATGTTTATAATATGCACCTTCATATCTGTCCCCTGAGAAGAATGGACAGATGCCAGGCTTAACTAGGTTTGTTGTGTCTCCCTTTCAAGGGTACTCACTTATGTTTTTCACACTGTTATTCTTGTCTACGGTTTGCTGCAAAGCCGTTTCCTCTGTTGTCAGTTGCTTCAAAGGAAGCAAAGAGGCTAGAGCAGACTGAAATATTTATAATAGAAATGTTTATTGTTGAAATGAGCCTGCGTTGAGTCCCTGAAACATCCATAACAGTGGAGCAATTTTATGAGGTTGAATAACAATATTTTTTACTCTCTGGATGTTTCCGGAAAAATAAAGTGGGCACTTCCACTCAAAAATGTGCACTTGTGAATTTTGAGAAAGCTGCCACTGATGAAGGAGATGAAGGTGATGCCACCATAAAAGCCATGTGGTCTAGAGGATTAAGCACAGAGCAGGAAATCTAGAATTGGGTTCCCACCTCTGCCACTAACTGACCAAAGAAACAGTTTTTACTCTGCAACCATTATCAGTAAGTACAAAATATTAAATGTCATGGATCTGATTTATTTACAAATAAATCCACAGAAGTTTGGACCATTTTGTTAAACTGGCCACTGAACTTAGATTGTGACATTTGAGAAATATAATTAATACAGTACAAAAAATGTAGCCATTAAGTGTTTAAGACAGAGCCTGCATTATCCCTTAATCTGTGGATCTCTTCTCTACAGTATTTACCACGAGACCATCTGTACCTTTAATGGATAACTGAATGGAGCATGAATGATTTAAATATGTGCTTTCAGTGGCTGGAACTTCTAAATCATATTGAAGTACATCAATTTAGCATTGTCTCTGATTTTTAAAGTAAGATACTGACAGAAAGGATATCAAATTTGCAGACTATAAAACAGATGCATGTTCTGACGACCCCATCACGGTAAAACTGAAATTTCACAGATTAAGATTATTAGCATTTTAATGTGTGAATGGACACCTGTGAGAGTATATGTATATTTGTTTATGTTGAAGAATCAGGAAAAAAGCCAAACAGATTGCCATTCCTCAGCTGGATCTTACCAGAATCTGACTTGACATCTTGAATAAAATACATGTGTGGAGGTGTCACTTGAGTCTGCTATAGACCTTAGAAATAAAAAATCTGCACCCAAAAGGATGTCATCTTTACCTTTGGGCTCTGAGAAGATGGTTCCTCCAGATCACATTTGATGGCATTCATTGAGTCTGAGACATCTCACAGGTGGCTTTATCATGGTCTGAAGGAGAGAGGTGGTCTGATTAAACAGGCTTGGGAGTCTGGAACTTCTTCATTATAATCGTGAGGCTAACCATGGCTCCCTCTGTGTCATGGGGAATGTCATGGGTTAAACCTTAAACCTCAGATTGCCCCTCCTTAAAATGGTGTCAGAACTCTAACCTCCCTCACTGGAGTGTTGAGGCATAGTTAATGTTTTTAAAGCTCTGTGGAGATTGTGTGTGCTAATTGCCCTTATCTGAGGGAGGTAAATATTATTATTGCTATTTTACAGGTGGGGGAAAGTCAAATACACAAGGCTAAGTGATATGTCCAGGCTGCAGAATGAGTCAGCGTCCAAAGTGGGATTAGAAATGAGGGGTTCCTGGCTCCCAAAAACCTATGCTTGATTGATAAGCCAGAGCTGCTTCTTACCCTTATCTAAGTAAGACAAGAATCTGTAAGGTCATTCATTGGCAATGTAGCAAGCAAAGATAAAAATTGGTGCAACGTACTTGAATGTGGGACATGATAATAACGAGAATGCTCTGCAAGGTGCAGCTTGTTTTTGTGAGATGAGGAAGAATCAACTTCATTTCTAATTTGCATATGTGGAACTGAGACCTCTGCGTAGATTATTTTTTGGTTATTTATTTATTGAGCTGTTGGTACCTCTGCATATTTCTCACTTTTACAGCATGTGGTCTTTGAAGTTTGAACCCCAATCTATTTCCACACAAACACTATGTGGAAAGGCAGCCCTTAGGGTTAGACAGTGAGAGGTAAATTTTCAGCTCTGTGAGCAGGACTTAGTTACATGACTTCCATTAACATTAATGGGAGTCATGCTGGTAAATTCCTGTGCACCACACTGAACGTTTACTCATGAATGCAGAATTACTGTACAGCAAAGCTAATGAAACTTGGCTTTTAGGTAGCATGGTGTTTCAAGAAGAGATTTTCAAAGGCACAAAGGGCAGCTAGGTGCCCAGTTCCCATTAGAAGTCATGGGAACGGAGCACCTAACTCCCGCTTGTGTCCTTGAAATCTCCCTCTGAGAATGACAGTGTGGATGTTGCTATTTTTTAACTGAACCTATCTTCTGTAAGGGCCCAGTCCTGTTCCTGTTGAAGTCAATGGCAAAACTCATTTGTCTTCCATATGAGCAAGAAGCAGACCCTAAATAGGAATGCTTTGTCTGCTATCATTTAGTCTCACCAGTTTATTTTTCTTTGCACTGTTATTCCTGATCCATTGTTGCTTTGAACCCTTCTGTATAAGGAACAGTTACTTGATTTATTTTAATATTTACTTACATTATTTTAGATGTTTGTCTTTTTGTTGTAAAGTATACCCCATGTCAGGTGCTGGAAAGGTGGATATTGTAACCATATTTAAAAGGAAAAAAAGATTCTCCATAGCCCACTAAATCACCAACAAACTTTGTCCCTTACCAGCAATTGATCCCTCCCTTTCAGGGGGTCTTGGAGAATAAACAGGCCGTGCAACATGATGAGAAAGTCAGAAGATTCAGGATTTTTTTGAACTGAGGCGAGGAGAAAGTTATGTAGTTGGGGACCCCTCGATGACAAACAGGCTGCCATATTCTGTATCAGTTTAAGCTTCCAAGCTTTTCCAGTTTTAAGAACTGTAGAGTATACTCTAATAATCTAATCTTGAGGTGTCAAAGGTCAGGATCACTGTGACAAAGCATCAGCTAAAAGAAAAAGTTGCAACTCCTAGTCAAATATAAGGGACAAAGAGCTGCCTTAGCCACTGCAGCTTCTTGATATCCAGAAGCAGTTGTGGATTCACTAGGAAATCCAGGCTGCAAGCCTGATTAACTGTGAGCAGACTCCTCCAGTGGAGGGAGAAGACGCCCTCTGGCATATCTTCTGGTGCTTCTAATTTAATAAACAGACTTGCTTAACTAAAACATCTTGAACTTAAGTGTTAAGTTTTTCTTCAAAATATATAACATTTGTACCAAAAATGTAAATTACAACTTTGGAGCAGAAGGTTTTGCTATTAGCTGGAATATTTTATTTATTAATTCCTTAATTTTGACCAGCTTGTTACTAACATTTTCAGCATCGCATCTATGTATGTTCCCAATCATTTCCAAATTAGGCTGCTATGTAGCCCATAGAATCTGGGAAATACAAAACGTGCCTTAATATCACTTAATAGAGGTCAAAACCTTTACATGAACAGCTGCCAAACTATGTGATCATGTTATCTGTTCATAGAGGAAATGGAAAATACTTTCCAACTGGAATTGTTTGAGACCAGGAAACTTCATTTTAAAATGTTTTTATGCACCAGTATAATTAGCTTTATAAATGAAGCTGTTATTCTTTGCAGCTAATGAAAGGGACTGTTAACCATTTCAGTAAATTCATGCAAAATCTGAAACTGACAGAATTGATCTTTTATCCCCGTTACTTCCTAGGTTGCAGTACAGATAAATTCAATACCAAAGAAATGTGCCATGTAAATGACTATATAAGTTGTGAAGGGAATGCACTGCAAGCTAAAGCAAACTTGCCCATGCATCATTATTTTTTTCAACAGTTGCTACTATTGATGATCAAAGGATCATAAGAATATCTCTGTGATTTCAAGTATGTAATAGGTAGGGTGTTAAATACTGAGGAGCCCCATTGACCTCAGTGGGATATGAATAAAGTGAGCAGGATTTGGCTCATGCAATGCTGTATATTACATACAGTGTTCTCATAGAAGCGGTGACGTTAGAGAAGAAAGACTCAGTTGCTTTCTACAGGTATGAAATATGAAAAATGACTTTCTTTTATCAATTGTTGTTATTTAGTTTAGACTGATACTGTTATTGTTTTTTGCAATGTTGTCGTAGTCCTGTTAGCCCCAGGATAATTAGAGAGACAAGGTGGGTGAGGTGATGTCTTTTATTGGCCCATTTCTATTGGTGAAAGAGACAAGCTTTTGAGCATACATCGAGCTCTTTCTCACAGTGAGCTCGAAAACATGTATCTTTTAACAACAGAAGCTGGTTTGATAAAAGATATTACCTCCCCCACCTTGTCACACTGTTACTGTGTCTCTTACAAATATGTTATTCCTCAGTTTGAGGGATCTGTATCTCAGTTTCCTGGTGACTGTTTAGTTCTCCGCTTAGTTACACAGGTGTCAGACTGAAATAACTCTTTTGAAGTTAATGGAGCTATAAAAAGTCAAAGGATATTCTTGTGGTTAAGACCCTGGGTGGAGATTTGTGTTCAGTTCCTGGTGGTGCTGTAGACTTTTGTGACCATCAATCATTTTTTTTCTGTGCCTCATTTCTTTGTTTGTAAAATGCCACACCTCTGCCTCACAAGGGTGTTGTGTGAGCGTAAACTCATTAATGCTAGTGAGGAGCTCAGTGCTATAGTGTGAGTATCCAGATAGACAGTATAAGATGAGAACTGGCCTTAACATTTGTTGCCAGCCCTGCAAAACATTTGTGACCATCACCCACAAAAATATTTGAAAATGTTGGCCTATGTGATTGAAGCAAGGCCATTGAAGGACTGAGTGTCAGAGCTGAGAATGATCCCTTGCTCTCTGTCCCTTGTTTAGTCCACTACACCATGCTGCCTCTCTGTGGAACTGCCTCTCCTTGTGGCCTGAGGTCGTTCTGTCTGCTCAGCAGAGGACCAGGGGTCGTTGGGACTCTGAGGCAGCCCTAGTGCCATCAACAGTAGTTGGGTGACACAGTGGTATAAAGTTGTGATCTTGATCTGGAATCTTTCCCAAAATCAAGTAGCCTGTCGCTGTATTTTTTTCTGCACTCTAAAGCCCAGTCCTGGGTTGCTGTGAGGGGGCTATCATTCTTTTAAATGAAAAATTGGTTTCACACTTTTAACCCTAGTGAGACATATTCTGTCAGTTTATATTGTCAAAGCTGTTTTTGCAAGGAAAAGACTGAGAAATATAATATTTTTAAGTGAGCTCTTCACTTTAGATGAGAGGGGAGAGTTGGTGACAGGAGCAGAATTGTCACGCTGTTCTTCTAGATGCTTGTTACTATTCTCAGATGAAGTCAGCCATTTTGTTTCCTCTTGCACAGTTGAGTTGTAAGTGAGATTGCCTTAACTAATGCATGTTTGGTTGCACAGCCTACTTTAGTCATCTTAAAAACAGAATGATGTGTATGAGTGGATTGCAGGCATGTTGATTCTGCTGAGTTTGTAGCCTTATTTACAGGTATGTTGTTTATTTTCTTGAAGCCCCACATTGGCCGATTAGGAATTCCTCATGGACCTTCAGGAGAGAAGGTGGCAGTAGTAACAGTGGATGACTGTGACACTGCAGTGGCTGTGCGCTTCGGAAGTCTCATTGGGAACTACACATGTGCTGCCCAAGGAACTCAAAGTGGCTCAAAAAAGTAAGGGCTTTTTATAGATATTTCTTATTCATTCTCATATTTAAAAGGAATTGAGCAATAACACATGGGCAGTGAGAAGAAAAGCACACATAGCAAAGATTTTATAAGAAACCAAACTGACTAAACTGGCAGATGAAATTCAGAGTACAGAAGTGAAAGGCAGTGTATATCAGAAGGAACAATTTAAATGGCTCATACACATTGTGGAGTCTAAAATAACTGTAAAGACACAAGAAAAAATGTTTGGGATCATTGTTGAAAGCTCAGTGGAAACATCTGTTCATTGTACAGCAACAGTCAGAAAAGCAAATAAATTGTGAGGCTGCATTAAGAAAAAGAGAGTAATACTAAAAAGATTTTGACATGATATTTTAAATTAATGGTACATCATCCCATCTCAGAAAGGCTATAGGAGAAATAGAAAAGATCCAGAGAAGGGCAATGAAAATCATTAGATACATGGAAAGCCTTCTGTCTGAGGAAAGATTGAAAAGATTAGTATTATTTAGTTTAGAGAGAAAATGAATAACAGGTGAGACATGATAGAAATATATAAAAACAATGAATTATATCGAAAATGCCAGTCAGATGATTATATTTACCCTTTTCCGAAATTCAAGAACAAGAGGACACTCATTGAAGTTAAAAGACTCGTTAACATTTAAAACTGATTAAAATATATACTTTTTATAGGTTCTATAACTATCCAGCAGAACCTACTGCCACAGGATGTTAACATAAGGAGCCTAGGAGGATTCAAAAAGGGACTAGCCATTTATGAATAACAAGATTATTATCCATAGTTACACCAGCCAGAATAAAAGTGTATATAACATACTAACCTTCCTGCTTTAGGCTATAAATCAACATCTCACTGTCTGGGATTAAAAAGAAATTTCCATAGATGCATGTTGTTTCATAATTTTCCATTTACACCTTCTAACATAGCTAGTACTGGTCACTGTCAGAGACCAATATTTGACTCTATTGGTGTGGTTGGTATGGCAGCTCCTACAGTCCTAAATTACAAATTTGCAGCTAATTTTATTATGATTCTTTTTTATTATTGAGATCGGTACTTACAGTCTTGTGAAGCTAAATCCTGCAAATAATGAGCTAACAGAAAATAGTTAAATATCTCAGATTTCTTTAGTCAGATTAGCTGTGAAGAAACTGTAAAGTAAAGGAGGCCAAACAAATGACATGAAAATAATCCAGCTAATTTCTTACTTCTTTAGATCTTTGGACCTGACTGGACCTCTCCTGCTTGGGGGTGTCCCAAACTTACCTGAAGACTTCCCTGTGCACAACAGAGAGTTTATTGGCTGTATGAGGAACCTCTCCATTGACAACAAACCAATCGATATGGCTAGTTTCATAGCCAATAATGGCACTCTTGCAGGTATAAGCTTCCAGATCTTCAAAAGGCCACAAGAAAAAGCTTTCTGTCACGCTCAGAGTTCTTGTGCACACCAAGAACCAGATTTTCAAAGGCGGGTGCATGGGGTATGCATGGAAAACTGCAAGTGCAACCTTTCCATGTGAAAAATAGCACTTGATTGGCAGGGTGCAAACTGGTGTAGGTCAGCTAGTTGCGCATGTACACAGCAGTGAGGGACATGAACGTTTTTGTGACGACAGTCCTTGAAATTTTTTGCCTCAGGAGAAATCCTGCCCTCCTACTCCGTTCCCCCCACCCCTGCAATGCTGCCACTGGATATGGAAGGCCCAGTTGGTCTTGGAATTATTTCAGCTCAGCTGAACAGTGGAGGGGAGGATTTGGGAGTATGAATAAGGAGTCTGCCCAACCCTAGTGCAGAGCAGGTTGGATAGGGTTATGGGGAGAGGGAAACACGCTTTTACTCTTCACTGCCAATCCCTCTGCCATCTCTCTGGGAGAAATATAACAGCCACAGAAGCTGTTGCATCTTTGAATCTGTAGTAGCCACCATGGAGCAGTCTGGAAAATAAGGGAAAAGTTTTTCTAGCCTGGTCACTGTATAAATCCCCTACATGTACCCCATTTGTTTGAGCGAGGTGAAATTCATGCCAGTGCCGAAGACCCACACAATGTCCTGAGGCTGTGTGCACCACTTAAAGAATGAAATGGCACTTAGGAGGTTTACAAAGCTTCTCTAGGTCCTGAGGAGAATATCATTCAGGGATTTGCACATAGAATTTAGCCCTAAATGAACATTGCTCTAAGTCGTGTTCCAAGCACTCTGATGGCAAGGTGGTACTTGAGCTGCACTTCTGCCCTGAACTGTAACAGTTGAACCAGAATTTCTTTTAATAACCTTCCATTTTCATATGTTTGCATCTCAGCTATTAAAGCTCACTCTGCTCTGAAACGAAGTGTAATGAGGTCAAGAAGAATGGAATATTTTAACCAATTCTGGTTATACTTTAAAACAAATACAGTAGCTCTCCAAACCTGAAATGCAAGCTGCTCAGAAGCTTGTGCATACTTATCATGAGTTTTAAAAAACTGTGGTTTAAAAATGAAACATGAGCTGCACTTCTTCTGGGCTGCTGAATACCGTTGTACTGCCTTATAAAGTGACCAGTTTCTGAGTACAGTCTCAGCTGTCTGGCTCCTGTATTGGAAGAGGCAGCAAGTGGGAAGTGGTGCTCAGATCTCCACAGGACAGAGCAGAGCAAATCTCTGATTTGTAAAAGTAGATAGTTCTTTCTTCTCACAGCCTGGTGGAAGTCTAGTTCAGTGATGCACTAGAGGAGGCACTCACTTCTGATCCTGTGTGTTCTTTTCAGGTAATTAATGAGTAATGACCATGAGTTAAGAGTGGAACTTCAGCACTAAATTTGAATTATCGGGCTTTTGCCAGATTGTGTCTTTACCTTAAAATTAGCTGAACACAATTCAGTTTTTCATCTAGGTAAATATGTTCCTGTTTCAGGGGAAGTAGAACAAAGAAAGATTTCAGTTTGGTTGCTTTCTGATTTGGAGGCACATTCCTACATAGTATCACTCCACTGGGTTCAATAGAGTTACACCAGAATTAAGCCCTTGGTCTTTATCTGAGAGGTTTCTTGGTCTCTTTTGATCATATGGCTCTCAAAGTGTTGTAATGCTTTAATGATTTCCTTTGCCTTCAGAATTGAAAAAAGCCCAGAAACGGTCACTCAGAAACGTATTGTTAAAGTAATTTTAAGTCTGTTTTGATGTTATGCAACCACCATTACCAAATACACGGATGTGGAATGGTTTTAGGCTGAATAGCTCTGCTTTCTAAATTCCAGGTTGTGCAGCTCAGAAGAACTACTGTGATACTAATTGGTGTCAAAATGGAGGCACATGCGTGAATAAATGGAACACCTACACTTGTGATTGCCCCCTGCGGTATGGTGGGAAAAACTGTGAGCAAGGTAGGTGCACAAGGCTCCCAGTGTATGTGTCCTCAAGTTTACCTGTGTGTTTTGGCATTTAGTTTTTAATAATTAACTTCTCATAATGTATATGAAAGTTTGAGATGCTTTAGGGGACAGAAAATGGAATATTGCAATAAAGTGTAAAATTCATCCATTATATATTTGAAATAACTGTGTGTGCTCATCTATATATTAACGATGGTTGCTGACTTTTGGTTCAAAAGGCAGGAAAATATCAATCAGGAAATCCTACTGGGATAAACAGTAATAGCTTTTATCTTTTCCTATCTATTTACTAACATTAGTGAATTAGTTCTACAAAGATTGGCACTATTGATAATTTACTTAAAATAAAATCATCTGATGCAAAGCATATAGAAATCAATGGAAAGACTCCCTTTGACTTTAGTGGGCTTTGGGTCAGGCCCAAAATGAACATGGACTTAATTATTACTTCCTTCAGCAATCCCTCTTTAATAAGAACACTTTACATTTTATTGGACTATACTTATGACAGAAAACACTATGTATACATATGTAAAACTTGTTAATAAAATATAGGAAAGGAGCAGCAGGTGTGCTTTATAAGGGAATGAAAAATTTGGACCCGGTTACTTTCCTGGGGAGGTAAGGGAGGTTCCTCATTAGGAAAACCATAGCTGGAGGCTGAGGCTCAATGCAGCAGCATTGGCATTACAGCCCCGACCCACAGTCTATATGGGAATAGCAGCTAGCCTAGGTTAGTACAGGTTGCTAATTTGTAGTGATGCTCCCATTCTAAGGGGAAAATCCCAGCAAAACTAGATTTAGGTTGCTTTCTAAGAAATAAAAGTTCAGATTCTAGCCTCACCTGCCCTAGTGTAAATTTGGAGGGACTCCACTGAAGTGAATGGAATTATTCCAGATGTACACTGATGTAGTTTGACTCCTATCTCTTTGAAATTTGAGCAGGGGTTTCCTTATTCCGTATCCAAAAGAAGTTAGGCACCCTCTTGCTTCCCGCTAGCAGGAAATAGATGCTAGAGTGATTATTGGATAATGGTTCCTCAAAAAGAAAGATCTCATTTGTCATGTTGCCTGATAACAGGTGGCTTTGTCAGCCATTCGCTGGTTTCATCATGTGTTATATAGCATCTGACTGGTTAATCATTCCACTGAGATTAACTGTGCTGAAACTGCAGGATTGGATGATTAGCTAAAATGGCAGGACCTAATTCTGATATCATTCATACTGGTGTAAATGTGGAATAATTCCACTGAAGTCAAGGGGCCTGAGTCTCTTTTCTCTTTCTCCTAGTTTTGGGTAGAAAGATTAAGAGTTGTATCAAATTCATATTTTCTTTACTTATTATACCAAGAAAAAAAGTATCAGCTCATCAGGTTTTTGGAGTAAAAAAAATTACCTTACTGGCTATTTTACATAATTAAAAGGTACGTTTTAATACCTAATCATGTACTAACCAGTATGATTCATGGTAAATGCAACAGTATTATCCCCCATTCCAAACGTTTCTCATGCATTAAATATAGTGCTGTAATGCTTATTCTTGCCAAAGCTTCAATTTCTTGAAGAATTTTCAGTCTGTAGGCAACAGGTCACAAATAACTTACTTATTTCTCATAATATAGCTGTGGGGCAAAATATCCATTAAAGACAATTCAGAAATTCAAAAAGAAGGGAACTATTAGGGAACCCAAATGTGGGCAATGATTTCAGGAGCCTAAAGTTGAAGTCAATGGGAGCTACTGATGCTCAGCACTTTTGAAATTCAGGCCACTTATTTAAGTGCCTAAATATAGACTTGGGAGACTTCTGGTTTTGAAAAGTTTACATGTAAATGTAAAATCCTTATTTGGGCTCAGTTGACTGATACATTCTGAACAGCTGTTCTAGCAATTTTGCATCTCTTTCAACCTCACTGAATATATATCAATGAACTTGGCTAGGTCAAGAATCTATCTTATTTGAGTGTTAAGCTCTTCAGGACAGGGGCCATGTTGTTACCTGCACACAGTTCTCTGTTACACACATTCTAGGGCACTAACCTTTACCTTTCCATGGGCTCAAGGCGTAACCCTGTTACTTTAGGCACACCCACCCTTTCCCAGTTCCTAGGGCTTTGGGTATAAGGCACCCAACTTTACCCTAAATTTGTTGCCCGACACTCTAGAACATCACACCTCTACTTAGTTCCTAGAGCTCAAGGCTTCCACCTCTACCTAGATCCTAGGACTCAAGATATAACCTGGTTGATTTAGTCACGCCCATCCTTTCCCAGTTCCTAGGGCTCCAGGGGAAAGGTACCTAACTTTACCCCTCCGTGGGCTCCGGGAAAACACCCATTCCCTGTGGACTCAGAGCTTAATCTTTTGCAGGTTTACGGGGTTTTTTACCAGTGAAAGAACCTTACACAGTAATATCCGACTTAACCTCTATTTATTAACAATCACCAAAACAGAATGCACATGCAAAGCATACAATGCTCACCATTCCCAATTAGGCAGACAAACTTTTCCTGCTGGCCAGTCAGGATCAGGTCATGTGGGGGACTACAGCTTCTGCATGGTGTTGAGGTCTGGCATTTCTGATCTTGGGGTTGTGACCTGGAGTTGGTTCCCAAGCACTTCCTTTTGGACCCCAGTTTATATAGTGAAGCTTGAGTCCTGCTTAGCTGTACCTTAACCAATCATTTAACTAAAGTATTACTAAACAGTTTTCTAACCAATCCTAACATATTGTAAAACAATTCTTTAACCAATCATACCCCACCACTTTAATTGATTTACACCTAGCAAAATTAGTTATGTAACAGACAGAAACAATCAGAGAACCAGACAGAGACCATACAGATGAACAATAGAGAAGTGGGGACCATAAAGACAAACAGTAAAGAAGTAGGGATTTCACAACCACAACTTGTTGATAAGTGATTTCTTACCAGACAGAATGCCATCAAACAAAGTTTTCTTTAACCATCTTAAGATCTGTTTCTTTATCTGGTGATGATGGGCACTATTAGGACAGGATCGCCTTCTTAACAGCCCGATATTAAGCTGTTTTAATGTAATTTAGATGAAATGTGAGGATATGACTTTATGCTTCTTAGTTCATGGTTGTGGTTCTCCTAATGTGGCTGCAGACAAAGGCCTCAGACCTTACAATATGGCTACAGGAAAAGGCCTTATCCTTACAATGTCATCCTGTGTGTTTGTACAGTGTTTAGCACAATGGGACCTCTAGTCCTCATGGGTCCTTTTGTACACTACCATAACTCAAGTAATAATTCATTATACCAATAGCTAGGAGTCCCCTGGGGGTTAGAGGAGGACAAAGCATAAATGGAAGAAGAAACTTGCATCTAGCTCCTTGGGTGTGTGGAAATCTAAACAGAGCATTAGCAAACCCAACAACAAACCAGTATGTTTACATTTGTCATCTGTAGACAAGGCCCCATGTCCTCCACAACAAGCTGGAATTAAGTTCTGTGTCAGGGTCCCTTGATCCTGTGGCCCTCTGGTGAGGCAGGCAGGACATTTGGTGATAGCTTCATTTAAATTAAAAAACGGAGATATTTTAACAAGCTAATTATGAAAAAGAAGGAAGGAAGCATACAAGTAGCCCATATGTTGTTTACATCCCCACATTTTCAGATTGCCAGAGATTATAGTATTGACCACACACAGCTGTGTTATAGAAGTCGGGGGGATGCTGGATAGGGGACATTTGGAGCTTTTGGCACACAGCGTGGTGTGGGGAGCAGTTTGAGGTTCTTTGCTTAATGATGTTTCTGGATATTTCTGCAAAAATGATGAGCAGTGAAACCGTAAACAGTGTTGACATTTAAATAATCATGTTTAGGGTACAGTGTCAGCTCCTCAATCAGGTGAATGGATAAGCCCTCAGAGCTATTGTTTCAGGCTGTCTGCAGGGTCAGGTAGACATCGCTGCATCATTTATACTCGGTTCATATTGCCAAGGTTATCCTGCAAACGAGAGCTAGAAACATAAAATTTATTTTAAAAATGAAAGATTAGATTTTGGAGCATAGTTCTGCAGCAAAGGATAGGCAAAGAGTGGATTCTGTGGCAAATGCCACAACTGTGGAATACATGAGGTTCTGATTGCAGACCAGTGTTTTTGATTTTTCCCTCCACTGGCTGGGCTCCTGTGGAGTTCTGACTGCACTTTAAAGCTGCTCTCCATTGGTGAGACCTTTAGGGGAGAGAAGCCTATATATATATATATATATATATATACAGGAGTGAATCAAGTCAAGTGTATACAACAGTGTTGCACTGTGGAGTACTGATTATTTAGAGAAATGAATTCAAAATGGTGAAGCTACACGATGAATTCTGTTGTCCATTTCCTTCCCTATCTGCTTGTGGTGAGCTGGCAACAACATCTTGCTGTAGAGCGTGGGAAAACTTAGCTGTTAGAAGAGAGGCACGACTAATTAGAGGACTGTGTTCCTGTTACCTCTGTTCCCCTAAAAACCAACCCAGGGTCACACTTGTATTAGTTTTATTACGATGCCGCTGTTGGGTCAGATAGAAAAGAGATGGAGCTTAATCAAACACGCCCACATTCACCACATTCATACCCTCATGCACCTACACACTTACACAGGCGGAGAGTTACCGGAGACAGCATGGAGACCGAGAAGCCGAAGAGGGGGAGATCTGGTGTGTCCGCCTGCGGTCACGAATCCAGGCTGCTGAGCAGGTCAAGGAGCAGCAGCTGCTTGTGTGCATGGCTGCTTCCTTTTTCTGGAACTGGACAGCTCCTGTCACGTACACTGAGTTTTCCTTCTGTGTCCGTCACTGAGAAGCATTCCCAGACCAGTTCCTTTCATGCATACCAGGTTCTTCTTCTCTTTACTGCACTTTGTGATGGCCTTCTCAGGGCAGATTATATCATACATACCTGGCTCCTGTCTCTGGGCTCCTTTCTCCTTGCAGTTTCTACACTCCCACACACATACACTCCCTTGTTCACACTCCCTTGTTCACACTCTCTCTGATTGTGTGATGGGCTGTTACACAGCTTGGAAATTCATACAAGTGGTAACTTGAAAAGGTTATAGAGCTTGCAAAGGTTACAAAACTTAAAAGGCTCTGCTAAGAATAACTGAAGTTACAAAGTCTGCAAAAAGGTTGCAGAACTTAATGATATAAGTTACAGATCTTACAATCGCATTTGAGCGGAGGCTTTACATAACAGTTTCAAATTGCAAGCAGCAGCTTAAGCCTTATGGGTTCTAATGTCCCTTGAGGTGAACTTGTGCTTCTGTCATCTACTGGGATGTACTGTAGAACAGCTGTTTTAAGGGCCTAATCCTGCAGTTTCTGCACACACAAAACTCCCATCTACTTCAGTAGGAGTTACATGTACATGAGTGTTGCAGGATGGGGACCTAACTGCAGGACACAACTCTAACAATAAGGTGCTTTTCACTGAAGGCTGTGCCCAGTGGTTCACTGCGTAAAATATATTTGCTCAAGATTAGAGATTGGGGCAATGCTGTGGGCTTCTTCCTAACACTGGAGCATTCACTTCTGTGCTGCTAGTGCAGATATTTTATTAGTTGCACAAGAGCATTCCCGCTGCCTAAAGGTTGGGTAATTCAGACAACTCACCAACCTGGCTCTGGAAGATTTGAAATTCATTAAAAGTTTCCTGTTGCCTCAGAGCCATTTCCTTTGTGCTTAATCTGTTAATTAAAATCAAGTAATCCAAGATACACTGGGGCAAATTACCACCCTCGTACTGCCTGCTTTGTTTACCACTTCAACACCAAAAGAGATATGTATATAGTTCTTCAAGTAGATACAGACGTGTATTGTGCAAGCGCAGCTCACTGGAGCTGGAGAAATTTGCCTAGCAGTACCCGCAAGGGTGGCACTTGCGCCTCAGGGCTGTAGCCCCTCCCTTTGCTATATGAGGCAGCGCTGCCCCAACCTTCCCCTCAGTTTCTTCTCACTGCCTGTGACTGGAGTCAGAGCTGTGTGTGGTTATCACCTCACATTCCCTGTCTCCGTTTTTCTGAGAATTTCCCTTCTTGTAAGTAGTTTTTATATGGTTAGTAGTACAATAGAATATCAGAATTATGAACCCCTCGGGAATGGAGGTTGTTTGTAACTCTGCAATGTTCATAACCCTGAACAAAAGGTTATGTTCTTTCAAAGGTTTACAACTGAATATTGACAACACAGCTTTGAAACTTTACTATACAGAAGAAAACTGCTGCTTTCCCCTTTTTTGTAGTTTATGTTAAACAGTTTAAACACAGTACTGTACTGTACTTGCCTTTTTTTTTTTTTTTTTTGGTCTCTGCTGCTGCCTGATTGTGTACTTCTGGTTTTGAATGAGGTGTATGGTTGACCGCTCAGTTTGTAACTCTGGTGTTCATAACTCTGAGGTTCTACTGTACCGTGGATCGTGTTAGTTAAGGTTAAGTTAGATTTAGTTAGGACTTCCTGTGTGACCCACTCCAAGGTTCAAGAATGGGCGGGGGGAGCAGCGATTCCTAATACTGACCCCCCCACATGAGGTGCTTGCTGTGTTTAGGCAAGAGGCACACAAGGGAACGGTGTTCTATCTGTAAGTTGTTCACCAAAAGAAACCAGATGGCCAGAGACTTGCACTTGAAGCAGCACCCCAAGCAGGCCATGAGGGCTGTTTTGGCACCAAGGCCCACATCTGGTTGGCAGTCGCCTTTGGACTTGGTGAATGAGGTCACTCCGCAGTCCAGTGCTGCCATCTCCCCCAAGAGACGGAAGAACTACTCACCTGCTTCAGGGATGCTGAGGAGGAAGTCCCATAAAACTGACCAGAATCATCCCAGGGCTTGTCAAAGGCTTTCTGAAAGTCCAAGTACACTATATCTGCTGAATCTCCTTTGCCCACACGTTTGCTGACACCCTCACAGAATTCTAATAGATTGGTCAGGCATGATTTCTCTTAGAAAAGCCATGTTAACTCTTCTCCACCATATCAGGTTCAACTATGTATCTGATAATTCTGTTATTGGCAACAGTTTCAACCAGTTTGCCTGATACTGAAGTTAGGCTTACTAGCCTGTAATTGCCACGATTGCCTCTTGAGCCTTTTTAAAATATCGGCATCACATTAGCTGTCCATAAGTCATCTCATACAGAGGTTGATTTAAGCAATGGATTATGTACCACAGTTAGTAGTTCTAGAATTTCATATTTGAATTCCTTCAGAATGCAGGTGAATACCATGCAGTCCTGGTGACTTATTACTGCTTAATTTATCAGTTTATTCCAAAACCACCTCAATCTGGGACAGTTACTCAGATTTGTCACCCAAAAAGAATAGCTCAGGCTTGGGACTCTCCCTCACATCCTCCGCAGTGTAGACTGATGCAAATAATTGATCTAACTTCTCCGCAACAGCTTTGTCTTCCTTGAGTGTTCCTTTAGCACGTCAATTGTCCAGTGGCCTCACTGATTGGCAGGCTTCGTGCTTCTGATGTACTTAAAAAAAATTGCTGTTAGTTTTTGTGTCTTTCACAAGTTGCTCTTCAAATGCTTTTTTGGTCTGCCTAATTATACTTTTACACTTGTTACATCGTCAGTCATCATATCTTGCACATAGCTTATTGAGGGTGCACCTGGTGGTGACTTCAGCATTTCACCCACCCATCCATGGGAGGTCAGTATTTTTGAATACCGTGGTAGCAAGGCTCTTGGAAGTGAGAGAACCAGTTCCTTTGTGGGACCTTAATACAGTCCTAGCAACTCTGATAAGGCCTCCGTTTGAACTTTAGCCATTTTGTTCTTTTTCTCTTTTGTGTCAAAAAACTGCATTCCTGGTGGCAATAACATCTGCAGAGAGTGTATGAGCTGCAGGCTTTGATGGCAGATGCTCCTTACACATAGTTCTCCAAAGACAAAGTGACCTTGTGGCCACCCACCAAGTTTTTATCTAAAATGGCCTCCTAGTTTCATTTGAATCAGATGATGTATTTACAGTGTTCTTTCCTAAGCCACATTCAACCACAGAGGAGCAACATCTCCAAACATTGGCTATCAGGCAATGTCTAGCTTTTACCTGGACAGGACTAAACCTTTTCCCACTTTGCCTCATCTGTTTGTGTCATATGCAGACCAAATGAAGAGACAGACAGTCTCTGCGCAAATGATCTCTAGATAGATAACTTCCTGTATCAAGACATCATACAGAGTAGCTCTGACCATGCCCCCTCAAAGGGTGTGAGCTCATTCTACGAGAGCGCAAACTACTTTGTTGGCGTTTTTAAGTGATGTTCCAATATTGGACATTTTCAGGGCTTCCATTTGGTCATCTGTACATACGTTTACGAACCATTATGCCATTACCGCTGCATGCAGAGCAGATGCAAACTTTGGGAAGGCAGTCCTTCAATCCTTGTTTAAATAGACTGAGCCCCACCTGCAAGTACTGCCTGTGAGTCACCTACATTGAATACACAGCTGCATCTACTTGAAGAAAAAAATAGTTAGTTACCTGTGTTGTAACTGTTGTTCTTTGAGATGTGATGCAGAAATGCATTCCACAAACCACCCTCCATCCCCTCTCTACATTGGAGTCTATGTTCTTGAGGTTTGGTGCGAAGGATTGGAGGGGAGGGGCAGTGCCACCTCATATAGCCAGGGTAGGGTATATGGCCATGAGGTACAAGCGCCGCCCCTACAGGTACTGCTAAGCAAAATTCTCTAGCTCCAGTGCACTGGGCGCCCGCACACCTATGTGGAATACACGTCTGCATCACATCTCCAACAACAACAGTTAAAATACAGGTAAATAACTGTTTTTTATTTAATTTCTCTCTCCAGAAACATCTTTCTGTAATATAGTAGCACCCTGAGGTTTTTATTTAGCTTTAGTAGAGATGTCTTCAGTTATTTTGTATACCTGAAGCAACTGGCAAAAATATGGGGCTATTGGTGATTTCATAAGATACTGACTTAACAGTAAAATGAGGCATCAACTGCTAATAATGTCTATAATACTACATTGTTTCTTGCCATGTTAGTAAGGTATTTATACGAATGAAATCTCGTGCAAATATTATGATACAATATTTTTATAGTTTTATAACACTTCTTTTATAAAAGGAGTTTGTTAACACATCATAGAAAAGAAGAAAAGACACTGTTTAGAATAAGATGTTAATGAAGATCTGTTTCAGTGTTGAGCTGAGCCCTTCAACTGAGACAAAAAAAAGTTATTTAACAGACAACATGATTCTCTATCTCTGTTGCTTTCGCTAGTTTTTATGGCCCCAATTCAAAACAGCAGCACGATTTTAGCATGGGCTTAACTCCTAGTGACTTCAAAGTAAGTGCTTAAGTGCCCTTTCTGAGCTGAAGCCTATAAGGGCAGTTCTCAACTCTTGACTATGGGACAAAACACATTTACAGTATTTTAATTTGGTTTTGGATTCCATAATTAGCAATGATATACATAAACACAGTAACACATTAGACTAAAACCAAACAAACAATAGAACTTAATTTTCATCAGATATAGAGAAATTATGCAAGAATAGTCCAAACCTATTTGTATCATGATTTTAGGACTTCATTTTTTATTGTAGGCAAAATCCATTGGTCACCATTATGAACTCTACAGTTACCAGATAATGTTTTCCGAGATACTACATTCTCTTTTCTGGATTTAGAACAGGAAATAATTGTGATAGCCATGATATCGCTATGTGGTAACTGTTGGCAAATGATATAATTATTATCGGGACAATTGTAGTATCTATGGTAATTGATTGGTTGCTCACTATATAGAAGTATGGCCAAATTTAGCCTTGACATATGCAGGAGCAACCCCCGTTGGCTTCAGTGTTCTATATCTCCTTCTATACAAGTAATGAATAAGGTCCATTTATAAAAACGAATTGCAGATGAAAAACCCATGGCAAATTGTATTGTTTTTCCCTCTAAGTCCTTGTGTTAAAAGATACAAAATGGTGTTTTTTTTTTATCTCTTGTCTCTTGATTTACAGTAATGCCTTCTCCCCAGCGTTTCAGTGGTGAGAGCATTATTGTCTGGAGTGACCTTGATATTACTATCTCTGTACCATGGTACATTGGACTCATGTTCAGGACCCGGAAAGTTAATGGCATGTTAATGCAAGCTAATGCAGGAACTTCATCCAAGATCAACATTCAGGTAAGTGTGTGGCATTCTTAATCTGGAACAGAATTCAGAAAATTTCCCCAAATATCAACTGACAGGGCTAAACTGAGTATGTATCTTCATGCATGTAGCTAAAAGTAACATATGTAACATCAGATACTGTAGATTTCATCACCTTATTCCCCTTGTTCCCAGATGTGCTGAGTTCTGTCCTGACACAAAGATTTGACCTGTGTTTGTAACTCAGATTCCATATCATTTTTATTCTTCTTCTTCCTCATTTTTGTCTTTGTCATCTTCTTCTTCTCTTTCTTTGTAGGTTAGAAGCAGAATTCCCTAAATTGTGTTGGGAGGGGTTGCAACTGTACCACTTATGAGTTTTTCCCAGGTTACACAGCTCGTTACTCTAAGAAGCATTGTTTGCTTGCACTCATATTTGTAGTCCATCATGAGCTTCATTTAAGAATAATTCAGTATTTCAGCAATGAATAGAGATGATATTTGTTTCCTGCAGATCTTGAACAACTATGTGCAATTTGAAGTTTACAACGGCCTGAACCAGGTTGCTAGTTTGAAGATGACCCAGTCACGAGTCAGTGATGGTGAATGGCATCATTTGTTAATAGAGTTAAAGAGTGCTAAAGAGGGCAAAGACATCAAGTACCTGGCTGTTGTGTCCTTGGACTATGGGCTGTATCAGGTGAGATGCATCATAACTTGGCCTTTCTTTCATCATCACGGAGGGTCTTTAAAAAGAAGGGAATGGGGAAGGGATGGTAAACAAATACCATATACTGCTCCTACTGCAAGCCATATATGGTCCAGATTCTTCAGTGACTTACACTTAGTGTAAACCCGTTGAAATCAGTGGAGTTTTATCTTTTGACCATGCTTGTAAAATCAAGATCAGATAAATAGCTCTTAATTTCGTTAGTAAATTTTTCTATTTTAGCCTACTGTCGATTGCTATCAAATTAGTGCAGCTATAAGGAAAGCAGTGCTCTCTGATGGAAAGGATAATAGTGCGGTGACCCCCTTATCCACTGTCCTTTTCTTTCTTTAACAGAGCACTGTGCAGATTGGAAATCAACTTCCTGGACTAAAAATGAAAAGCATCATTGTGGGAGGTATCTCTGGAGATCAAGTCTCAGTGCAGCAGGGTTTTTATGGCTGTATGCAGGTAAGAATAAAATATGTAGTAGCTTGCATTTATGAGAAGATACCTGAAAGAAATAATTTATTATCCTTTTCCTCCTGAGTTTTGTTTTCTGCATAACTTTTAAATCCTTATAACATATCCAAGCACCAAAATATTAAATATTGCCCTTTTCTTCATGTAGGAATCCAGTCTCTTTTGACCTCAAGAAATTTCTTCTTTCCCTTCTTGATTTAAATCAAAGTCCAACACTTTAAAAAAAAAAAAAAGCTGGCACCTGACTAAGCAGATCACATTATAGATTAAAGAAGTTAGTGAGATGCATTGTTTGGGGTATGTACCACTGTATCCTAAAGGAAAACTCTCTTTAGTTGATGTTACTGTTTTTCTGTGCTCAGGGAGTAAGAATGGGGGAGACTTCTACGAATGTAGCTACGTTGAACATGAAACAGGCAATCAAGATCAATATAAAGGAAGGCTGTGAAGTAGACAACCCTTGTGATTCCAGTCCATGTCCCCAACACAGCTACTGCATTGATGACTGGGACAGCTACTCCTGTGTCTGTGACCCAGGTAAAGGAGTTTACATGAAAATTAGGCATAATAGTTCGAGCATTGGAATTGTATCTGGTTTTAGTTATGTTGCAAAGGGCTTTGATATTATTTGGGATTTGTTAAGTTCATCTTCTCTATGTTCTCATATCTCACACACAAACTTTTAGTGTTAGATTTATGTTTTACACCCCAAGTCCCCTAAGGGACATTTTGAAACTTTTCTTTTGTCAGTCTTCATTTTGAGGTGTGTGCCTGCATGAGTTCAGTCACCTCCTGAACTTGCAGAAAGAGAATATAGAGCTATTTGTAATGCATGACCTGAGCAAACAATCAGAAGCTATTGATCCAAGGGCACCCAAGGTGTTTTTGCAAACTGTTGTAAAGTATAGCTTGTTACCTTTTTACTGCGAGGGGAAAAAAAGGTATCTTTCTGACAGTATCTCTGGGGAAATCTACTGATTATCCACGATGTGTTATTAGTGTATAAGCTTAAAATAGATGGTCTAAGACATGCACATCGTAAATTACAGTGGATGCTGTAATCTTATAACCTTGTCTCCCCAGGGTACTTTGGGAGAGACTGTGTTGATGTGTGTAACCTGAACCCATGTGAGCATGTCTCCACCTGTGTCCGTAAACCTAGCTCATCCCATGGGTACACCTGTGAATGTGGACAAAGCTATTATGGGCAGTACTGTGAGAGCAAGTAAGAGAATTATTTTTACTGTTCAATGTCTTGATTTTTCCCAGTTCCCCTATTCCTTCCATGAGTATAAGGCAATGGCCCCCCTTTTTTGTTTCAACAAAAATTTCCCTTGTCATTTGAGAGCTGATAACAATAAAGGTTGGCAGATCCCTTGTCCTGCAGAGCTCCTAAGCACAGCAAGAGTTCAGCTCTGTTCCTGTAGAACTTAAGAGTTCTACAGAACAGGGGCTCCTTGGTATCCTACCCCTTCCCTCTGGTAAGGAGCCAGCTGGCCATGGAGAGGCAAACAGCAACCTAGCACTTTCTCATCTATTGTCCCAGTTGAGTGCAATATGGGTAATTCATAAAGTCCATGGAAAATGGAAAGTCTCATGTAATGAACTATGTTTGTCCCCTTTTGTGTGTCACTTAGGAGTGTTTTCATCTGCTGCATCAGTCCTCTTGGAAACTGTAACCTGGACCCTCTCTGTTGTTGCAGTGTACAGCTACACATATTGGTTGCAGTGTTTCCAAAACCAGCCGCATTGTCTGGACCAGAAAGGCAGATATTCCAATTGGCATCACTTACACAGACTCCTGTAATAATCCTTTAGCACTCATCATTTACATTTTACTCATAAAAATACATAAGAATACTAGCCCTGCAATTGTGGGGAATAACAGAATTCAACCTGCTCTCTGAAATGCACTGAAAGCAGCTTGTCTTGCCATAAATAAGCAGCAGGGAAAAGATGCACAGAATCAGGAGTGTTGTCTATCAGAGACTGAAGAGAGAGGAGCTGGACTCAATGCCAGTTTGAGAAATGATCCTGCAGAACAAAAGCTGTTTCTATTTTTTATTGTATGTGCTGAATTGTGGCAACGGCACTGGGGCAAATTATACTCTCAGTAATGTAACTGTGAGCAAATTTTGGCCCAATGCCTTTTTTCCCCTCAGAAGTGAACTTAAAAGAGCCTCCTTTCTATTTTGTTTTATTCTGTAGAATTGACTTGCCTTGTCCCAGAGGCTGGTGGGGAAATCCCATTTGTGGTCCATGTAATTGTGAGATCAGTAAAGGATTTGACCCTGACTGCAATAAGACTAATGGAGAGTGTCAGTGTAAGGTAAGCAAAAGAATTTCCGTTTAGTGGAAATATTCAAGTTAAAACATAATTAATTAGTTGGATAACTGCAATGTAAAATATACATTCCTGTACAATTGTGTTTTGTATCATATAGAACATAATTTTGCATAGGGAATCATATATTTTTTGATATTAGTCCTTCATTTTAGCCATATAATGTAGCTCTTCTTTCCTTATTTTCATTACTAACTAAATTATTGCAAGCAAAGGAGAGAATAAGGAGCCAGATTCTGATCCTCTGTTTTATATTGGTCTTCATAAGATCAGAATATGACCCCACTCTCAAAGAGACAGGTTGGGTGAGGTAATATATTTTATTGGACCAACTTCTGTTGGTGAAAGAGACAAGCTTTCGAGCTTACACAGTGCTATTCTTTGGGTCTGGTCTGGTCTGGCCTAGATCTGAAGAAGAGCTCTGTGTAAACTTGAAAGCTTTTCTTTCTGTTTGGTTTTTCATCCAGTTACGCACCCACTTTGTTGTACTTTCATCCAGATCATGTTTCCCAAGTTTGCTTGTGAGAATGTCACATTTGACTGCATCAAAAGCCTTACTGAAATCATGTATATGTAAAGCAAATATGTAAAGCAAAGTTTGACCTTAAGATCAGGAGACAGACAGGTGGCTTTCCACTCTACCCCTCTGTGCTGAACGTAAACTCAGCAGAGCTGGGATCAGGCCCTACATGATTACGTGATAGAAAATTCAACATTAACAGTAATGATGTAAATTGGCCAGGCTTTGAGTCACCAGTATGTAAGTGTAAAAGTGAAGCAGTGTATTTTCTGCCTGCTGGATATTCTGTGGGTATGCGAGTGAGAGTAACTTTCATACCATAAGGCAGAAGGAGGGTGTCAGAAGGAGGGTGGAGCTGAAGAAACAACTAACTGACTTATGTAAGATGAAGCAAGATCATCTTTTGGCATGTAAGTTACACTCATTTTTGCAAACCATGGCCAGATGCTGCAAGTACTCTGCATGCAGACCTCCCATGGACTTCACTGGGAGCTCTCCCCATATAGAGCTTTCATGTTCAGGATCCCGTGGCGTTTTGCCATATAGTGACCTACTATTTATACAGTTAGTTGTACCTTATAAATTATTAGTATTCCTGCTTCTTTAAGAGGTTGATGGCCAATATCATTTTTTTCAATTAGGCTTAAATGAAGAGAAAAGTATAATAGAACGAAGGCAAAGGCGCTCCTGGATATTAGAAGGAAACACTGATGATGTTAAGCAATGTCATCAGCTGTATCAGTTACAATAGAGACAAAAGTTAACAAACTATTTCCCATATTTATTAGCAGTGATAATAATAGTATAATTCTTCTTCAAGTGCATGTCTGTATGGGTGTTCCACCACAGGACATGTGAGCACTTGTGCACTCTCGACCAGAGACTGTAAAGCAGCATCTATAGGCCTGTACCTCTACAGAACAGCTTCCCATGCTCCCATATGAAGGCATATAGGAAGGGACAGACCTGCCACCATTCGGTTCCTTTTCACCCGCCTGTCGCTCAAGAGGGAGCACTTGGTGTCTGCTGTTCTACAGCTTCCCACCTTTTCTCACTATGAATTTTTCTTTGTCACTTTATTTAGTTATTTACTTATTTTGTTATTTTTATTTTATTTTAATTTCATCAAAGTTGTGCTTTCAAAAGGAGGTCCTCCCCCTCCAGGACTTTTGATTTAGTGCTTTGTCACATCAGGTTATGCTGAAGACCCTGGGGTTTAAGCCCTGACAGACCTGCCACAGGTGTTTTCCTTGTAGCAATGGGCACTCCTGGAGACACCCACATCCCATCAAATTACAAGGTTTGCTCGGGGTTTAAAGGCAGGTCTAGAGAAGGCAGAGAGGCTACACCCTCCCTGTACATCGGCCTCAGCATCTCAGGACACTTTGGTGACTGCTGGAACCTTAGCAGCAGTCCCAGAGACTAAGACTTCTGAGAAAAGAAGCCTCTTTCCCTTACCAGGGAGACAAAGAAGGGTAGGTCACCCCATAAATCTCACTCCTGGGAAACCTTGCATCCCTTAAGGGATACCGCCGAGGCTCCAACTGAAATTGGTATAGAGGCATCAGTAGCATGTAAGAAGTCACGTGGAGAAGTCTTTCACGTACAAAGGGCTCCTCCCTTGGTACCATCTGACACCTCTTGGCACATGATATACATAGGGTTTCTCCCCACGCTCTGGTACCATCATCTTCCTACAGCTCCAAGGTCAGAGAAGCTGCTCTGTTGTTCTTTCCAATACCACATGCAGCAACTCCTTCTTGCCACCGACCCATGTCTGAGTTCCATGCTGGAGCCAGAAACTCTGACCATAAGCTATCACAGTCCTCCATCACCCTCCAGATTATTTTCCCTGGACGACCTTCTGGTTTCAGACAAACCAGAGTCTTCCCTATTAAGGAGCTCTACTATAGCCCCCTCCCCAGTACCGCTCCATCAGCTGTAACATGTATCTTGTTCAGATTTCCAACCATGGCTACTGGCACTAATGCCTGAGCCCCCCTCCTTAGCCCAGGGTGGGAGACTTCAGTCTCTGAGATCTTGGTATAGGCCCTATCTCAGTACTGTACTATCATATTCCCCTGAGTTCCTTCGCTGAAAAAGACCTTCTGGAGCATGCCAGGTGCCCTGGACCTTGGGGATATGAATACCCTTGGGGGTATTTCCTCTATCCCCCTCCTCCTCAGTCGTCTTACTGGACCCCCTGGAGACACTTGGGTGAATAGTTTTACAGGATACCAGTTAGAAAGAAACCCCAAGATCTACCAGAACTGCATCACTCATAGGCACCATATACCCCTTAGGTACTGGGAGAGGCACAAGAGGAGCAAGAACTACATATTGAGAGAAGCTCACCCTCATCAGCCAAGTCCTCCTCCTCCCTGGATGAGGTTATAATGCTGCCACTATCCTCGTATGCTGATGACTTTACGGCCTTCCAAGGTCTAGTGAAATGTGTGGTGGAATCCCTCTAGATCCCACTAGAAGAGGCCTGTACATTCTTTCTGGCAAACACCTGCCACTATTCCTCCCATCTGTAGGTAGACAGATAATAAATATATTCCAGTCCATAGAATGGAATACTTCTCCCATCCTGACCCTAATTCTCTGGTGGTAAACACGTTTCCTACATTTCATAATAGGCTCAGATAATTGCCAGTGTCGAGTTCTCCCCTTCAGGTTCTCCACAGCCCCAAGGGTCTTTACCAAGATCCTCTCAGCAGTAGCGGACTCCTTATGTCCGTGGGGCATTGCAGTATTTCCATATGTGGACGATTGGCTCCTTAAGGGTCAGTCAGCTCTAGAAGTTCAGCCAGCAACCCTCAAGGCACTAGCCCTATACCAGTTCCTGGGTCTCTCTATCAATTGGAAGAGGTCTACACTGACTCTAGTCCAGAGGAAAGATTTAATTGAAGCCTCTCTGGGTTCCCCAGAGAGCCTACCTGTGAGAGCCTACCTGCCCAAGGAGAGGCTGGACTATGTCCAATCTAATTGCAACAATACAATATAGCCCACAAACTGCAAGGACCTGCTTAAAACTCTTGGGCCACATAACTCCTCGGTTGTCACACCTCAGGTGCTTTCAGACGTGGCTGAGGACTGTGTACACCCCAAACAGGCACAGTCTCTCCAAACACCTAATCGCACTTCTGAAAGTTCTGGACTCTCTCCCGTGGCAGAAGGACCCACTGAAAGTCTGCAGGGGAACCCCGTTCACACACCCTCCATCCTCAGAAACCCTCACGATGGACACCTGGAGGGCCCACCTCCAGGGGGCCACACTCAGGGCAAGTGGTCCACACAAGAGATAACACTTCACATCAACTTTCTAGAACTGAGAGCAGTCCACTGGGAGTATCAGCACTTCTTTCACAACGTACAAGGCCACTCCATCAGGATAATGCTGGATAACAGGGCAGCAATGTATTATAAGCCAACAAGGTGGAGCAAGATCCCAGTCCTTATGCATAGAATCGCTAAAACTGAGGAATTGGTACATTTCACATCAGATAGAAATCTTGGCGGTTTATCTACCAGGTCTCCAGAATACAACTTCAGAATCCCTAAGCAAGAATGTCCATCAGGACCGTGAATGGGAGCTCAATGGTTCTGTCTTCCACAGCATCTGCCAAACCAGTACGAAATGTTGCCTTTTCTGCACCTAGGAAGGATGCGGCCACAATTCATTGGGTGGTGGTCTAATAACACTGTGGCCCTGCACCCTGCGATATGCTTTCCCGCCTCTACCTCTAATTCTCAAGACCTTGCTCAAACTGAGACAGGAAAAAAGCCAATGTTACCCTCAGAGCGCTATCATGGCCGAGACGGGTGCGATTCTCGAATCTCCATCACCTCACAATGGCAATGCCTCTCCGCCTTCCTCTCCAGAAGGATCTCTTGTAACAGAAGTTGGGCACCTTGAACCATCCTAACCTCTCATCTTCGAATCTGAAGGCATTGCTCCTAGATTGTTCTCTAGCATGGAGCTTACCATGCTAGAGAACAATCTAGGAGCAATGCCTTCAGATAACTTCCAGTCAGTATGCCTATCTATCAGGAAACCTACTACTCACAAAACTTACCTCCAGAAGTGGAAACGTTTCTATTCCAAGTGTTCTCTTCACTCGTCTCAAGCATCAGAAATTCCATTCTCCGAGATTCTAGACTGCCTTTTAGACTTAAAGATTCAGGGTCGGTCGTGAGCTCAGTCAGAATACACCTGGCAGCTATCCCAGCCTTCCAGTCACCCACTGGGGGCTTCTCAGTTTTTTCCCATTCTATCACAACCAGATTCCTCAACAGCTGACACACAACTTGTTTCCCTCTTTACGAAACCCTGCTCCTCCATGGGACCTTAGTTTTGTTCTTTGTGCCTTAAGGAATGCCCCCACCCTCCCTTTGAACCAATGGCTACCTGTTCTCTCCTCCACCTCTCCCTCAAGCCCTCATTCCTTATAGCCATCGCTTCAGCTAGATGAATGGGAGAACTTAGTGTGCCCATGGCAGACCCACCATTCATTACCTCCTACAGAGACATGGTCACACTAATTCCTCAGCCTCGCTTCCTCCCTATGGTCTCTTTGGAATACCTTGTTAATCAGGAAGTCCATCTATCAGTGTTCTATCCAAAGCCTCCTGCTTCCAGAGAGGAATCTAGCCTACACACACTAGATACCAGAAGGGCTCTCGCCTTCTACTTAGACAGGACCAAGACCTTTAGGATCTCTTCCAGACTCTTTGAATCCTTTGCTGAAAGAGTGATGGGACAGCCATTTCCCCACAAAGACAGTCGAAGTGGCTCTCGATTGCATCTTAACGTGCTAGGAGACTGCTGGAATACAATCCCCTCACAGAGTGACAGCACATTCCACTAGGGCTCAGTCCTTACCTATAGCCCTCCTGAAAGATGTTGCATAGCAGAAATCTGCAGATCTGCGCTCATGTTTGCGAAGCAGTATGCCATTTTATCTGCTCCCAGGGCTGATGCTACCTTTGGTGATGCGGTGTTTCGAACTGTCTTGGATTTGCCTCATCAGCGCCCACCTGTATGTTGATTTATTGGTTGGGAGCCTCCCATGCTGGGGCACTCACAGGGCCATATACATGAAGAAGAAGGAGCGGATACTTGTACAGTAACTTGAGTTCTTCAAGATGTTCTGTCCCCTTTAGGTGCTCCACCTCCCGCCCTCCTTCCCCTCTGCTGCAGAGTCTCTGGCTACACAATTGAGAAGGAACTGAGTGGTGGCAGGTCCGCGCCTCCCTCCAATACCCTCCTGTGGGAGCATGAGGAACTGCTCTGTATAGATGCAGGCCCACAGACCCTGCTTTACAGTCTCTGGCTAAGGGTGCACAGATACATGAACGTCCTATAGTGGAGCACCCATAGGGGAAAAACATCTCAAAGAACTCAAGTTACTGTGTAAATAAGTAACCTCTTCATCTGTGCACTTTTAAAGCCCCCAACATCATAGTGTCTGGGCACTCATTAATTCTTCTTTTCAGACTCACAAGCCATCCAGGAAGAACTTAAAAAATATAATTAATAAAGGGTTATAAGAAATATGGCAGAATTAAAATATTGTGTGTCTATCTCTTTATTTTTCCAGACAAACTACTACAGGCCACAAAGCAGTGACACCTGTTATCCATGTGACTGCTTCCCTTCTGGTTCTCATACTCGCTCCTGTGACATGGAGACAGGACAGTGTCCTTGTAAACCTGGGGTGATTGGGCGACAGTGTAACCGTTGCGACAACCCTTTTGCTGAGGTTACCATTCAGGGCTGTGAAGGTACCATACATTTCAGTCATCAACTGCTTCTAACATTTTTTTAAAATGTTATTACTTTAAATGTTATTAAGTGTTATTACTTAAAGAAATAGAAGAGAATTAATTGAGACTAATATTTTATCTAATTTATTCCGAAGGTGGAAAGTGCTAGTTAAGAAAAAAGCAAAACCTTCTTGTCCTGTTATTTCTGAGACATAGATACATGAATCAGTCTGATAGCATCATAATAACCTCAAATTGTGATGCTGTGCAAGAAGTCCCTAACACCTCCTGCTCCCTATGCCTGTTAAGATCAGTTATGTGAAGGAGTCTGTGTAGGAGGAAATGATTGCACCATTCTTAGGGTGCCCTCTGCTGGCCACCCATGAAGCCACATTGACAATGGTTTCAAATGATTTGTATATTTTACCTTCCCACTCAGGCAGTTGGTTCTTGGTCTCACAACTGTGTAAGGGTAAAGTGAAGTGGAAATTCATGCCCAGAAAAGTAGCTAAAGATAGAGTGTATGGTGTGACATCCAGAGTCCCAAATTAATAATGACCCTTCCTTGGCATATATGTCTTTGATTGCACAATTGAATAGCGCTCAGGTTAAAGGTTGGAGAACACTGGTTTTCAAAAGAGAACAACTATAAATGGTTCCCTATGGAAGCTGTTGGAGATTCCCAGTAAGGTTCTAAGTGCAGGGAAAGCCTTTCTTACTATTAGTTCCCTAACTTTACATTGCTAGAAAAATTGCATTATTTCTTTTTCCTGTCACAGTGATTTACAATGGGTGTCCCAAAGCATTTGAAGCTGGCATTTGGTGGCCACAGACTAAGTTTGGACAGCCAGCTGCTGTGCCATGTCCCAAGGGATCAGTGGGTAAGTTGCCTGGGTAGAACATTAACATTTTTATCTGAAGCTGTGGTTTGGGAAAAAATGAGAGTGAAAAAACGTGTATACATAGAGAAGAATTTATTTTAGAAGTCTAGAGATTACAATGTAGCTTGTGGTTGTCACAAGCTGAAGGATTTATCTGGGTATAACTTCCATATCAAGAATTAATTAAAGCACATTCAGGTTAACAAATGAAAGGCAGAACATTAAAATGCAGTAGATAAATAAACAAGTGAATGTAATATGGAAAAGAGTCTAAAACGATATCTGTAAATGAGCACAGTCAAATGTTTCACTTTCCATTCACTCTATAAAGTAATTATTATGTTTTGTTTTCAGCGCATAATGGATTACACATGACCTTTAGTGATATAACTCATGGAGACAGGGATAAAATGTGGAGTACTATTTATATGGTATTTGCTTTACTAAATTTCTGCTAATAGAACTTCAGAGGTACAATGTAGCTAAAAGTTTCCATCAAGCACTTTACTTTTATGCAGCATTTTAGATTCCTGATGATTGCATTTTATCAAGAATGTAAGCATGACTTCTCCTTCTGTATGAGTAGCAGCAGCTGCAGGTTTGGGCTGCCTTAGTGTTTCTAAATAAAACATTGATTATAATGGACACATCTGTGCTTCCACAATTTTGTTATGACTATTATCCTTTATATCTAATGGGATGGATCACATGTGACAAAAGTGTATGTGTGTGGGATGAAGGAGACAAGTGAAGGACAATCTAATATGAAAATTAGACAATATTCTAGTGCACCTTTCCAAGCAAGTTTCTGTTATTGATATTCATTGTGTATTTGGAGAATGAGCTTTTTTCTTAAATAAGTATTATTGATTAAGAGAATAGGGATAAAGAAAGGATCTTGGACAGCAAACAGTAGCAGCTGTTAATATGAGTGTTTCACTGAAGACTACAACAATGGACTAAAATAAGA
The DNA here is from genome assembly GCF_013100865.1 of Trachemys scripta elegans. NCBI lineage: Eukaryota > Metazoa > Chordata > Testudines > Emydidae > Trachemys > Trachemys scripta. Next base: position 29,617,867 of record NC_048298.1, on the reverse strand, counting down.
TTATTTTCACATAGCTTGTGGAGAATTTTTTTTGTGGAAAATGAAATCTCTGTAACTACTTATCTCATTTCTACACTTGCCAACTCTTATCTGTTGTTATCATTGTCCAAGTGGAATGAACTGTAAATGATTATATAACTTTTAAAAGTAGCACCATGGAGTATCAGCATTGACTCCATATGTTTGAGGAATATTTGTTGCCCTTGAGTCTCCAGTTCTGAGAACTTCCCGGGGGTGGGGGAGGAGAGTAAATTTATTTTTTTAACTAACTTTATTTCAATTTTCAACTAATATAAATTTTTTGCATAAAATACATTTTCATCAATGATATTTGCACTCCTCTTCTGATTGTTTATGTGTGTATTCTAGTAAATGAGAGAACAGGCAGAGATGTCTGTGGAAATAGCAAATTTTAAGTGAATATTCCAGAACATCAGCAGAAAGTACATTTTGTACTTGCAAATGTGGATATTTGAATTGGAAACCTGAGCCTAGATCACAGCCAGTCAGGGAACAGAAACAATATCATGAGATTTTGTATCCAATCAGAGATAACAAACATAGCTAAAATTTTGAAAAATGAATACCCGTAATCAGCTGTTCACAAGGAATCTACAAACCAAGAAGCATCTGTAGAAATTAGTTGGCAAATAATTTCAAATAATGAATAAATTAAATAAAGTAGAAAGCTGCTTGCAAACGAGTCTAAATGAAAAAAAGAATTTACACTTGTTGCTAAAGTGTTCACTATGAAAATGTGCTTACCTGTAACATTTACAGTGCTCACATGTTGTGAAGCGCAGCTAGCATTTATCCAAGAGACCCACCTGAATGAACTCTCACCTATGTAGGATAGATGTTTCTCTCATCTTTGGTGTTTAGGAATTGCACAATCTTTCTTAGATTCACGGTTGCTTAATTCATCAGAGGATGCTTTGGCAACTAGCATGAGACAGGTTTAGACAGATATCTGGAGGCTAACATAGACCATTGCTGGGGAAATCTATTCATGAACAACAACAAACTGTTTAACTTTCCTGAGGCTGAGGAATGCTAGTTTGCAAGGTGAAATACGTGCTTTTCTTTAAGAGATTTGAAAGTAAAAAGCTAATTTTCTAACAAATTCTATATTGATTTGTGCAGAACTATTGTAGGCCTTGTTAATCCTTTGCTTTGTTTTCTTCAGGGAATGCAGTTCGGCACTGTAATAGTGAGAAAGGCTGGCTCCCTCCTGAGCTTTTTAACTGTACCACCGTTACCTTTGTGGATCTTAAAATCATGGTAGGAAATGTTTCCTTATTCCTAGCAGCCCAGAGTCTTATTGACCTGTCCAATACACAGTAGCGTCTATACATTATGGACATACTTTGAACATGAAGAAATGAATAGACATATAGCTTCCCAAATACAGTGATGGCCACTAGGACTGTAGTCGTATTTGCTTACATCAGTGTCCAAATATGGAGACATTCATTGTGGCCCCCAGTCACACTTGATTAATACATTGACTTCAGTGGAAGAACACTGATTTACAACAACTGAATATCTGGCCCAATGTTTTCCTGGGGATTTATTAGAATTTCCGATGAGTTTTAGTAATTGTTTGTTGGTAAAGGCCCTTGGAGATGTGTCATCCTGTTTTTAAATGCTCATCTTTGGCAAATTTTGTCTTGCATGCTGGAAAACCCACATGATGTTAATGTACATACTAAATAAAATCCCCAACCCCTGTTATCTTCTCTAGTTCCTGCTTCTAATGCTCATCATCTCAGACAATCCCAGTCTCCAACTTGACACCCCCAGGCTCCATCTGCCAGCCGTGTAAACTTTCAGACCCTGCATTTCCCTTTAGAACCTTTTCCCTTCTCTGACAGTCATGCAATGTCCTCTCCCCTTCTTTCCCAGTAGTATCTCTGTTTGGATCAGATGATTCCTCTGTCCCATAAATCTCTAGATGATGGAAAGCAACAGTGTCTTTCTTACTGGAATGACTGAACTAAGACTGTTGCTAAATTGTTTTCTCTTATTTTTTCTCCTTTCCACTTCAGAATGAAAAACTACATCTCAATGAGACCAAACTGGATGGAGACAAGTCCATACAGATTGCTAAAGTGCTGCAGAATGCCACCAAGTACACCAACTCCTTGTATGGGAATGATCTGAGGACAGCATACCTGCTCATGATCAGGGTTCTGCAGTATGAGAGCCAGCAGCAAGGGTTTGACCTAGCTGCGACAAGAGATGCAGAATTCAATGAAGTAAGAGAGATATGATGTGCTCATAGGTTCTCATTGATATGTTCATTTAGAAATTCATGAGTTCACCTCAAACCCAGACGGAGTGAATGTGCCAATGAGTTATTTAATTTGTTTTTACAAATTATTCCTTCTTCTGAATAGTTTGAAATGAAATTTGACTATGTAGGGAGTGAGACTATAGGTAAAGGTCATGATAGTACCATCCAAAAAGCAGAATTCTCAAAACTAGAAAGTAATTGAGGGAAAGTGCTAATATTGAGTAAAATAGCTTTGTTTATCACAGTCTGCTGTTCGATGGAAAATCAGCCAGATATTACCAAACTTTCATTTCAATATAGTACATAAAATGCACAAAGGTGAATTAACTCTGAAGGTGGGTTATCCTGTTGTCCTCACATTGGATTTAAAAATCCCTTTAGAGGAGTGTGAAAAATGAATAAATATACATCTGTATCATACCTTGCCTATAATTTCCAGTGTACCTATTCCCTTACAGAAAATGCATCAGAATCCTTTATTTATGCATTTCTAATACAAACAAAATTATAACTGGCCTATTACTGGCTCTGGAGTTTTATATTTTGTTTTCATTAGAACTGAAGTAGCATTTTGACCAAAGCTCCCCTGCAGAATTCTTTAAAAACTTTTCTGACAATTTTGTATTCTGTAGTAATACTCCTTTTCCTGGTTTTCTATCCACAGAAGAGCACTGCTAGGCTGTTTGTGCTAATGTTAATTTGCAGACAAATATCTGTTGATGATGGTCTATTAAATCTAAAAAAATCCTATAAAAATAGAGAGTTCAATGCAGTTTAGGAATAAAGTGGTTTCCTCGCTGATGTAGAAAATTTCTCAGTATCTCAGGTTATTCAGTTTACAAATAGTAAAAAAGACTTTTGAAACAGTTGACTTTTTAGATTCTCCAGGTTTTAAGAGATTCTTTTTTTCTTCCTTAAAGCAAACACTGTGCCAACAAACTTGTAGCTTCAGGCACTGGATTTGGATGAATTTACACACCCAAGCCTTGAGATGGAAATGCATAAGAACTTAGTGGGTTTTGTTAAATAAAAGTGTGAACAAAAAGGAAGAGAAATAATCTACTTTTGAAATTTTGACTTCCATTTATTTAAAATATTTTCATGTACATAGCACTAAAATACCCACCATAATAGTCAGTAGCTACCTAAGTATTTTTAGGGGAGATCAAGAATTAAAATAAGTATGTTTTGGACATCTAATGCATCTTTAACGAGAACCCATATGGAGAAGATGATATGGTTTAGGCTGAGAAACGGTAAGGAAAGGCAGAAGAAGTTTGCTGATCATTGTTGAGTGAAGACTGTAAAACGCAGCAGAGTGGGTAATGCAAATAGCAGTCATGAAAATTGGTGAGTTCTATTACAAGATGTAGCAGTTTGACACTCACCAGTGGGGCGCCTCCTGCTGGTCGTCCGGGAATTAGCTCTTTTCCAGCCCTCAGAGTGCCTCCTGCTGGCCGGTGTTGCTCTTGTCTCAGACCCCCGTGTCCCTCCTGGACCCCGGTGCCCTTTACCTCAGGGTTCTGCCACAGCAGTACCCCCACACTCTGGGTGTCCCCTCCCAGGGGAACCCCCCAACCCTCTATACCCACCTTGCCTCAGTGGCTACTGCCAGTCATCACCTAGCCCCAGTTCTCTGGGGCAGACTGCAGTCTGTAATGGCCGCTCATCACTGGCAAGAGTGTAGGACCAGCTGCCTCTGCCTATCCCCAGGCTACACCTCTTCAGCCCCGGTACCTCTTCAGGCCTTAAACAAGGCCTCAACCTGGGGAGTTGCCAGACTGGAGCTCCGCAGCACTGCTCTGCATCAGGTACCCTCTGTTCCCAGGCAGCTAGACCCTTCTCCCTCCAAGGCTGGAGAGAGACTGACCCAGTGCCTCCCTTAGCCCTTCTTATGCTGTACTGGCCCAGGCTGGCCCTGATTGGCTGCCTCAAGCCCGCTCATGATTGGCTCTCAGCCTCAGCCCTGGGCTGGCCTTTAACCTTTCAGGGCCGGAGCGGGGTGACTGCCCTGGTACACTAGGCTGCTACCATACTCTGCTACAGTGTGGCTTTAGCTAACCAGGTGATATATGGGTCCTTTGTAAAGATGTTGTCAGTTCTTTTTGTTATCTCAAACCAATACTTAAGAGGCATCTTTCCCCTCTGCCAGCCAAATGAATGTTTTTAGGAGGATGGTTATAGGCATGTTAGTCTAGGCCCTCATGGAGCGTAATTTAATTCCTACCATAATTGTATCCAAATTTATCCTCATATGTTATGTTTTTTGATACCATACAATAGTGTTTTCTACATTTGCTCCAAGAGCTTCTTGTAAGAATCTCAGTGTTCTTGTTTAATTGAGCCTTATACAGTATTATTTTGTTTACTTGTTTTTCTATTGTGTCTCAAGGTTCCATTGTAATATTTTGTTTAGTCTCCTAAATAAGAGCTGTATATGCAGAAGTTTATCCAAGAGCCTTTTTTTTTAACAGATTTTTATTTTAACACAACATAGAAATGGAAAAACACCCAACATATAATTTCAATTTTCTTTCAGGATTATGAGTTTGTAATCACAAATTAAGATTAAGTATCAGAGGGGTAGCCGTGTTAGTCTGAATCTGTAAAAAGCAACAGAGGGTCCTGTGGCACCTTTGAGACTAACAGAAGATTAGTTCTTGCCACGTATGTTCCCCAACAAGATGAAAAACAGGGACTGATTCATAGATTCCTTGATGATTCTGAACAAATATGAAACTCTGTAAGATAGGACACCATGTCTTCCTGTTGGAAAATTAGATTTTTAACAGGTCTTATTCATCTGACTTCCCCAGAGGTGTTTCCTAATCTCGTTAGCAAGCAGTCTCTGCCTCTCCTGTCTCATCTCTGTGAGAGGCAAAGCCAGTATGTTTAAGTGTTCTTTCTGAGCAGGGCCGGCTCCAGGCACCAGCCCTCCAAGCATGTGCTTGGGGCGGCACCTGGAGGGGGGCAGCGCTCACCCGGGGAGAGCGGGGCTGCAGCCGGGCTCGCTGCCCTCCCCCGGCGCTACGGCCGGTCAGGGAGAGCGGGGCCCTGGCCTGGCTCTCCGCCCTCTTCCCGGCACTCCGGCCGGCCGGGGAGAGCGGGGCCGCAGCCCGGCTCGCCACCCTTCCCTGCCGCGCTCCCCGCCTGGGGCGGCAAAAAAGCCAGAGCCAGCCCTGTTTCTGAGTTGTCTTGATTGGTTTCCTGCTTTAAAAAAACCCTTTCTTGTAGTCTCTGATCATTGTGCAGGTTGCTAATGAAAAGCTTGAAGGGATTTCTTATAAGTAAAACAACCTGTGGGTAACTAAAAGTTGTGCATTTATTTGATAAGGCTGGAGCAGAACATGCCTTAAAATGTTTCATTGTGCGTTCATCTGAGGCAGTAATGCAAATCATTTACAATATTCCTCACTTGAAACCTAGCCCAGCTAAACTCTCCCAGTTGCTTTTTATTGGGTATTCTAATCATTTAGGTGTATATTTATTTTTGTTCCTAGAATCTCATTAAAGTGGGTAGTGCCCTTCTGGACCCCAGCACCAAGGAGCACTGGGAGCAGATCCAGCGAACAGAGGGTGGCACATCCCACTTACTGAAACATTATGAGGAATATTTCAACAATGTGGCCCAGAACATGAAGAAAACGTACCTAAAACCTTTTGTCATTATTGCCACAAATATGAGTGAGTAGCTATTGGAGACTGTCATTTTCTGTTAGATGAAATTCCCTGATACTTGAGAGCATCAGGTATTGTCCATCCACTGAACCAGAAACGATTTTTCCAATGCCATACAGGAAATGTATGGTGAAGCTAGGAATAAAATCCATATTTTCTGACTACCAGTCCTGTGCATTCCTCCTTTTTGTCCCTCCTACCATTCCTCTTACCAGCCTTCTTCCCCACTGTCATATGTAAAAGTCTACATTTTATACTTCTCCAGAAGATCACATAAAGTGCAGTAGACTCTGAAAATTGACACTGCCAGTTCATATTTGTCTCTCAATGAGCACTAGAGAAATTTGCTTTTTGCTAGCAAAAATACATTTTCTACCTGCATTTTCTACCTGCTTAGCCTGGGATATTAGAGAGACTAGGTGAGTGAGGCTTAAACAGAGTTACAGCATTGCATATAACCTGGGATATAGAAGTCAAGCTGGGTCTTTCCAGTTTGTTCGTAATCAGCAGCAATAAAGATTCTGCAGCACAAATTCTAACCTCAGGTACACATGTGCAACTCAATTAAGGGCAATGATAAATATGTCTGAGTATGGCTCTGCCATTGATCTTGCACAGAAATTTCATCCAGCTCATTTTCTTTGTGTTGTTTCTGCAGTGCAAACAGGAGAAAGAAATAGTAAAAACTTATTTTTGAAATAGCAGATCTGGCTATTTGAACACATACAAGAAGTTGGGCTGTTGAGTTAGAATCTGCCATTTTTAGATAGTTTATGTTCAGGACAGAATAGCACTTTATTAATGTGAAATATTTTTTGTGTTAAATTTGTAACCGTTTACATATGCATGTACTTTTATATTCTCTAAATATGAAATAATGCTGGAACATATGATTTCAGTCATCACTGAAAATAATTATTGAGATTACATTTGGCATTTTTTTTGTTCAAATTTATTAATGTCATGGATTTTCTAAACTATAGGTAAAATTTCATTTTTTGATAATACCATATTTGATTGAAATGAAGTTAATATTATGAGGAACTTAATTTTTTTTCACAGTTATTGCTGTTGACATCTTTGACAAGTCTAATTTTACGGGCGCTAAAGTACCACGGTTTGACAGGATTAAAGAAGTTTATCCTAAAGATTTGGAGTCATCTGTTTTGTTCCCTGATACTTTGTTCAGACCTTCAGATAGAAAAGGTAAAACACCTCTCCAGACATTTTGGAAACTTTCAGTAGTAATTTTCCAATCGACTCTTAGGGATCAGTTATGCCTCTTATGAGGCAGAATTGTCCTGGGGCAGAGGTGGGATAATTATATACATTAAGTGAACCTTATGTAGAGATATAATTACTCTGCGGACCTGTAAGACATAATGTCTTCAGGGCACTAAGGGGAGCAATCTGGGCTGGGAAACTTGCTATACCTGTTTATCAGTCCCCTCACACTGCTCTGTCACTGTGCAGAGAAATGGTCCTGTCATTTATTCCACACAGGAATGGCCTTTAGCACTATTGGCAGCACTCATGGCCTCCCCCCACCCACAGGCTTCCCAGCACATCCATCCAAATGATAGCTGGCCCTAGTACAGTCATATCTTGTCAACCTGCCCGAGTTGGGGAAATTCTTATAGACTGACATATGTTCTAGGGCTAGACGATTCTCTGAAAATCCCACAGCTCAGATTTACACCTGACAGTTTGATGATCTGCCATTTTTTGTATCTGTTCTGGAACAGAAGATACTGCAAATCATTGTATCAGAAACCCTTCAAACATCATTGTTAATGAAAACTTGTATTCAGAGATTAGCTGTTCATTCCAGACAGGGAAGTTGTTTCTTATTCACCCCAAAATAGCAGGAATATGGCCCTGTTTCTATAGGAACTCAATAAAATCCACAGTATGTAAGTGGACATTAGATGCACCTGGTCTCCTGTGAAGGCATGAGTGAGAGTTTCGGCAGAAACAGTCAGTGGTGGCACAGATGAGCAGAGCAAGTGAAAGACAGATTTACAGACAATATGGCATGAAAGATGGAGAGGCCAGAATCGAGGATGGTGCCAAGTTAACAGACAGCAAAGGCAAATAGAAGGTCTAACTGAAACAGGCAAGTTAAGGATATGTTTGAAAGTGGACCTCTCACAAAGATGCAGAGTTCTGCCTTTGAGACATTTGAAGAAAGTTGAGATAAAACCACAAGACAAGGTCAACACAGTCAGAGAGAATAGCCAGTAGCATCATTAAAAGTGTCAAACATTATGTATGGCTGACTATCCTCAATATAAAAATAGATCAGTATAAAATAAATAATATATAAGGTAATACATTTGTAATGAAGATTTTTCTTATAAGTAATATATTTACACTATCTGTCTCTTTTCTGTAAGGGGAAAGCAAATGGCAAAACAAAACACTCCACTGTACACACAATCCTCCCCCTAGGGAAAGGATGTGAGAGAGAATAAACTTCACATGGCAGATGTTAGCCACATCATTTAGGGCACCATTAGAAGGTTCTTAGGCCCTATGGTAATTAGGGAGATATTGCCAAAATTTGAAGATCATATGGAGGTGCCAATTTAAAGTAAAAACTCTGTGGCCCATAACTGTTGCACTCCGGAAAGGCACACAATGTACTATTAATCTTGCATGGTGCATGCAGCGTAAGAAGGATAATATACATGGGTTTTAATATTTCTCCTTAAATTGCACATCTTATTTAAATGTATGTGCCTGTTTTAGCCCCAGAACTGCTCATATTCTAGCTAGATAGAAGGATGGTTCCATTGTTATTTGATTTTCAATTGTATGATTATATAGTATGCAATATAGTCATATAAAGTATCCTGAAACATGGTCTCAAAAATGTGCTCAGTGCTGAGCATCTTAAGTTACCTGAGCACGAATGTTAACATAGGTAACAAACTGTAAACATCCGTTTAAATGGCAGCCCAAACTTATGGGGAAAGAGTTAGACTTGAATATTTGTGTTGATTTTGTAGTGGCACCTACAATGAAGCCATCAAACCAAAAATTATCCTCTAAGCCGGATAACGGTATTTTAAACCCTGAGAATGCACTTACAAAGAGAAAGAAGCGAAACCCAGATGAGTCTAACCAGCATGCCGTTGCTATGGTGATTATATACCGATCTCTAGGACAACTTTTACCTGAGCACTACGATCCTGACAGAAGAAGCTTAAGGTAAACTTTATACACATCTGTGAACAACTCAGAGAATCCCTCTGACTTGCTTTGAATGCTAGATGGTCAGTGGTGCTATTATATTACAATTATACTTCTCAGTTATCAGCTGTAATCCATTTGTTACTGTAAAAATAATTGTCTGCAGATCTTCCTTCTCTTGTTCTAGATATTTGAGACTGTAGGCTGTTGTGTGAGAGCAACCAGATCAGCAATGCTAGGTCTGAGAAATGTAAACACCTTGGGTTCTGATTGTGCAGCCATGACAGCTCCTTGATTGCAACACTCATATGCAGTAGCTGCAAAATTGGGCTGTTGTATTTTAATGTTGAAATCTTTTTGCAACTTTGCTTTATTTCCACAGGTTACCTAATCGACCCATCATTAACACACCCATAGTGAGCACCACAATTCATAGTGATGGGGAACCTGTACCGAACCTCCTGGAAAAGCCCATTATACTTGAATATGCCATGCTGGAAACAGAGGAGAGAACTAAGCCAGTCTGTGTGTTCTGGAACCACTCAATCATGTATGTTTGGTGACTTCTTTAATATTTTGGAAGGGAGCCATGCCATACCATGCCATTGCAGTGCAGGTTTCAGAAGTTCAGGTTGAGAAGGAGGCACCGTAGAAGAAGAATATGAGCCCTTTTATTCTTAGTTTGTTCATGTAGGCAGTCTGGGAATAATGACATGAAGTCACTTTCCACGAGGCATTATCAATATAAAAGTAATTAGAATATCTCCTGAGAACAAAAGGATGATCCTCTAAAAATGTGGCTTTCTAACAAACTCTCACTGCAGGATGCGTAACTTTCTGCAATATCTTATCACAGTGAAATATTAGCCGTAGGAAAGCCAGTGATTTTACAAACTCCAAGTGAGCTTTTTGGGAGCTCTGGGAAGGAAATCTGTGTGAGGATTTGCTTGCTGGGTTCCTTGCCTATTGTTCCATCCTCCAGTCCTTGCAGTTGAAGGGGCGCATAGTAGAGAAAACTCCCTGTGCCTTCCCATACTCTCTGTGGCATGACCAAGCCCAATTTGGCTATATATGAGTACAATTATAACAGCTAGCTGTTCTTCATACAAGAACAAGTGGAAATGTGATTCTTAAACAGAGTTGATGAGATTACACATTTTAAACTGAATTACATACACCACAATCTAACCTCAAAATATCATTTTGAAATAAAAAGTGGATCACAAGGACAATTGTGCTAGTTACTAGTAACTTATCTTTCCTCCAATAGACCATTGCTTATTTGTCTTTGTTTTTGTGAAAAATGAAAGGGATGTGTGAATGGGTGGGAAGGGAAGTGTCTATTATGGAACCTTTGACCCCTTCTCATTCCATCTTTCAGGCCATCATGATCAGGCAGCAGTTTCTGTGTGTGACTTTCATGCAGGGAGAATAAGAAGAAATATTCTCAGTCTAGTCTAGTCTTTCATATTTGGTAAAGAGAGCAGTTGAAAACTCAAATATTCCTTAAAGATACAGCAAATGCTATGAACAATATTATGTTGTGTAAGCATTTTGGGATTCTACAACTTCATGAAAATATAAAGAGCAGTCCTCTTTCAAATATTTTTAAGGGTGTGGGGAAAAGGAATGAACATTTTGTGTTGAGTTAAATTCCCATTCAGCATTTAATAAATCTGAGGTATTAAAATCAATATATAAATATAAAAAATGAAAGTCCCAAATCATGAGATTACAAATATACTAATAGGATTATAATAGTCTCTTTTTCAGGAAAAACATATTGAGTGTGCATTTTTCAGAGAGAGATCAAAGAGGCAACGAAAATCTAAAACAGCAGTAATTAAGTTTAGAGAAGCAATTTCTTGACACCTTAAACAATTGCTTCTGTGAATAGCTGATAAAAGAGAATGACAATTCCTATGTTCCTAAAGTTTTTCAGTAATAGTACGGGTTAAAATAATTCAATAGTTTTAAATAGTTTGATATTTTGCCTCTTTTGTTGCTGACTACTTCATTGGTACTGCAGTCTGTTTTGTGGCTTCTTCACAATTGCCGTTAAAAACCAACTTTGTTCATAGGCTTTATAATTTCTTGTAACAAAAGAATTTTAAGTAAGCTAACTATGTTTAAAGGGGCTAGTTATCTTAAAAACACAGTTAAAATATTATATTGCCAAATGGAAAAAGCAGTTAAAATATCTAACTAGAAGCCTTTGAAATGAATACAGTAATATTTGTTGTTCATAATTTTTACAGACTAGAGTATTAGGTTTCAGAACAAATTCATCCCTGAAGTCAGAGGAGTTACACCTGGTGGAATTAGGAAGCCTTGTTGGGTTATCTGATCCTCTCTGGTGCTGGTGCAGGATATCCCTCGATATAGAATATTGTTCTCTGTAATGTGTTTTTTCATATTTTCTCCAATCTGATTTTAAAAGAACACAGTTTAAAATCTCACACTTCCGTTTGAAAATACTTGTAACAATCATGGGTGAAACAATACCTAAGATAACTGAGAAATTAAAGGTGAAAATATATTTCTCGGTATTTTCAGTTTGTTTACTTTGCACAAGTGACATCACTTGGTTTTGCCACAAAAACTGGGCAGTGGGACTTGGGGATGCACGTTATATCTGAAACCATTTCTGACTCAGCTTTTGAAACTGACTAGATTTCAGGGTGATAGTGTCCCAGTAAATTAATGCAGGTGAAGGCTGCCAATATTCATCTTTGTCTAGGATGCTTTCCCCACTAGTCTAAAACTGAGAGCTGCATTAGTGATTAGTATCATTGCTGGGGTGAGGTGTGAAAGGAGGAAGTGGTCATGTAGGGATGCTCTAGAACAATAAAAGTTTATCACTTTACTTGTGCTTTCTTCATTCAACAGAGTTGGTGGGACTGGAGGCTGGTCCTCCAAAGGGTGTGAGCTTTTTTCCAGAAACCAGAGCCATGTTTCTTGCCAGTGCAATCACATGACCAGCTTTGCAGTGCTAATGGACATTTCAAAACGAGAGGTGAGTGGCCGCACTCATGCAGCTGCCAGGCTAAAGGTGTTTTTAAGGGCCTCAGGTGTGATTTAAGAGCTTTCCCCCAACTGGTTAATTCCTTCTTTGCTTCTCCTGCAAACAAAGCCAACAGCATGTCAGAGATGTATTCTTGTGGTGCCTGCCAATGCTGCTGCAGTGAGGCCTATGTCCATATTCTCATTGAGTTTATTACATGGTCATAAAAATGTTGTTCTGGACTAAAAATTAATACAGAAGACCACAAATTAGAATGTTGTGGGGTGTGGGCGGTGGGTGCAGGTTCCTTCTCAGTTCAGAAAAGGCTGCTTTGTGTCTTGTTATACCATGGTCTGATAGACTAACGAGCCTGATATCAAATATTTGTTCCCTGTGTAGATACTTACAGACTGTGATAAAGTCACCCCTTAATCTTCACTTTGTTAAGCCAAATAGATTGAGCTCCTTGAGTGTCTTGCTATGAGACATGTTTCTTTGCTTTAATCAGTCTCATAAGTGTGCCCTTGTTGCCAAGAAGGCTAACGGCATTTTGGGCTGTATAAGTAGGGGCATTGCCAGCAGATCAAGGGACGTGATCATTTCCCTTTATTTGACATTGGTGAGGCCTCATCTGGAGGCCAGTTTTGGGCCCCACACTACAAGAAGGATGTGGAGAAATTGGAAAGAGTCCAGCAGAGGGCAACAAAAATGATTAGGGGTCTGGAGCACATGACTTATGAGGAGAGGCTGAAGGAACTAGGATTGTTTAGTCTGCAGAAGAGAAGAATGAGGGGGGATTTGATAGCCGCTTTCAACTACCTGAAAGGGGATTCCAAAGGGGATGGATCTAGACTGTTCTCAGTGGTGGCAGATGACAGAACAAGGAGTAATGGTCTCAAGTTGCAGTGGGGGAGGTTTAAGTTGGATATTAGGAAAAACTTTTTCACTAGGAGGGTGGTGAAGCACTGGAATGGGTTACCTAGAGAGGTGGTGGAATCTCCTTCCTTAAAGGTTTTTAAGGTCAGGCTTGAGAAAACTCTGGCTGGGATGATTTAGTTGGGGATTGGTCCTGCTTTGAGCGGGGGGGTTGGACTAGATGACCTCCTGAGGTCCCTTCCAATCCTGATATTCTCTGATTCTATAGATGAAGACTTCTTCCCACACCACAGGTGGCTGCGCTTTATAGATATGTGAGTGGTCCTTATGTAGAAATGTCCACATGCTCCCCTCGTCCAGAAATACATAAATGGGAACAAACAAATGCATGAACTTAACAGGTCCACTGAAACTTGAGTGTCTGTAACTCTCCCCACCCAGTCTGTGGGGCAGATAGGGTCCAGGGCGGGCAGGCAACAGGGCCCAAAAAGGCAATGGAGGTCTTGTGATTATTTGGATCCTTGCTCTCAACCCTGTGTACCCACTCTGTATTGCCCTACATCCACGCCCCACCCACCATGCCTCCCCGTCCCCAAGTGATAGCAGCAGAGCGAGACTGGCAGTCCACTGTCACTGGTGATGATGTCCTGCTGCATTCTGTGAGTGTGCATAGGGGAGCCACAGAGCATGTAGTGGAGAGTTACTGCTGCTCAAGGCACAACCTAGTCTGTAAAGAGTGTGTGCTATCTAGTGCCTGCCTACTCCTGGTCAGTCTGGGGACCATGTTGATCTTTTGAGCAGGGGAAAATGGCTAAAAGGAGAGAGGGAGCATCTTGTTAGCCTTTCCCCCTCTCCATAGGGACCCATATTTTTCAATGCAGATTTGTGAGCCCTCTGCTCTGCACAAAAGTTAGTTAAAACCCTTGCAGTCTTTCTGCATGAAATGCCATCTATGGAATGTAATGTCCTGCTTCCAATTGCTTGCTTTGTTTGTTTGCTGGCAATACTCACGGGAGGAAGCTAAGCAAGATTTGGACATAAAGACAGCCTTGTTTTGCTTTCCTCCACAGAGAGTCAAGTGTGACAAACTAACCACTAATGCAAAGCTCATGAAAATTCTCAGTTCCCACCTAAGAAGTTACAGTGACATAAAAGTAGAGATTCATGATCATCTTTCTAAATATGACTGTATTTATCTATAGTTAAGCATAGGTTTTACTTAAATCCAGAGGCCAGATTCACATTGGTATTCTCCACAGTGCACAAAACAACACTTGTCAATTGAAAAACTACAGTATAGATCCTGTGAAAATGCCAATTTTAAAAGAGTCAGTTTTTAATTTACTATCTTGAGGGGTTCTTGCTTGGCACATACTGATTTCCTGTTAACACTGATTTTCTTCAGGAAGCTGTAAATCAGGACAAAAGTAAAACTGGTTCGGTAGTTTGAAATTCACTGAATGGTGGATTTGTATTTTTAATCCCCAGAGTGAGTTAATTTTACCTGACTTTTAAATGGGCTTATGATACATTTTCTTCATGCTCAAGAGGTTGAGTCCCCACTTCCATCTGTTCTGTAGTAAATCTGCTGGCTGGATATTAGCTAAAGGTTAGATTCTTTTTCTAAGGAATCACATCAGACAAAAAACATAATTAGATGGAAAGCTTCACAGAGATGTTTTTAATCTGTCGCTCCACAGAATGGCGAGGTGCTTCCTCTGAAGATAGTAACTTACACGACTGTATCCATCTCACTGGTGGCTTTGCTGATGACCTTCATACTGCTAGTTCTGATCCGAACACTGCGTTCAAACCTGCACAGCATTCACAAAAACCTGGTGGCTGCCCTTTTCTTCTCGGAATTGGTCTTTCTTATTGGAATCAACCAGACAGAAAACCCGGTAAGAGACAGTTCAGTGCTTTTGGGATACCAGCTGCCGTTCAATTACTGAAGCTTTGTGTAAAGCTGTAAATAGAGTGTTCACACCGCAAGTTTTGATCATTTGTTATCTACTTCACTTTTTCCTTTTTGGGGGCGGGGGGGCTGGGGGCAGCACCAGGGGGAGGGATAGCTCAGTGGTTTGAGCATTGGCCTGCTAAACTTAGGGTGGTGAGTTCAGTCCTTGAGGGGGCCATTTAGGGATCTGGGGCACACACAAAAAAATGGTTGGGGATTGGTCCTGCTTTGAGCAAGGGGTTGGACTAGATGACCTCCTGAGGTCCCTTCCAACCCTGATATCCTATGAATAAAGGAGCCCTGCCTGAGCTATGAATAAAGGTTTCATTTGTATGAAGCTTACACCTTTTTATACACCACTCATTGGGATGAATAGTAGTCCCATTAGATAGGACCATCCCATTGTATGTTTTTCCCCCAGATAACAAATGAAAACTGCCCCCCAAAGGGCAAATGTGACCTAAGAATTGAACCCTAAACATACTGATTTCCTCCTTCCGTTCTGCCTGATAATGTTCTGCCTCACTTTATCGCTTCAGTACTGTGCAGAACAGACTCCTTTACAAGCCCACGCAGAAGCTCCTAGTGCTGAAAGGCATGTCACCAAGCACCTGTGCCATGTCCCATACTGACACCGGTCATGCTGGAGAAGCCAATTGCCTGGCACAGGTAGCTTGCTACCTCCTGGCACCACAGGGAAACCCATTGCCTAGCACTGTTTTCTCCATTCACTGATTTTGGCACGCCATGAATATTTTTATAGCTTAGTACAGGCTTCTCCTGCAGTGGCCAGTGTGCATGAGGAGATGCAACCTGGATTGAAACTGTAAATGAGGGAAATACAATATACATGACATTTTCATGTTTTATAATCAGAGCCTCATTTGTAGCCATTTTTATGTAGCAATTATTATTATTTATTAATGGCATCCAAAGTATACCGGGTTCATTGCAGACAGGCAGAAGGCAAGGTTCCTGGACCAGAGAACTAATAGTCTGCATAAACAGCCAACATACAGATGGGGCGTGGAGTTGCAGTGAAAAGAATATAAAATCATACAAACAAGCTTTTACAATTAAGACCATTAGAAATGTTCCTCAAATATTATTTGAAAGTTCTGTTGGAAATATATCTTTTTAAACAGCCTTTACTCTGTAAAAAGCAACAGAGGGTCCTGTGGCACCTTTGAGACTAACAGAAGTATTGGGAGCATAAGCTTTCGTGGGTAAGAACCTCACTTCTTCAGATGCACTTCTCCCACGAAAGCTTATGCTCCCAATACTTCTGTTAGTCTCAAAGGTGCCACAGGACCCTCTGTTGCTTTTTACAGATTCAGACTAACACGGCTACCCCTCTGAGCCTTTACTCTAAATCCCAGATAAGTAACTTGAGAGAGAAGCTAGCTATAAACACAAGTGAAGCTGATTGCATTGATTTTTCATTGTCCAAGGCGAGAGAAGTGCAAAAGACATGTAGATTTTAAGACTAGAAGGGTCCATTGTGATCATCTAGTCTGACCTCTTGCATAATACATGCCAATGAGCTTAATCCAGTACTTTCTGCATCAAGCCCATAACTTCTGTTGGGACCGTAGCATATATTTTAGAAAGATATGCGGTCTTGATTTAAAGACTTCAGGTGGTAGATTCTCTATCATGTCCCTAAGTAAGTGATTACAATGTACTTTCGCCATTAAAAATTTGCACCTAGTATAAATTTGTCTAGTTTCAGCCTCCAGCAATTGCATCTTATTATGCATTTTCTGCTAAATTAAAGCAGTATCTACTGTCAGAAATCTCTTCCCCCTTTAGATGCTTTCAGATCATGATCAAGTAACTTCTTACCCTTCTTTTGGATAAACAAAATAGATTGAGCTGCGTGAGTTTCTCGCTATATGAGGCATGTTTTCTCAGACCTCAAATAATTCTTGTAGCTCTTCACTGAATCCTTTACAGTTTTTCAACATCCCTTTTTAAAGTGTGGATGCCAGAGCTGGACATGCTATTCTAATAGTGGTATCACTAATATCATATACAGAGGTAATATGACTTCCCTCCTCCTACTTAATATTTCCTGGCTTATACATCCAAGAATTGTGTTAGCCTTCTTTTTACAGCATCACACTGTGAATTCATGTTCAGTTGGTTATCTTCCATTACTGCCAAGTCCTTTCCAGTGTCACTGCATTCCTGTCTCCCATTGTAAATGTGACCTACAGTCTTTATTCCTAGAAGTGTGACCTTGCATTTGGCTGTATTGTAATGCATGTTGCTCAGATAAGCCCCTTACCCAAGTGATCCAGATCGGTCTGTATAACTGAACTTTCCCTATCATTATTTACCACTCCACCAATTTTTGTGTCATCTACAAATTTTACTAACAGTCTTTTTATATTTTCTTCTAGATCATTGATACAGATATTGAACAGCAGTTGGCCAAAAACAGATCCCTGCAGGACCCCAGTAGAAACCCCCCTCATTTACAATTACTTTTTGTAAACTAAGTGCTAAGTTAATTGATATAAAAAGAGTAGACTAGCTCATTTTTAGCAGCTTACTTCAGAAGCATTGTTAATACCATCAGTATTACTTCCTGATATTTTCATACTGCAATGTCCACTGTGTCAGGGACATGACCACTCTTTTCATTTTCCTCTCCGTGATTCAGTTACTATAATTTACTGTAACATCCTTAACGTTAAGCCATCTTGAAAAGTCTTTTGAAGTTAGAGAATACATTTTATATCATGTAAGGCCCTCCTTGCAACTTCCCCAGTCAATTTAAGAAGCAGGGAGAACTGTATGCTATGTGTGTTTGAGGCAATTATTCATCTGTCTGTGTGGAATGAGAGTTGTCTAACGAGTCATGCACTGATGAACATAAAAAGAAAAAGAATGTTGGAGCACAAATAATACTAAGGGGCTGGCACTGGGCCTGGCTTTTATGAGTTTCTGTAAACGAACAATCACATTTGAGGGAGAGGTTTTTAATCCCCCGTGGACTATTGATTGACAGAAAATGATTTATTTTCTCTGTTCCTTACCTGAAAAAGGCAGAGTTTCAGTGCTGCAGCCTGCACAGATATGTGCCAATGGAAGCATAAAGAACCACACCTTTGTTAATATAGCTAAAGCTTTTTATTATGAGGGCTAAACTTTCAGCAGTGCTTGGTGTATTAAATTTGATGTGAGGGGTCAAAGAGAGAGTCAAAAGTGTTACCATAACCATATCACTATTCAACATGAACAGTTAGACATGCTTCAGGGTTCTGAGTACAGAGACTTTGGCCTACTGAGACCCATGGCAAACAAGTTAGAAAGGTCATGCCAGGATCTGAAAATGTATTGATTGTGATGTACAGAATAGAAAGAATCCAAAACAAAGAATACAGGTTTTGAAATTAAAATTGAGTGGTTATGCAATCCAATCTTAAAACTTTTCAGAGGATATCGGGTAGAGTCCCTTGTATTATCAAACACCCTTTCTTTGTAGGGAAAAAGGTGATAGTTCTGTTGTTGGATTTTTAACTCAGCTCTGGGTTCTTATGATTATTTCCACCTTTGGCCAAACAGACAGAAAAAAGGGGGAGAAGAAATAGGAGAGTAAAGGTGGGGGGAAGTACAGCTTTCTGTAAATTCACAGGATCAGGGCAGCTGGTCAGTCATTGACGCATGCTCTGGGTTAGCAGCTCATCCATGATGGATGTTGCTCTGGGGCTTACTTGCCTGACATCATCTGGCTAGTCTTGGCAGATCTCTCACTTTCGTGAGTCCTTCTTAGGTTGAACAGAGCTAGATCTCACATGTATCAATCTGTGGTCATTGCTGGTGATGGTCAGGCTTCTTCACTGCCCTGTTGAGGGTCTGGATGTCTCCGAAGATCCTTGAGGTTCCTCAACAATGGGCGGAGTCTCAGGAGTGAAGCAGCAGCCTATTAGCCACTCCCAAGGGAATCCCCCAAACATCCATGTTCTTTGTAGTTTTTTGTTAAGGGGTTAGAAAAGGGTGTGATGGGTGGAATAGACCATCTCCTCATTATCTACCTCACCAATTAACCTAATTACCAATATCTCAGTTTCAAACTATGACCCTTAGTATAGTCATTGGGTCAGATCAGTGGCCCTTTTTAGTTTATACTTAACAATACCCTTTCTATCAGCATTCATTATGAATCATAGAATATCAGGGTTGGATGGGACCTCAGGAGGTCATCTAGTCCAAGTCCCTGCTCAAAGCAGGACCAATCCCCAACTAAATCATCCCAGCCAGGGCTTTGTCAAGCCTGGCCTTAAAAACCTCTAAGGAAGGAGATTCCACCACTTCCCTAGGTAACCCATTCCAGGGCTTCACCACCCTTCTAGTGAAAAAGTTTTTCCTAATATCCAACCTAGACCTCCCCCGTGAGTTGTTATTCATTCTATAAACTTTCACCCACCTTCCAAAAATTTAACTTTGCAATTGGGGTAGGCCTGCTTAGACCCCAGTTGTTACACCATTGGAAAATTAGCTATGGTATCCAAGATCCTTTGCGTCAAATTCACCTTAGGGCTAAGTGGTTCTTTAGTGGTGCATTAATCTAGTGCAGGCTCTTGCATGGGGTATTTTTTCCTTCTTCTACTTATTAAGCTTATGTACCTTTAACTGAGAAGACAGTGCTCAGAGAGAGGTGAGACTTAACTTTTACAAGTGCATAGATCGCACTGGGATCTGGGATGAAGACTGTGGCCAATAACTGCATTCCTCAGGCGTAATGGAACTTTCTATCGCATGGGTAAAGCTCATTAGTGCAGGGGCAGAGCTTTCTCAGGGTCCAGTCCCACAGGGACTCAGAACCATCACAAACCTCATCACCTTCCACTCCTGTGCAAGGCACATTTCTTCAGCCTAGGCTGCTCTAGTATAAACACACAACAGCATGCACATTAAAAAAAAATAGAACCATAACAAAGCCCTACCAAAACAAAACACTCCACTGCACACACAATCCTCCCCCTGGGGAGAGGGTGTGAGAGAGAATAAACTTCACATGGCAGATGTTAGCCACATCTCTTAGGGCACCATTAGAAGGTTCTTAGGCCCTACGGTGATTAGGGAAGTATATGTAGAACCTATGTAGATGTCTTGGGAGCTTTTAGTTGTAGATCGGCTTCAGGGTAGGGATCAGTCAGCCCCATAAAGCCCTAATGTACCATCTGTGATTATGTTCATGTGGCAGCTAAGCCAGCTTTGTTGAATCCATCTGACTCTGCCATTGTGTATGTGTTACATTGTCAGGGGGACGATCTATATGATCCCTCTGAGTGTGAAATGGAGCCAAAAGTCAGAGGTTGCAAACAGCAGCCCTGCTAAGAAACTTTTTGCCTCTTGGTTTCCATCTTGGTTTTGTGAAACTTAAACTATTAAAAGTAGTGGAGACTCCATGCCTTGCTTCTGCAAAAAATGCTGTTCTTCGAGTGATTGCTCATTTGCATTCCACAATAGGTGTGTGTGCTTGCCACGTGCACCGGTGCCGGAAGTTTTTCCCTTAGCAGTACCTGTAGAGGAGCGTCCCTAGTGACCCCTGGAGTGGCACCGCCATGGCGCACTCCCCCCACCTCAGTTCCTTCTTGCCGCTAGTGAAGGTGCTTCGGAACTGCTCTGCTCCAGCTGTGCTGTAGTTTTCCCTCTTAGACTCTGTTAGTTTATAGTTAGTAGTGCCTGTAGTTTAAAAAAAGAAAAGAAAAGTAGTTTTAGTTAGAATTAGTTAAGTGCGCCCGGGTTGGGGCATGCCCCGGGCTTTAAGTCGTGCAACACTTGCAAACGGCCTATGCCCATGAGTGATCCGCACACGGACTGTTTCTGCTATCTGGGGGAAACCAACCTCAGCAATTGCTGCAAGATTAGCAGACCCTTCAAACCTCGGACCAAGAAAGAGCGGGACATTCAGCTCTGAGCCATTTTGATAGAGTCGGCCCTAACCCCGACACCGCTGCGCCGCTCCGAGTCGGTACCGAGCACCACAGCATTGGTGCATGGCGACCCAATGGTGCCATCCACCAGTCGGCACCGCTCCCCATCCACGGGACAGTCAAAAAAGGCAAAAAACAGGTCTTCTCCCGCCAAGGCACCGGAGCAAGACTGGGGGAGAGAGTAGACCGGCGTTGGGCAGCTCTTGGTCCCCATCAGCCTCGCGGCCTCTGACTCAAGTTGAGCAGAGTAGCCCGGCCCACTCCGAGCCGGCCTCCCTGGACACCAGTGGCCACATTCAGGTGCCCTCCATGCCGGAGGCCCTGCAGGCAACTCGAGACATTATGTCTCTGCCAGTACCGATAGCACCACTGTCGTCGGCTCCCCCGTCCAGAGGCAAGCCACCGCTCGGACCCCCTCAGTCGCTGCCTGGATGGTACCGCTCACGGTCGAGGGAAGGTTCCCAATGCCATTCCCCACTCAGTGACTGCCCCGTGCGCAGCCTGCGCTGGTCCCCGTCGACCCCCACCAGGTTGTCTGGCTGGGTACCGATGGCAGGGGTTCCAGGCACCGCTTCGCCTCGAGGGAACGTAGACCTCACGAGGAGATCATGCCCTGTGGAGACCGGGACAGATGGCACCGGAGATCGTTGTCTCCGAGAAGTTACTTTAGCCCCAGGCATTGATGCCGTTCCTGTTGTTCGTCTTGCTCGAGGTCCCCGCCGCGGCACCGCTCCTGCAGCCCCAGGCATCGATCGCCGGCACTCCCGCTCTCCACGCTGGGATCACAGTGTCACGGTCAACATCACTCCCGATGCCGCCACTCATCCCAATCCCGGGATAGAGGTCGATCGTATGCCAGCTCGGCCTCCCTTCGCAGTCGTCAGTCGATGGGCCAGGCTAATCAGGCTGGACAGCCCGCTCCGCCAGTGCCACATCGGGTGCAGTGGCACCGGGCTCCTTGACCAGTGCCATGGTACCAATGGGCCCCGTGGGCCGCAACATAGCCCCCGGCGGTGGCTTGCTCAGTGGCTGGAGCCTTGGAGAGACTGTCAGCCTCCATTACTCGGCCTCCCAGAAAGGAGTTGGTGGAGCATTCATCCCTGGTCCCGCATTCAGAAGAGAACAAAGTGGTGGGACCTGCGGCACCGGAGGGGACACAGAGTACTGCATCCCCATCCTCATCCTCCCTGGATGAGGTGATCACGGCCCCTACTCTGTCCCTCATGAGGACACAAAAGCCTACCAAGAGCTGTTGAAAAGAGTGGCATCAAGCCTCAACCTACAAGCTGAGGAGGTGGAGGAACCCGCAGACGTCCTCTCGGCTTCGGCACCGACCAGGGTGCCTCTCCAACTCCATGAAGGGGTGGCAAATATCTCGAATGCCTTTTGGCAAACCTTGGCTTCCTTACCCCCTATCTCTAAGAGCAGAATGGAAATATTTTGTGCCTGCCAACGGACATGAATACCTGTATACCCACCCTGCCCCAACTCTCTAGTGGTCGAGTTGGTCAACCATAGGGAGCAGCAAGGTCAACCCACTCCTACTCCTACAAATAAGGGGCTCGAGACTAGATCTATTCGGTAGAAAGATTTATTCGTCCTCAAGCTTCTAACTTAGGGTGGTGAATCACCAAGCCCTGCTGGGTAGATACGATTTCAATTTGTGGGGCTCCCTGTCCAAATTTGCGGACTCCCTCCAGGAGAATGACAAAAAAGAGTTCAAGGCTCCGGTTGAGGAAGGCACGGCTGTCACCAGGGCGGCCCTTCAGGCAGCCTCGGACGCTGCGGATACGGCTGCAAGATCTACGGCCTCTGTGTTGTCCATGAGGAGAGCATCATGACTCCTGCTGTCTGGGTTGTCCAGCGAGGCACAGGACTCCTTACAGGGTCTTCTGTTCGATGGCAAGGCCCTGTTTGCGGAACAAACAGACATGAAGTTACATAGTCTGAAGGAGTCTCACACGACATTAAAGAGACCCTTGGCCTCTATGTCCTGGCCCTGGCCAGGACCAAGTTCAAACTGCAGCAGGCTCCCAGTCAGGCCACCAACTCTAGATATGAGCCCCCTTATAAAAAGTCAAGGGACTATAAAAAGCGCCCGCAAAGGCAATCCTGGCCTGTGCCCCAGGCTGGGCCCTCTAAGGGTAAGCAAGTGGGTAAGTGCCAGTGTTGACGGGATGCCCAGGGGCGACTTACCAGTTCATACCAGGGATCCACCTGCAATAAAATTTCCCTTCTCCAACTGGTTGTGTGCTTTTCTCCCAAAGTGGTCGCGGCTGACCTCAGACCGATGGGCTCAACACCGTCTCCTGGGGCTACACCCTCCAGTTTACTTCAACCCCCCAACCACCCACCCTCCATCACTGTCCCTCTTCAGGGACCCCTCTCACGAGAGCCTACTCAAGCAGAAGGTGAGGCAGCTCCTTGTCTTAGGAGCGGTGGATGTGGTGCCAGCGAAGTTCAGACTCAAGGGGTACTTGAGTACCTATTTTCTTATCCCAAAGGCCAAAGGGGGGCTCAGGCCCATCCTGGACCTGCGAGTCCTGAACCAATACATGGTAAAGCTCAATTTCGCATGGTCTCTCTGGCCTTCATCATCCCCTCCCTGGATCCCAGGGACTGGTACGCCGCCCTTGATCTACAGGACATGTACTTTACATTCATATATTCGAAGGACACAGGCGTTTCCTCCATTTCATGGTTGGGCAGGAACACTACCAGTTCACTGTCCTCCCGTTTGGCCTGTTCACAGCTCCCAGAGTATTCACAAAGTGCATGTCTGTGATAGCGGCCTACCTCAGATGTCAGGTGGTCCAGATTTTTCCCTACCTCGACGACTGGCTGGTCAAGGGCAGTTCCAGGTCGCAGGTACAGGATCCTGTATCACTCCTCCTGTCCACATGTGACATGCTGGGCCTGTTGGTAAACAACGCCAAGTCCACGTTAGTTGCGGTGCAGCGCATAGAGTTCATTGGGGCAATTCTGGACGCAACGTCGGCCAGAGCCTCCCTCCCACCAGACAGATTCGAAACCCTGAGGGAGTGCATCAACACAGTCACAAGGTTCCCCGTGACCACAGCCAGAGCGTGCCTCCAACTCCTGGGTCATATGTTGGCATGCACGTACATGGTTCGTCCCGCCAGACTCAGGATGCGGCCCCTCCAGCTCTGGTTGGCCTCGGTATTCTCCCAGTCCAGAGACAGGATGGACAAAGTCCTCACTATGCCCGAACTGGTGGTAGCCTCCCCTGTGATGGCCCTGACCTCCGAACCCCCGTGCACGGTGTTCCATAAGGATAAGGTCCAGCTTCAACCACATCCTTCGTTCCTCCCTAAGATGGTTTCCGCCTACCATATGGGCCAAGACATTTTCCTGCCGATGCTCTGTCCAAAACGCCACACGTCCAGTGAGGAGCGCTGCCTCCACATGCTGGATATAAGACAGGCTCTGGCTTTTTACCTGGAACGTACAAAACTGTTCAGGAAGTCTTCGCAACTGTTCATCGCCTCAGCTGAACGCATGAGAGGCCAGCCGATCTCCACTCAGTGGCTCTCCAACTGGATCATCTCGTGTATCTGTACTTGTTACGACCTGGCGGGAGTCCCCCCATTGCCGATTGTGAGGGTGCACTCAACCAAGGCACAAGCCTCGTCGGCTGCCTTTCTGTCCCATGTCCCTATTCAGGACATCTGTAGGGCTGCCACATGGTCATCGGTTCACACGTTCACCTTGCATTATGCGATCATCTCCCAAACCAGGGAGGACGCCGGGTTCAGCAGGGCAGTGCTCTGTCCCGAGTGTCTGTGAACTACCCACCTCCAACAGATATAGCTTGGAATCACCTATTGTGGAATGCACATGAGCAATCACTCGAAGAAGAAAAGACAGTTACCTTTTCCGTAATTGGTGTTCTTCGAGATGTGTTGCTCATGTCCATTCCACATCCCGCCCTTCTTCCCCTCTGTCAGAGTTGTCTGGCAAGAAGGAACTGAGGGTGGGGGAGTGTGCAGCGCCCCTTATGCTGCGCCATGGCAGCGCCACTCCAGGAGTCGCGGGGGGCACTCCCCCCCCTACGGGTATTGCTAAGGGTCGGCACCGGTGCATCCGGCGAGCACACACGCCTATTGTGGAATGGACATGAGCAACACATCTTGAAGAAACCAGTTACGGAAAGGTAACTTTTTTTTTTCTTGTTAAATTGTTGTGTTGCACACAGCACAAGGTGAGTGTGTTAGAATGGCCCAAGCCATCAAATGTATAGCAAATATACACACAGAAATTGACTTCAGAAAAGAGTCCTAGAGGTGGGGGTTTAATAACTGAAAGAATTTTAGATTGAAATATGTAATTCTCAACAGTCAGACCACATGCAGGCCACACAATCTAAAAATAAAGGCTTACAAAATCACTTTTCTAAAGCTCTTAATACTATGACAAAAGAATTAAATAAATTTTAATGTACAGTTTTTTTTTCCAAAGACTTATTCATATTTTCTTTAGCATCTAGTGAATATCCAGTCTTGTGTGTGTTGCGTGGGTGGTTGATTCGGCAGGAGCAGCTGTAATCTCAATGTTCTTTTTCCATCCCCAGTTTGTGTGCACTGTGATAGCCATCCTGCTGCACTACTTCTACATGAGCACCTTTGCCTGGATGTTCGTAGAACAGCTCCACATATACCGCATGCTGACTGAAGTGAGGAACATCAATTTTGGACATATGAGGTTCTACTATGTCGTTGGTTGGGGGATTCCTGCTATTATAACAGGTAGGGGAAGAAGGTCGACAATGCTGAAAAGCCAAAACAACACCATTCCTTTCCCTTCCCTCACTATTCAGGACAGCATTAAAGCATGTGCTTAACGTCTATTGAAATCAGTGGGACTTAAAGTTAACCACGTGCTTAAGTGCTTTCCTGAATCAGGGCAATAACCACCAGCAAACATGAAGACATCAGACTGAACTTGACAAATCAGCGCAATGAATGCTGCTTGCCCTAATTAAAGTAATTTTCTGATGTTTACAATGGTATAAACGTATTTGAATTCAGATTAAATCAAGATTTATTGAAAGCACTCAGAAGTAACATTGTCTGTATTGTAATTCCTTTCTCTGTAGCTTAGAGAGATTTTGCTCGTCCTATGCTGGTAGACTAAGGTTATGTCTACACTGCGATAGAACAGCTGTGGCTGGCCCAGGTCAGGTGACTTGGGCTTGGGCTGCAGGGCTATACAGTTGCAATGTAGATGTTCAGGCACGGCTGGAGCCCAGGTTCTGGGACCCTCCATCCTCATGGGATCTCAGAGCTCAGGCTCCAGCCTGAGCCTGAACATCTACAGTGCTATTTTATATATATTTTATAATTTTTTTAATCGCGATTCATTTTTTTTAGTTGATCGCGTGAGTTAACTGCAATTAATTGACAGCCCTAATATATATATTAGAGCAGTTCTGCTGCATAGGTGGAAGGGAAGCACAGTGCACAGAGAGACTTTGTGGGCTGGGCTGGAGGGTTCTGTAGATACTATGGCAACCTTTGTCATGCCAGCTGAATATTACTGAATCGAACTGAGAAATTTTAAGAAAGATTCTGTGCCACCTGTATTAAATTCTATGGGTTCAATCCTACCCTCAGATGATGTACCCTTTTAACTTATCATTGATTTCAGTAGTAGTTGAATGGTTTACCTGAGAGAGCCAAAGCTTGCCCATTCATTTAATAAAGGATTATAGGATGGGATTTGGAAAGTGAAATAACTTTTACTATAATCTTAGAGCCAGATGTTTGGCCAAATTTTGGTTAAAGCCCCACTAATGGCAGGATTGAGTCCTGAGCGTTGAGTCTGTGTCTGCAGAATTACAGCAGTATAAAATATGTTATGATCCTTTAATCATTTATGGCTAATTCTTCCTGGATGGTGACTGCTAAAGACTGTGGTGCAAGAACCAATCATAGTGAAAGGGAGAGGAGGCAGTCCCATCTCAATTCCATACTTCAAAGGAAACAGATCCAATATCCCTTTGCCAAACAGCCACAGATGAATTTTCATAGACTAGAAGGCCTGTACCAGATGTGAACGTTGGCTTTAGGCCAAGCTTTAAATGGGCAGGGTGAAATGCAGCTACCTTCCCTCTGCCCTACTCAGTGCCTTTTCATCAAAGCATTAAGGCCCCTTTCAGTAAAGTATTTATGCATGTATTGGACTAGGTGCACAAGTGCTCCCATATAAGTGAATGAGGTTATCATGCTTAAATGCCTTGTTGAATCAGGACCTAAAGCTATTGCAGTTACCATCTTCCTGACTCCCAAATAATATAATATGCAGTAGTCATTTCCCTTATAAAATCTGGTATAAATTTCTGCATCTTTAAGAAGGAATAGCTGTGCAGCGCTGTACATGAAATAAGTCGATGGTCTCAGCCATTTCTACATGGACAGGTGTCAACATCGCAAAATCTACCACCATATTTGGCATCACTGTAGGTGCTGTGAGTAAAGAGACTAAGGACTGTATGGGCATAGGGACTGTCTTAGAGATGGCTCCCCCAGGCCAGGATTGAAGTAGATTATGCTGCTTCTGCCCAGGCTGTAACCTGTTCTGTGGAAAAATGTCTCCATTTTCTAGAGCTCTCATTCCAGTTTTTGTCATAAGCACTAAATTCACTTAAGTTTTTTTAAGAAAAGAAGGAATTGTTTTACTTACCCATGAAACTACAATATTTGGTTTCAAGCCTCTGCAAAAGGAGGATCTCTTAGGTTGAGACTTTCATCTCTGTTTGGTTTATAAAAGAAATAATTATGTATGTCATTATGGGGCACCGACTTATTGAAATTCCGCAAAATGTCTCTCACCCTAAAGGCTTTGTTACTATCTATTAATCCTGCTATATAAAATTAATTGAAACTGAATTATTGTGGCAAACACATTTAATATAGGTTTTATATGGTCCAACTTTGTATTGGTCAGCGGAAGAATTTGGAGTAGTATTTAATATGGAATGATGATTGGTTTTACATTTAGACTTTGGAAAAGTGTATGTGTAGTTTTCTATTTCTGGAATTTCATATTAACCATGTTATCGTTGTTCATCACTCGGATTGATTCTAAAACCTTGTGATTGATTAGGCATGGCATAAACATCCTGATCCTACAGTGGTCATCAGTAATTTTCCCTGTTATCCTTTTCTTTCTGTTTTGTGATTTAGGTCTTGCTGTGGGTCTGGACCCACAGGGCTATGGGAACCCTGACTTCTGCTGGCTTTCTGTTCATGATACCCTTATTTGGAGTTTTGCAGGCCCTATTGTGATCGTTGTGGTCGTAAGTACTGTGGAGTTTGCATCTTGCGCTGACTGGTTTTTTATTTTTGTTTGATCGCTATCTATTCATAATCTTATTTAAATGTGAAACTATTGTATCCAATCTAGCATCCCTTGTGAAAGTAAGTGCAGTTTACATGAGTACTCCCATTGAAATCAGTACTTGAATGAGAAAGGACTGATTGTATAAGTAATGGTTACATGGTCAGGCCCATGTTTTCTGCTTTTTCCTACCCCCTGATGAGAGTTTCATTTAAGCTCATTGTTTAGGGCTGTCTTACCAGATTTGTATTAATGCAAACTCAGTAGCATAGCATCCCAAGAAGGTTGCTAATGGACATTGGCTCAAAGCTTGGTCAATTTGGAAATATGAAAAAACTCCTAACTACAAGAGAAAAGCTCTTGGCACTGAAGACTTTTGATGTTAAAAAAATTCCATTGTCTCTGTGATAGACAGGCTCTGACAAATTCAGGAAGAAAGATCTACTTTGTGTTATTTACATTTCCCTTTCAGATCAACACAGTCATCTTCATACTAGCAGTGAAAGCATCATGCAGACGAAGACAACGCTCATTTGAAAGAACTGGAGTCATGTAAGTTTGCAGTTGAGGCTCAAAAACTGATGAGAAGATCCCTGACCAGGAATAATAAAGGGACAGATCATGTCCTCTCTAAAAAGAACTGTAGAGGGTGGGGAAAGAAGCTGGATGCAGGGCCGGCTCCAGCATTTCTGCCGCCCCAAGCAAAAAAAAAAAGCCGCGATCATGATTGGCGATCGGCGGCAGCAATTGGGGGGGGGGGGGAAAAGCCGCGATCGGCGGCGGCAGTTCAGCAGCAGGTCCTTCACTCCTAGAGGGAGTGAGGGACCTGCCACCTCCGAATTGCCACAGGTGCCGCCCCTCTCCCTTGGCCGCCCCAAGCACCTGCTTGTTATGCTGGTGCCTGGAGCCAGCCCTGGCTGGATGCTGTACAAACAGGGGAAGTATGTGCTGAGCAAAAGAGGCTGAGCCAGTGTGCCATCCTTTCTCCCTTTCCCCCACTCCTGGGCTCTGTAGAAACCCCTCCATGGACCAGGGGCTCTGCACCTTTGGTGGGGTTATAGCAAGGCATTGAAGGGGAAAAGTTTAGGGATTGGCAACTCCACATGGCATCGTTCCAATCTACCACAAATTTTCTCAGCATTATCTTCCGTGAAGTTCCCCATCACAAAATACATCTCCCTGAGGAGGTTTTGAGCTAAGTGTTGGCAGACTCCTCAGAGGCACGTGTGGCAATGTAGACATGAGGCCCAGAGAGCTCTCCCTTTCTTCCTCACGCACCATCAGATTCAGAGGTTTGCCTCCAGGAGTGCTCTTTCCTGCTGCTGTCTTGGCAAAGGTCTTTTGAGGCAACATGTCCATCCCAATCCACAGAAGGATATGTTCTCCTCACTGCCATTTGAGATGGGCTGAGTCAGAAATTCCACATGCTGAAACTCGCTGAGTTTCCTGGCTCTGTGATAGACTGTTTCCATTTAAGTCATGTTGTGCCTGAAGCTTGTAATTTACCTGTGAACTATAATGTGATTAGCTAGTGGCTAGACAGCCCCATTTTTCAAATTAATAAGCTATATGAGATTTCCCAAGGCATCCACTATCTGTTCCTTGAACACATGGACTGGTGGGCAGTTTTAGAAACAATAAGAAAAAAGTGATTGTTTGCTCTGTTTGTTTTTTAATCTCCTTAAGTGATGAGAGTCTAATTGACTATAATGGAGGGTCATATTTATCCCAGAATCTATATTCTATAAAAACAAGACTTTACCAATAGAACTATCCCCATGCGTTTTTTTAAATGTATGTGAAAATAGTATTTTTAAACAAATAAATACTTCCCGGAGTATCTGCAATCCAAACCTTGCAACATTGTGCTCAGATAGGAGAACCTGAAAGTGAAACTGACAAACAGAACTAAAATAGACTCTACTGATTTTATTGTCCATGGAGAAGAAATTCAAGAAGTAAACAAACAGCAGAATGTCAAGGAAAGTGGACTTCTAACATGTTTGTTTGAATGTTCTAAGGTTTGAAAGAAGTTCTAGGAATCACTCACCAAACTTCAGAGCTAAGATTGTGTAGGAGCCAGGCAGCTCCAGCCTCAATTCCTCCTTTCTGCAGCAAGTTGTGGATCCAGGAACTGTCTGTCTGTGCCAGGAGTGATAATTATAACTTGGTGCTTATTGATCACTTTATTTGTCAAAGTGCTTCACAGACATTAACTAATTAACACCAGTAACCCAGGGAGGAACATCAGCAGGCATTATTAGCCCAGTTTTACAGATAGTGAAACTGAGGTACCAAAAGATGAAATGACTTGTGCAAGAGCACAGTGAGTCATTGACAGAGCCAGGATTAAAGCTCTGGCATTTCTGTCACCTAGACCCATAAACAGTTCACTGGGCCATGCTGCCTCTCCAAGCCAGGACCTGTGCCCTGTATAGTGAATGAACAAAGTGCATTAAGAATTGTAGCTGGCTCATAGGGTGTTAGATTATATTATTTTATTATTTTTCTGCCTTAATGCAAGTGACTTTGTGTGTTTATGTTAGCTCCGTGCTGCGAACTGCTTTCCTCCTCCTGCTGCTGATCAGTGCCACATGGTTACTGGGGTTGATGGCAGTGAACAGTGATGTCATGACATTCCATTATCTCTTTGCCATCTTCAGCTGCTTACAAGTAAGTTATATAACATTAAGTTAATGTATCTCTTCAGATCTAGAACATGCTGCATATTGAACAGCCATCTCCCTGCAGTGATGCTCCATTAACAGGGAAAATCCATTAAATCCAATATCAAACCAGGGCAACTACCTTTTAAAACTGAGTTTCTAATTGAAGAAGATGGAAGATCCTAGGTGCAGTTTCCACCCCCTTAATCTCCCCCTTTGAGATAATCAGACCCTTCAATAAATGGAGCTTTCTGTTCTCTCAGTGGTTCCAGATGTACTGCTAGTGGAATTCATGGTGGGCAATTTCACCACTAATAAAAGGAAATGGTTTACCTCAGACACAACCTCCTGCCTGAGACTGTCAAATAAACTCTAGTTATCGTCTCTTCTGTATTAACACTGGCGTTCTTGCTAGCAGTAACAAGAAGTTGTGGTTTTCCATCCCATGGGGACAGCTTACAATTGAATTTACCGTAGGAAAGACAAATGGAGGAGATGACTTTCATCTGTGTTAGAGAAGCTGTTAACAGGTTGAAGGTCATAGCACACCCCCCAGCTGATTAATAGGGACCTGATGAGGAGATAGTAATGGGATTCAGAATCCGATCACTAGTTTGAATGTGGCCCATGATGGTAGTGACCAAAAGTCGCTTGCATCTTGTTGGCGTGTGTGAAATGAATTAATGGACAGGCATCCACAATATAAAAACCATCATCAGAAATGGGGTCCCCTGGTTGTCAGGCTCAGTAAAGAGATCATGGATTGAGTGGGTTAAAAAATAAAACTCCCCACTTTCCTCTCAAGGTGGTTCCTTCAGCTCAGGGTGGAGGCACATCAGTGGGCCAGCATAGGGGATGCTGACAGTGCCACGGCCTGTGTTGCAACTGGTCTGTAAGGAAATAAATTCAGTTATTAGAGATGTAAATCTTTCACAAGCCTGAACAAAAAATCTCAAGTAAAAGGATGTTTAATACAACATAAGTTCAGAGGGAAGAAAATAAGAGACTGGAATTTTCCTCTTACCTTGCCTGGAGAGTCAAAGTGGTACATAATGTTTCACATCATTGCCGCCTTTGAACTTTTTTTTTTTTTTTAAAGATATATTTATGTGAATTTCATTAATGAGTAATCCCAATGAGCTAATGTCAGATAGGACTAATTTGATTGAATGCTTAGAGAGATCACGCCTTAATCTTAATATTAATCTACCTCAATTGATTTGTCTGAAATCATGAAATGCAGGCATCTTGGTGCTGCTGTAACTTCATGAGTGATGAGTTCAAAGTAGTACACCTGCAACCTAAATAAATAACAGATTTGGCAGCTGCACCGAATGACCCCCAAACAAACACACACATGCTACATAAGCAGCCCCTAGATTACAGTGTTCCTGCCAGGAGTATGAGTAACCTTCAAAGAGGCTGAATGTAGGGGTGACTGCTGGCTCAGAGGAACATACACCTGTTAGCACATGGTCCTAGCCCCACCCTTAACACTCCTCCGCAGCTCCTGTTTTAGAGGGTTTGTAGAGCGCGTGCTCTCTCTCTCTCTCTCCAGTGTTTTTAAGGGGATCTAGCACAAAAGTGGCCCACTTCTGCCATTCCCAAGGTTTCACTGCTGGCTATGATATTTTGATGGGTTCCAATGTACCTGTCAGGATTTGGACCCATACCCAGTGTGCAAACCCCAAAATATTAATGTTGGTACAACACAAAAGCATCCTGCAGTGTCCTGAACCATTCAACAAGGGACCTGAACTCTCTTGGGCACATTTGAATAGAATGTTTCCCTCCCAAACTACAAGGGTGCTAACAACCATCCTCTGAGATGCACCATGCAGCTCTCAGAGGAAAATTGTGTTTGTGTTTTCCCAGTCTTTTTGTGGTAATACAAGTAGCTGGTGGCAAAGCATGAATCCCTGAGGGATTGACCATTATCAATTCACTAAGGACAGCAAGTGTTTAATGCTGTGGTGGTCAGTCATTGCCATTAAAAGCATGTACCATTTGTTGGAATTAAGAGCTGGTTTGAAAAAGGCTGTTCACTAATTTCCAGTTGTATTTTCAGTCCAACAGTAATAAGTCATGCATTTATCTTAGATTATTTTTCTCTCTGTGTCTAACAACCCAGGGGCTCTTCATTTTCTTCTTCCACTGCGTTTTTAATAAAGAAGTCAGGAAGCACTTGAAGAACACGTTAACTGGAAAGAAACCCCTTCCAGATGACTCTACTACAACAAGAGCTACATTATTAACCGTAAGACACCATCTTGGAAAAACATTTTCTTGTTTATAATTGTCAGCCACACATACATATAATTTTAACTAACTTGTCCATAACAAAATTAATTCTTTCTCCCTGCTTTGAGTGATTCACTAAAAGCCTTTTCATTTTAAAACAGAAATGAAAACTTTTGGGAGCAGGAAATTATTTTCTTCAAGTAAAACGGAGCATCATGAAGCTATTAGCTATTTGCACAAGACTTTTTGTGCAAATGCTAGTGGCCTGGCTTTTTACTAAGAACTTCTTTTTTTATTCTCACAAAGTTGAAAGTAAAGGTAGTGTCTGTTAACTGTGGTTATTCATTTTATTCTAAACTGATTATTTATCAGCAGTTTTCTGCCCAGTTTGTAATAATGTTAACTTGTATAAGTGGCAGTTGAAAGTTGTTAAGTAGAATAGCTAGCTGCCACTGAAATTGTATTGCACATATTTTCAAGAAAGTAAAAGCAATTCCTTGTTCATAAAAAGATTCTTGTTTACAGTTTCCCCCATAAGGTAATATGTAAAGATTTGTTCTGGGTAATTATTGCTTGGCACTTTTCATGTTCCTACTTATAAGACCGTTACTTAGTACCCTGGGAGGCAGCTTTTATTATCTTCATTATACCAGTGAGAAACTGAGGCAGGGAGATTAAATACCTGATTCTCAAAAGTGTTGAGCAGTCACAGTTGCCCCCAAAGAGGGTTAATGGAAAACTTTACCTCTGCCACTAGACCCCCTTTCATGTGGAGTCCCAACAAGGATCACTTCTCTCTCCTGCCTACTCAACATTTACATGCAGCCATTAGGTGAACTAGTGAGATGACATGGACTCAATATACAGATGACACTCAACTCTGCTTATCCTTCACTACCTATGATCATACCCTACCACCAAGATTGCCAGTGCTTGGACGAGATCAGCTCATAGATAAAGAACAGTAGGTTTAAACAGGACCGCAGCAACACAGAGGTGATGCTGATGGGCAGAAGAAAGCACTCTGAGTAGTTTGCAGCCACAGTATGGGCTCCTTTGATTGACAGTACACACCCACAATTGGTCAATTCAGTTCATAGTTTGGGGGTATTCTTGGATTCCATGCTGACATTAAGTTCTCCCATAAAAGCACCCGCTAGTAATGCTTTCTACCATCTCCAGTTGGCTAGGAGACTTACCATCTTGGCAGATGAAGACGTGGCCTCATTTATTCATGCCTTCATCACCTCTTGGCCGGACTAAAGTAATGTGTTATACCTGGGCAGAAAGCTTCAGCACCTAGGAAATTCCAACAAGGATAGAACATTGCAGTGCAACACAGGCTACTGCAAACACACCATACATGTCCTCTGCTTCCTACACTGGCTTCTCATTGAATATCAAGTAAAGTTTAAGCTCATGGTCCGTATCACCAACGTGCTCATTGGCTTGGGCCCACAATATTTAGATGATCACCTGAATCTCCAGGATAAGGACCGTGGTCAACTACTATGTTCCTCAGGCACAAGAAAACTCTACAGTCAGGGTAAAGCTTGTCTGGACCGATGACTGAGCTTTCTCAGTGGCTGGTCTGAGACTGAGACAAACTCCCACATACGCTAAGGATTATCACAGACCTCACCACCTTCCCCTTCAAAAGGCAGGTGCACTTCTTAAATCTGCCTTCTCTAATAAACACCGAACAGCATATACATAAATAACCAACCTGCCTACTAAACCAAACCACTCCACTGCACGCAGAATTCTCCTGCTGGGGAGAGGATGAGAAAGAGATTAAATAACACACGACAGATGTTAGTCACATTGCTTAATGCACTGCTGGAAGGTGCTCAATACTGCAGTAATGAGCGTGTATAAGAACTTATAAAAATAGAAAAGAATGTCAATGGGAGCTGAGTTTGTGGTGCACTTCTGAAAATCAGGGGCTATGTGACTTGTCTGTGGCCAGGGAAGAAGCCTGTGTCAGAGCTGGGATTATAACTCTGGAGTTTCTCATTCCCAGTCCTGTGCTCAGGCCACTCAAACTGTGATGCTTGGGAGCTGAGAGACATTGATTGCAATGGGGGGAAGCAGTTCCAACTAAAAGTGTGAAATCTTGGGGTTCATGTACTTAGATGTTCTTCTGCTGTATAGCCATTCCGGGAGCAGCTGAAGGAGAGATATTTGTTTATTTGTTATCATTCACTACTACTATTTTTTTCCTCAGCGATCTCTGAACTGTAACAACACATATATAGAGGAGCCAAATGTGTATCGCACAAATATTGGTGAATCCACAGTCTCCCTAGAGAGCACCATCAGGTCAGCCAAGAGCCACAATAGCTACCTTGCTTACATTCTCAGGTAATCGGGTGGTGGGTGCATGGCTTTCAGGCCTTTATTTTTCCCTTCTCATTGCTTTTGTGAGAAAAAAAACTAACAAAAACCAACTAATGTTTTGGTTCAAATGCTACTTGTCCTGTGTCATAGCAATTCTCTTTATGCAGTTGTTATCTTTGCATCTTCCTTTATGTATTTCTCATTTGCATGCAACTTTAGTGGGCAGTTCAAACTATAATTAAAATGAAATACTATAAGTATTTGTGCTATTAGTCCTGTACAGCTTGCTTGTTAAAATGTTACATTTGACAGTGCATAATGGAGATTTAGAATGGTCTCTGTATTTCTGTCTTGTCACTAAGAATAGCATGTTGACCAAAAATGTTACTCCCCCATATTTTAGGGATGAGGCTGCTCAGAAGCTCAGTGGGTCCTCAAGCCAAGCAAGGGCAGGTCAGACAGAAGCAGATTCCTCCATTTTTCATAGGAATCCATCAAAATCCAATGGTAAGAGCTTTTTGGAAAATTGCTTAGAACCATGTGTGCATTTCTTCCTTCTCAGCTTAATAAAGATACTTTCTTCAAAAAGATCATATAATTAAGGTAGTAACCTCTCCACCTTACTCTGTTTCACTCTCAGTTTAAATAGCTGTACTGGCATAACAAGATATAAAGGTGTTGCCATAGTTATTGAGTATCTTTATCTAGGACAAGGTTTCATAGTAGAAATATCATGTGCCTATTTTGTATTAGGATCTATTTCTGATTTGATGGCAGGTTGCCATGAATTGTGTGATTGTTTCTGGATTCTCTTTCCTTTCTCACAAAGTTATGCACAGCTTTTCTTCCTTGCTTTTCAGATGGAAATTTTTTACTGGTTGAAAGCTCGAGGAAGTATCTGCCTTTTACTACTTTTCAGTTTTCTGTTCCTAGGTCTTCTTGGTGCTTTATGTTGGAGGGTGTATGTGTTGCTTTGACCAAGATGGCACGGGATGACTATTTTGCACATTGAATAGCAGAGAATTGTGCTCTCCAGCCACTGTGTATACATAGCAATTAGCCAACTAATGAACTTCAGTCTCTCTCTTCTTCTCACACATTTAAACACATTTAAACTTTAGCAACAGTTACAGGAGCCACAATAGTGGAGACTAAACCATATAAAACATTAAAGTATCCTATCCAGTTAGCTGTACTGTGCAATTTTGTTTCACTTGATTTCCTCGGATAAAGACTGCTACACTAATAATCTATTCTCATGTGGCTGGCTGGGCTGTGTAGGCATAAGCATTCTAAAGTGCCCATCACTGGGAGCCTACAGTGGTTTTCTTTCACTCCATTCATTTGGCATGTAGATTTGCACGACTGCCTTTCAGGTTCTAATCCCTGTGTTTTTTGCCTCCTCCACCTCGACAGATCATGATTCTGATTCTGACAGCGAGTTGTCTCTTGATGAACAGAGCAGCTCTTACGCTTCCTCCCATTCATCAGAGAGTGAGGAAGATGGGATTGAAACGGAGAAAAAATGGAACACAACCACATCCAAAAACAACGAGCGTGGCCCAATCCACAGCACTCCTAAAGGTAAAGCCGCTGCTCATGCTGAAGGAATAGATTTATTTCCCGTATTATAAAATGAATTGAGTAGTGGATGCATGGAATTGACCAGGATAGTGTACAGCTACAGCTGCTTTGAAGCCCTGTTTTCTTATTGTTGGTGATATCCACGAGATCCTCGTTTCCCCAAGCTGAGAGGATTTGTCCCCTGTGGTGAATGAATGCAAGAACAAAGGACACTTGAGCAAGTGTGCACCAGCTACTTAGCGTACCAATGCAACAGGGACCCCTGCAGGGCTGTTTCTCTCCACACATGTGGTTGGAAATGGCACTACACAGCTATCTAAATATCAGCAGAGGGGGGACAGGAAGAGGAGGCAATAAAAGAGCATGGCAGTTTGGGGAAAAAAAGGAACACCTGCAACTTCTTCCCCGTACAATAGAATAATGGAGATTTCCTGGGGTCAGAGGAGGGCATGGAACTGAAAGGTTTGAAATTAACACTTGGTATCAGTCACATGGACATTCTGTGCACCGTGTCGCTCCATGACTCTTTGAAGATACAGGTTTCGTTCTTATGCTGAGAGAGACTGGTACGGTCAGACAAAACTCAGTGGGTTTTGGCTTTCTGGTGTTCATTCACACTTTCCCTTGTTTCATCCTATACACGTTTGCAGTTCCCTTTTGATTTTTACATTCAAACAAACGCAAAGTAAACTTCAACCAAAATTGCTACAGTTTTCCCACAAATGTAAACTGATGTGATTGAAACTCAACCCAGCCTTGGAGCAAATTTTGGGTTAGAGAGTGTTTTCTACAAATCCATTCATTACTGTAGCAACTAGGCTTATGGCTGAATTGATGATGATGGCTTTAAATTCAGTTCTTTATAATTATACCTTGACAATGGTAGGTGCTTCCATCACAGCATTTGTGCAGCAATGTGAATTTTCCATTTAGCTTGGTATCCCAGCGTTTTCTTTTATTAGCCTCAGGCATACAGGGCAACTTCTGGGTTCCTAGGAAACATACTGCTCTAATACTGCATGAGATATCTCCTTTTTCTTTTCAAAGGAATGCACAATTATAAGATTCCTTCACGGAAAGGTTAATCTTCTGGAAAGAACAGTATAAAGCCATTCCTGTTTAAGGACCTGATTGTGCTCCACTGCTGGACAATGAAGGAGGGTGCAAGGGGATGTGCTCCCACTCCCTAGGCACTGCTGGCCAGCAGTGCAGCCCAATTGCTGTTCCTGTGCTCCCTCAAGCATAGGGGTTGCTCCCTCCATTTAAGTCCAAGGGGGCAAGACATCTCAAAGGGCAGAGAGGAGAACGCAGGGCCATGCTCCAGATACATGTGTATCGGCCAGCAGAACTACTCAGGCACATAAGGGATGACGAGTATGCTGCTGCTGCTCCCCGCTCTATAACACGGAGCTCCAGGAAAAAGATCTGCCTTGGGGAAACAGAATTCCTCCCAGAGCTCCACCTGGGGCAATGTACCAGCACACTGCCCTCAACTAGGACTGTATTTAACTGGCAGGTTAGAGCCCTCCAGCAGCAGGTTGGACTAGCTAATCTTTAGAAATGGTCTGCTGCAAATGACTGTTCCACTGAAACTATTGCAGAGAATAGGACTAGTTGAGCAGGACTGGAGGGAAGAACCTCAAGTTTTGTCGAAGGGTGGTTTTCGAACCAATGTGTTTTTTTGCATTGCAGTTGATTCTATATCCAATCATGTGAAACCCTATTGGCCCACAGAGTGCATAACAACAAGCGATGGGGAGGATCCAGGTGGGAAGCAGAAACTGAAAGTGGAGACAAAGGTCAATGTAGAGCTTCATAGGGAAAATCAAGTGAACCACAGCAATGAAGCACCTCAAGAAACTGAGAATGAAGGGCAGCAGAAAGAGAACAAACCTCTACAACAGCAGAATAACCAGCACCCGGAACAGAGGAAAGGTAACTCAGCCAACCCAGTGCATTAGAAACAAGTGAGAGACTAAGTGAAATGTTTTGTAGATTCTATGATCCAAGCTGAAGGATTCTATTGCCACATTAGGAAAGTGGGGAATTTGCCAGGTTTCCCCTTCATTCCCTTCAGCCTAATGGCTTCTCTAGCAATCTGCAGCAAAACTTGGGCAGGGGCAGGCGTGGGCAGGCTTGGCCATCAGCACCATTCATGTTTTGGTGGAATATGGTTGCTCTGTAGGGGCATAATACCCTTCAAATTGGCTTCAGTCTGTGTAACCAGAGAGGTCTGTGGAGGGGCAGTAGCTGTAGGGACTGTTTTTGTATGGGTCTAACCTTTTTATTTTAACATGGAATAATGGTGGCAAACTTGAAACAATCTGCTAATAAAGGGTAAATGATGCTTTTGCATTTGTTCAGTTTGATTAAATAAAATTACCAACCTGATTAAAACTTCTGATCCTCCTTTCTTTCTATACCAGGCATCTTGAAAAATAAAGTCACCTACCCTCCCCCTCTGATGGATAAGAATATGAAGAATCGACTACGGGAAAAGTTATCGGATTATAATCAAACCACTATCTCATCCAGGACTGCTTCCTTAGGGACAAATGATGGGGTTCGTTCACCCTCTGACACTGGGGTGACAATAAAAAATCCACGGAGGGAACAGTCTAGAGATCAGCTCAATGGAATGGCCATGAATGTTCATGTGGGAACAGTGAATGCTGAGACCTCAGATTCTGAGTAAGTGCCAGTTTGAGACTGTCTTCCC
The DNA here is from genome assembly GCF_013100865.1 of Trachemys scripta elegans. Taxonomy (NCBI): domain Eukaryota; kingdom Metazoa; phylum Chordata; order Testudines; family Emydidae; genus Trachemys; species Trachemys scripta. Next base: position 29,578,004 of record NC_048298.1, on the reverse strand, counting down.
ACAATCACTGGCTTCTGCCTTCTGCTCCTTTCTCTTCCTTACCTCGAGTTCACTTCCACACGAGGCTGCTCCGTCTCATTTTTTAGATTTTCTGGGCTACTGGATTAAAGACTTGGGACAATGACTGTGATAACTTCTTATTTATACAGCGCCCCATGCCCAAAGGCTTCTTGGCTTCTCACTAAATAGAACATATTACAACTGAACACATACTCTAGACTAAAGCAACCCTCTCTTTGCCCTCAACCACAGACATGAAAAAACACCTCTCAAGCAGCCTCAAATTAAAAAGGCCAGGATGGCTAGGGCAGTAGGGGGTGGCAGGAAGCGGTCAGGGGCTGGGGCTGCAGGCAGTCAGTGAGCTTGGAGGACTGGTGGCAGAGAGGAAGCGGTCAGAGGACTGGGGCATTGGTGGAGGAGGAAGAGGCGGTGTTGTGGAGTTGTGGGGGACTGGAGGGTTGGGAGGGCCAGTTGTAGTGGGGGGAAGGAAAGGGAGGGTTAAGCAGGGTGGGAGGTCTGGTGAGGTAGTGGAGAAAGGGAGATTCCACGGAGCAGGGTCTTTTGAGCGTGGGGAATGGGAAATGTGGAGGCATGAGAAGGGACGTGAGATGCTATGGAGCAGATGCTTTGGTCACCCAGGACAGGACTGGGAGTCAGGAATGGTTAGGAGCAGTGAGAGAGTGGAGAAGGTGCATGCTGAGCAGATGCTCTAGGGAGCAGAGAGGGCCAGTGTTGAAGACCAAGGCTATGGGGAGTCTAGTGCAGACAGGGTAGAAAGTCGACGGCAGGAGCCCCAGGGAGTTGGGGGTACCAGGAGGCAGAGTAGGACAGGAACTCCAGGAAGATAAGGAGGGATGGTCCCAGTGGGAGGGAGGGAAGTGGGAGTGCTGGGAGCGTGGAGGGCTGCATGCAGTGGGAGGAAGGGGGTAGGAGCTCTGGAGACCTAGGAAGGTCTGTGGCCACTGGCACAAGGGGAAGATGTCAAAGAGTGGGCGCTCTGGGGAGTTGAGAGTGAGGAGATGTGGGGGGTGGGTTCTAAGTATCAGGGTGCCAGAAAGGCTGAGAGCAGTGGGAGCAGTTGAAGAGCAGTGTCAGGGTGCAGGAGCCCCAAGGAACTGGGTCTCAGGAGGGCTGGGAGCAGTGTGAGGGAAAGGAGTGGATAGTTTGGGTCAAAGGCATGAGGAGCTTGGCGTGACTGGGGCGAGGGAACAGTGCTGGGGGAAGATGAGTCAAGTTGTTAGGGAAGTCCACAGAGCTGGGGAGAACAGTGACATATAATAATACAGTCCTTAAAAATATCATAGATGTGGTTAACAGAAGTAAATCTGTTAGGCTGAAATTCGTGCATATATTTGCCATTATGAACTAAAGCTAGATTTTAATCCCAAGCACTTTCCTAAAACGGGTATTCATGGAATGATTGTTTCATTAGTAATCATGTCTAGTAACATGTCCGAAGTTCAGATTATGAAAATGACATACCGATACATTCCTTCTATACCCAAACTTTACTTTACGTGTTCAGTTTTCCTTTAAGTACCGCAATAAAAATAAATATCCTAATTCTTTTCATAAGGAAATCTCTAACACAGCCTTAACCATGACATCGTGACCAGCTCCAGTACGCATACTCTAAGCTGGTACACAGACTTCTCTAAGCTCCATCTGAAAAGCTACCCTCTGATCTTTGGAAGTTGGCTATTGTAATGTTCCCCAGTTAGCCAACAAGCCTAAGTATTACTCACTAATAGTAGCCAGTTGCTGCTATCAGTAGTAGTATTCACTCATAGGGAATAGCTGGCCAGCCTACAATGCTAAAGAAAATATACATACTGTTACATCTTTGTACCATTTATGTATAAGTTATGGCATGAGTCTGTTTGAAATGCAAAGTTTCTAACACCGTGTAGGATTTCAGTACTTTATGAAATGCACGCCTCCTTCTAGACATTAACCAATTACATGCACTCTCATCATGCATTTCTATCTGCATCTTCTGTAAATAACTTTCTTCTTCCTTATTTTGTCCTTTGTAACAAGAACGACCTCTGCCCTGCAAGCACTTCATTGGTGAAGCATGGTAATTTACTAAAATGGAATAGGTAGTTTCACTTGGAATTGTTTGCCTGTCTCTATTTAACCCTAAGCCTGCATGGTTACTTCTTCTCATGAACAGAGGCAGTAATGAAACTTCAATTTGAATCATCAGGAAACAGTGATGACTTTTCCACCTGGGGACTACTTGCTGTGATGTCACTTCCTTGGTACCTCAGATTTCACAGGAGATGCTCCATATCGAGGATGAGGATGGTACTGCTTCCTCTGCTGTTACACATTATGGCAGACTTCTGACTGCTCATACATGAAACATAGTACCCAAGACATGCATGATAAGGCTACATCGTGGTACATTCAATGGCTGTGTGAATATGTAACTGTGCCAAAATGCCTGGAGACATAACAGGGACTCATTATGATGGATGAATGATTATAAGAAGCGTTGACAGAGTCACAGCAACGCTACAGGAACTGCTCATGTGCGCAGCCCATTCTGATGACTTACACAAGGAGAACAAATTGTGTTTACTACAGTGGACCTACAATAAGTCAAATTATCAGCCTTAAGAAAAGCACTAGAAGATGCCTCTTGCTGAGGTCTTGTTCTGTTATAGTGTGAACCATTCAGCTTCGTGAACTCTAGAGAGAAGAATATCACACCAAGTGCCCTACCATATCTATGCCAGCATCTTTACCAGCCTTTGATGGACACAGTGTCTTAAAAAAATGTCCTTTATATATAAATATATAAATATTAAAAAATTGTAGATAATTTTATATATTTTGTATGGTGACTCTAAAGAAGGAAAAGTTCCTTTGTATATTTTACATTTATACTGATATTCTTCATTTGATGCTAGGAAATCAATGGGAAGAGCTCTTGATTATTTTTTATATTAAAAATTGCACAGTTGTACTTGAATTTGGCATTTGATAATGTAACTGATGTTTGCATCAAAGCCACCCTAAAATGCAGTGCAGTTTTTAAAATTCTACAGTGAAAAGGTTGAATCTAAATTTATAAATATAATTTATAGGTTTCTGTTTCCAGATTATGGAATATTTTAAGGATGCAGTGTGTATTTTTGATAACCTCTACTAAAACCAACAAAAATGTTCATTTGTTTTTAAGGTGTTTTGGCCTATTCTCCCATATTTTTTTAATTGGTGTTTACATTAAAAAGAACAGAAATCGAATTTCCCAGCTAAAAGATATTGTGTCTTCAGCTAGTCAAAGATTTCAAAACAGTTTTTGGAGAGAAATCAATTCTGGTTTACAGTATTTCCCTATTTAAAATAAAGCTTGTGTAATTTACATGCTAGTCACCTTTTGACTTAGCTTTTCATCACATTTTTCCTACTAAACAACAAACCAGAGTCTTGTTCTGAGGACACATTTGTGCAGTTCCACCATTGCACAAATACTGTGTGAGGCTTACTGTTTTGTTTTACTTTTTATTTTTTACTCTGAGTCAGCATTTTGCCAATTGGAGCAGAAACATGAGTCTTTAAGGATATCTGTGTTTCATTTCTTAACTGTTTGGGAAATTCCTGGCTATCTTGTTGTTTTGCAATACAAACACAAGTATTAAACAATTTCATGTTTCATGCACACTAAACATATTTTCACAAGTGTAAGAAACGTGTAGTGTCTGCCAACCTCATCTTTTTACAGTGTTTACAAAATAGTTGTCCACAATAAGTATGTAGGGAAATGTTTCTGTTAGCAATTCCTTTTGGCTTGAATATATGACTCAAAATGAGTCCTTAAAATTCCATTTGTGAAAATGATACATTTGTTATCTACCTTTTCTTAGTGTTATGTATTTCACACTATAGTAATTTTTCATAGTGACCATTTTGAGAAGTTATTAGCTGTTCCTTTGTATGAATGTGCATGTGAGGGAGAATAAACAGAAACAATATGACAGGCTGGATAAAATGCAGGAAATTAACAAAAAAAAAAAGCATATACTGTAGTAATATTGGTTTTATTATATCCTTATGCATTTTTAAATCTACTTGAGGCCTTTGGAAAGGGGAAAGGATACTGTCTCTTTAAAAAATTATGCAACATACTGCGTGAAATTTTCTGATTGAAAAATGTTTTTTATGTTTAAGTGTCTGTCACACTTGACTGTGTGCTCAGATACCGTGTACAACCTGTGTTGATCATTTTGCATCTGTGTATGTATATTTTGCCCCAGTGAGATGTAGTTAGTTTTTATTTCAATCAGAACTGTTTCAGTAAATGTGTCAGTTGTATTCATGACAGAAAAATTAAAACCTATTTTTATGACTTGTTAAAACTTTATGGCAGGTTAGACACTGGAGGTTTTTTAACAAAATGTATATTTATTAATGTGCAGAACACTGGAATTGCAGCACAGATGAATGGAGAATAAATTAAGATTTTTAATTTGTATTCCTGCTCTGGCTGTTTATTTTTCATGGAGTACTGAAGTAGAAATGGACAACTTTTGAGTAGCATTTCCTATCGTTTGTAAAGGAGTTGTTTGAAAATGCAGACAGAAGTAATGTTTGTACTGATAACAATCACTCTCCTGTGAAACAGAAAGGTTGAAAAACTCTAAGAATGTTTAGCACCAAAGTAGCACTGCTTGCGAGATTTTAAATCTGTGGTTATGCTTCTGAGGAAGGTTGCTGAGCATAGAAATTAGAGAGAGGAAATACCTATTAAATTAGCTTGTTCATCATCCTGTAGCATCCAGCCTCATTTTGAATATGCCAGTGGGCATATCTGTGAGCTGGATGCTACATGTCGTATTCTCCCAAGATGACCTTTCCTGAAACCTGCTGCATTTCTAATGCTGAAATTTATTAATCCATTTCTTACTATGATTAAGTTAATAGGGCTCTGCACAAGCACGGGGCTCTGCACAAGCACAGGGCTCTGTCTATGCAGATGAGCTTGCTGAATCAGGGCCACAGATTGCACCAATCTAATTTGACCATGTACAAGCATCTTACCATTTGGTTCAGTTACAACCTCTAGATTGACTCCACCATTTAGTTATCTGCTGTGGTTCTTCCTTCTAGAACATTCCAGTTCTCCCTGCTGCTTTACTGAGGGAAATTCCATACTCCCATTTCAAATCTCTGGTTATTGGGCTCCATGAGATGTCTGGCTAATGCCCAGCTGCGTCCCAGGGCTGTGTTTGACTTCTGGGGAGTTTTTCCCTTTGATACTGCTTCCCGTCATGAGGCGTTGTGGCTGGTGCCCCCGCAGGCTTCGGGGAGAGAGGTAGGCTGAGAAAGCCAAAGGCAAAAGGAAAGGTCTGGTTCTTCTTTGTGGGTGCTCCGCTTTAGGTAGGGTTACCATATGTAACAAATAAAAAAAGAGGACCCTCCACAGGGCCCTGGCCCCGCCCATTTCTCCACCCCAACCCTGCCCCAACCCTGCCCTAACTCCGCCCCCTCCTCCCCCCCACTCCCAGCCACGCGAAAAGGGCTGCCCGAGCGCTACCGGCTTCACAGTTTGCTGGGCAGCCCCCAGACCCTGCGCCCCCGGCTGGGCGCTTCCCCTCCCGGGCTCCAGCTGTGCTGGGGAAGCGCCGGCCGGGGGCGCAGG
>NC_048298.1:29423331-29572068 GCF_013100865.1 Trachemys scripta elegans | reverse complement strand
CCTCCCCAGCCGCCGGAGCAGAGCAGCTGGAGCCAGGGAGGAGAAGTGCCCAGCTGGCGGCTGGGGTCTGGAGGCAAGAGGGGCTGCCCGAAGCCGGTAGCGCTGGCTCGGGCAGCTTGGCTCTTAAACAGAGCCAAAGTCTGAGAGGGGAGGACTCGCAGAGCAGCCGCGGGAGGGGAAGTGCCCGGACAGTATTTTTCCCGGACATGTTCGGCTTTTTGGCAATTCCCCCCGGTCGGGGGTTTGATTGCCGAAAAGCCGGACGTGTCTGGGAAAAACCGGACGTATGGTAACCCTAGCTTTAGGTGTTGATGCGCCCCTGTGCTCATAGCTGGAGACTTAAGGTAGCAGTGCCTGGTTGGGCCGCACATGCGCAGACCCCGTCTCGCGCTGCCTCAGGCGGTTAACTGATGCTTTGCAGCCAACCCTCCCCCCCCACTTCCTTCTCTATCGCCTTTGGCTCGAGTCAGAGCATTCAGCAGCACCTCACAGTTACTATTAAGTCCCTCTTCTGTTCCCTTTTTACCTGTAGTTAGTAGTCCTCATTGAAATACTATCTCCCTTTTCTCTTTCCCTCTCTCAAAAAAAAATGTATTTTCCTCATAGGACCCTAAGTTTCATTTACCCAGCGACTGCAGCAGCTCTACAGCAGTAACTCTCTCCATACAACTGAGAGACTACGCTCCTTCTGGGGCATGCCTGCCCCCTCAGGGTTTAAACGCTGTGCTACCTGCCGGCTGTCAATACCCCTCTCAGTTGGCCACTCACGGTGTGAATGGTGTCTCAGTGAGGGACTCATACAACAAAACTGCCCGCACTGCCACAACCTCAAAGCACACAAAAGAAAGGCAAGAGATTTACAGCTGAAGCTTCCCTCATGGAGAAATTTCTTCGCCCAGCATCTGAGCCGGAGCTACAAACCCCTCTTGGCCAGAAACCACCTCCGGCCACGTTGAACAAAGGCCCCTCTTCAAGGGCAAAGTGGCCCAACCAAACTGCCAAGAAGGCAGCAAAGAGACGGGAGACCATATCCCCAACCTCGGAGACATCTAAGAAAAGGAGCTCTGACAGCAACCAAGCACTCCCAGTACTGGCAGCATCGGCTATATCCGCGGACGACACACCAGGGCCCTCCGGTACCGACGATGCCAAAAAGCAGAGAGCTCCTAAACACTCAAGCTCTTCCACAAGCACTAAGGGGAAAGTTAAACCCCACGTCTTGGCACCTACAACAACCAGTAAACCCTCAGTACCGAGCATTTCAGCGCTCATGCTGCCACCTACTGTTGGCACTATGAATTTTAGCCAGACACCTGTGAATACAATGCAGCATACTGTCCCGTGTTCCCCTATCACACCGGTACTGACCCTGGCCTCATTCTGGCAAGTCCTGCACCACAGAGACTTATCTGTCTCGTTGGTACCTCAGTCCCCCCTCCTCAGTACTGATGGCACCTTGATACACAGGGCTCTTTCCCAGCCCAGCTCTCCACAGTCGAACACACTGCTATAGTGGGGAGGACGAGGGAGAAAAGGATGTGATAGGCTCACCTCAACATTCCTCTCATAGAATCATAGAATCATAGAATATCAGAGTTGGAAGGGACCTCAAGAGGTCATCTAGTCCAACCCCCTGCTCAAAGCAGGACCAATTCCCAGCTAAATCATCCCAGCCAGGGCTTTGTCAAGCCGGGCCTTAAAAACCTCCAAGGAAGGAGACTCCACCACCTCCCTAGGTAACGCATTCCAGTGTTTCACCACCCTCCTAGTGAAATAGTTTTTCCTGATATCCAACCTGGACCTCCCCCACTGCAACTTGAGACCATTGCTCCTTGTTCTGTCATCTGCCACCACTGAGAACAGCCGAGCTCCATCCTCTTTGGAACCCCCCTTCAGGTAGTTGAAGGCTGCTATCAAATCCCCCCTCATTCTTCTCTTCTGGAGACTAAACAATCCCAGTTCTCTCAGCCTCTCCTCATAAGTCATGTGCTCCAGACCCCTAATCATTTTTGTTGCCCTCCGCTGGACTCTTTCCAATTTTTCCACATCCTTCTTGTAGTGTGGGGCCCAAAACTGGACACAGTATTCCAGATGAGGCCTCACCAATGTCGAATAAAGGGGAACGATCACGTTCCTCGATCTGCTGGCAATGCCCCTACTTATACAGCCCAAAATGCCGTTAGCCTTCTTGGCAACAAGAGCACACTGTTGACTCATATCCAGCTTCTCGTCCACTGTGACCCCTAGGTCCTTTTCAGCAGAACTGCTACCTAGCCATTCGGTCCCTAGTCTGTAGCAGTGCATGGGATTCTTCCGTCCTAAGTGCAGGACTCTGCACTTGTCCTTGTTGAACCTCATCAGGTTTTTTTTGGCCCAATCCTCTAATTTGTCTAGGTCCCTCTGTATCCGATCCCTACCCTCTAGTGTATCTACCATGCCTCCTAGTTTAGTGTCATCTGCAAACTTGCTGAGAGTGCAGTCCACACCATCCTCCAGATCATTAATAAAGATATTAAACAAAACCGGCCCCAGGACCGACCCTTGGGGCACTCCACTTGAAACCGGCTGCCAACTAGACATGGAGCCATTGATCACTACCCGTTGAGCCCGACGATCTAGCCAGCTTTCTATCCACCTTACAGTCCATTCATCCAGCCCATACTTCTTTAACTTGGTGGCAAGAATACTGTGGGAGACCGTATCAAAAGCTTTGCTAAAGTCAAGGAATAACACATCCACTGCTTTCCCCTCATCCACAGAGCCAGTTATCTCATCATAGAAGGCAATTAGGTTAGTCAGGCACGACTTCCCCTTCGTGAATCCATGCTGACTGTTCCTGATCACTTTCCTCTCCTCTAAATGTTTCATAATTGATTCCTTGAGGACCTGCTCCATGATTTTTCCAGGGACTGAGGTGAGGCTCTCCTGTCATTAGTCCTGCCACACAGGCACCACCAGCCACTGGCTTCTCTGCAAACTTTGCAAAGTAACCCTTGTTCGGCCAGCCTTGGATGCCTCCTATGCCATTCCAACTACAATGGCCATTCTGGCAACCGTGGGCACCAAACTCACAACAGCAACAACAGGGAATACCCAACACTCTGCCCGCAACTGGCGCACACCAACCACCTGTGCTGCCCTTCCACACACCACCTAATGTCCCAAACAGGGGGCTGAAGAACAGGAGGAATTTTCAGACCCAGATGACATAGCTGACACTCATTTTTCCCCCCCCCCCCCCCCCCCCCCCGTGTGACACAATTATGCCTCCACCTCCCACCACAAGGGAGGATTTCAGGCAGCTTCAAGATCTCTACAAGAGTGGCAGCTTCTCTTGAGATCTCTCTGGAAGAGATCCAGGAATCACACCATAAGTTAGTGGACATACTATATACTACATATGTCCACTTCATCCAAAATGGCCCTCCCTGTCAAATTACTCTGGCAAACCCCAGCAATGATTCCACCTACCTGTAAAAGATCTGATAAGAAATATTACGTACCAGCCAAAGGCACTGAATTTCTCTTCTCACATCCAACGCCAAATTCGCTGGTTATCGACGCAGTAAATGAAAGGGGCAAGCAACCACACTATAGGAATACGATAAAGGCTGGAAATGACTTGATCTGTTCAGGCGCAAAGCATACTCGGCTGTGACATTACAATTGAGAATTGCCAATTATGAGGCCCTACTGGCAAAATACGATCACAATAACTACGCCAACCTTTCTGAATTTACAAACTTTATTCCTGAAGGCAAAAGAGAGCAGTACAAAGCCATCATTACAGAGGGTCACCTCATCACTAGAACAGTGCTTCAAGCCACCCTTGCCTCTGCTGGTTCCTCAGCGAGATCCATAGTCACAGCGGTCGTTATGAGGAGAGCTTCCTGGCTTCACCTGTCTGGCTTTCCAAAGCCAGTCCAGTCCAAAGGACTTATCGTTCGAAGGTGCCAAGCTCTTCACAGACAAGACCTCCACTCCCTCGAAGCAACTGCTTCCCTTCCAATAAAATGCTTTCAGTCTCTAGCCACCTTAGTCTCAACAGCACGGAACAGCCCACAGGTTTTTACCATGATGTGCCTACAGCTTCTAGGCCAAATGACCACTACGACCTGTGTCATCCAACACACAAGGTTACACATGCGCTATCTTCAAGCCTGGCTACAGATACAGTACATTCCTCACAGGCCCAGCATGCACAAGCTCCTCACCATGCCCAACGCTGTCAAGGATTCCCTGTTATGGTGGATCAACCGAGACAGCGTCTTCACCCGAGTGCCCTTCATACAGAATCCACCTACCCTTACCATTACTACGGATGCGTCCCTCCTAGGCTGGGGGCATACCTTCAGATGCATTCTGTACAGGCCTGCTGATCTACAGTGGAGTCCCAACTTCATATCAATCTGCTGGAACGTCACACGGTTCGTAATACCAGCTCACACTTCCTACCATTGATCCAAAACAAAACGATACAGATTCTCACAGACAATGTCACCAGTATGTTCTACATAAACAGACAAGGGGGAGCACAATCACATTCCCTATGCATGGAAACCATGCACCTCTGGCAATGGTGCAACAAACACAATGTCCATGTGATAGCATCGTACTTACCTGGCTGCCAAAACAACATGGCAGATGCTCTGAGCAGGAAGTTTTATCAAGACCATGAATGGGAGCTGAACACGCGGGTCATCCAAGATATCTTCCAATTTGGGAGCTCCCAATGATAGACCTCTTTGCAACCTCACAAAACTCCAAATGCCCCCGATTCTGCTCCCGGGCAGGACTCGGCCGTCACTTTCTGGGTGATGCCTTCCTCATCAAGTGGAACACCCCGCACCCCATGTCTTCCTCCCCCATACCCCTCATACCCCGAGTACTCTACAAGATAAAACAGGATGGGACCAGAGTGATCCTAGTAGCCCCTACATGAACAAGACAAATGTATCCATACCTTCTCCACATGGCAGTCTGTCCACCATGCAAGCTCCACCCTCTGCCTCGACTCCTATCACAGGACCCAGGACGCATCATCCATCCGGATCCCCACAAACTTCAACTCAAAGCCTGGTTACTCCATGGCTCTTGGGATCTGAAATGGCATGTTCCACAGAAGTACAGAGCATATTGTTAAACAGACGTAGGAAAACTACCCGGCACACATACACACGTAAGTGGAAACATTTCGAATCATGGTGCCAATGTAAACAGACCATACCTGTGTTGGCCTCTTTACCCCTTATTCTACTGGAACTCAAACTAACTGGACTTTCTACACCCTCAATCCGCAGCCACCTGTCAGCCATTACAGCTTTTCATCATAAAAATTAACGGATTCTCTATTTTTACACATCCCATCACCAAATGCTTCTTAAAGGGCCTCTTGAACTCCTATCTAGACGTGAGAAAACCTGCCCCATCATGGGACCTCAGTCTGGTCCTCCACACCCTCACCGGATCCCCTTTCAAGCCCTTAGCTACAAGCTCCTTATTACATCTTTCTATGAAGGTTGCGTTTCTAGTGGCCATTACATCGGCCAGATGGGTGGGAGAACTAGCGGCTCTCATGGTTGACCTACCCTATACCATCTTTTTTAAAGATAAAGTGTGTCTCAGACCACATCCTAAATTTTTCCCTAAAGTGGTATCATCCTTTCACCTCAACCAAACGATATACTTACCCACATTCTTCCCAAAGCCACATACAGACAGTAGGCAAGCCAGACTACACACTTTGGACATCCGCAGGGCTCTCGCCATTTTTATCAACAGAACAAAATCATTTCACAAGTCTCCAAAATTATTTCTTTCCATCACTGATCGATCCAAAGGACAGGGCATTTCTAAACAATGCCTGTTCAGACTGTATCAAACTTTGTTATCTCCAGTCCGAGCGACAACCCCTTACGGGGATCTGCACACATTCTATTAGGAGTCTCTCAACATCAATAGCATGCTTTTTACAGATCCAGACTAACACGGCTACCCCTCTAATACTCAACATCAATAGCCTTTCTCAACAACAGCCCTATTGCGGAAATCTGCAGAACCACAACCTGGACTTCACCGCACACTTTTACACAACACTATGCGTTGCTACAACACGCATCTTCTGATACCCTATTTGCTCACACGGTGCTATCATCCACTACGACTTCAACTCCAAAGCCCCCCTCCTTCCTCCGGAGGGCATTGCTCTGAAGTCACCTACAGTGGAGCATCCACAGGGACATCACTCAAAGAAGAAGAGGAAGTTACTCACCTTGTGCAGTAACAGAGGTTCTTCAAGATGTGTCCCTGTGGGTGCTCCACTACCCTCCCTCCTCCCCTCTGCTTTGGAGTTCTAGCCTATACGGACTCTGCAGAAGAGAAGGAAGTGGGGTGGGGCTTAGCCCCACAGCATCAGTTAATCACCTGAGGCAGCACCAGACGGGGTCTGCACATGTGTGGCCCAACTAGGCACTGCTATTTAAATCTCCGGCTACGAGCACAGGGGTATATCAACTCCTAAAGTGGAGCACCCACAGGGACACACATCTCAAAGAACCTCTGTAACTGCACAAAGTGAGTAACTTCCTCGTCTCCGGCTTCACCACCCTCATCACAGCACAATCTGGGCAGAGTTGCCTCAGCTCCCGCTACCCCACCCCTGGAAGGAAGGGAAGTAGGGAGGACTGGAGAGGCCATGGCCCATGGCAAGCGGCTCCCTTCCCTATCTCTGTAAGGGGAATGACAACTGAAGGGCTACTCGGCAGAGCACACCTAAGTTCCTCAGACCTGCACTGACAGCCCTGCCTCTCACTGACAACTCAGCTGCCTCCTCCCCTCCCCTCAGGTTGCACAGCATGGACATTGGAGCAGGGGTCAGCAACATGTCCGTACGTGGACACAAGTTTCCGTGGTAAAAATGTTGAGGTCTGTGGTAATATTTTAAAAAATTGAATGACTGAATGACATCACCACCACTACCCCCATCCCCAAATGTCCATCACTAAATAAGGTAATTTTGTCAAGTGTCTGTCGTACAACATGGTAGTGCTGACCCCTGCATTGGAAAGTGTGATAAGAAGCCTCCAAGCCCAGATCCCTCCCCTTGCTCCACTCCTGTAGCAGGCCTTCCAGGTGTTCCCTACCATTAGCCCAAGTTTAGGGAAAATGCAGGCCCATCTGACCCATGGGGACCCATGCAATAGAGAAGTAGGGCCACGAGACCCACCATCCTGGGTAAGCTGATCCAAGGCCATCCATCTTCTTGGGGAGCCATTCCCAAGACCCATCCCTCTCCTCAAGAGATCATGAAGTGGGTCCCAGAGGAGGAGGAGAGCAAAAAGCTCAGCTTCTTTCAGGGCAGAGAGAGAGCTCGGATCACCCAAAATATCTTGGAGTGATCCCTGAGCCCAATTTCAGCCCCTCCCTTTGAACCAGGAGCACAGGACCAAAGAGCAAAGAAATTGAAGGGGATATGGGGAAAGAAGTTTTACCTCTGGACAGGAAGGCCAGCTGCCCCAGTCAGAGTTGGCAGCAACTCTTCCAGTAAGAGTACTGTGAAACTGAGGCTGCCTAAAGCTATAGCTGTTCTCCCTCCTTAAGCTCCCTGGGAAGATATCACACAAGAGGCATGGCAATTTCCAGCCATTTGTAAAAGACTAGGAAAGTACTGGGCAACTCACCCCAGCTGCCTCTGTGGGGCACCGTGGCCATCCATCCAGGCAAACATCCCCAGCTGCTGCTGCAGGTCACCATGCCCAGCACTCTCTCATTCTCCCAAAGTCAGCGGTGAGAGAAGAACAGCCCAGATGTGAAAGAATAAGCAGGTAATAAGGGGCCTCTTGGCCCACCATCTACTTCTTTCCAGCCCCACTCCCTGATGTTGAGATTGAAAAAGGGGATAAAGCTGCACCTGTGATTCACAGACACAGCGCCATAAAATGCCCCCTCTGGACACAGCCTGGAAACCCTACTTTAACAAAAGATGTGAATAGCCCTTTCCTCCCAAGCTGAAAAAGCCCCGCATTCCTGACTACATTTTGTGCTAATAGTCACAAAAGGCAAGGAAAGGCCAAAGAAAGAGGCCACAGCTCAACATTGACACACATCCAGCCACTGCCAGCACCCTATCCAATTGGCATAGAGAAGTGAGTGGTAGCAGTAGGATGGTTGCATAGCAGCCCCACACCCAACCGTGGGGGAGGGAGAGTGTGTGAATCTCACATACACACACGGGCTGCCAAGTAGTTAAGAATTTGGCAAATAAGTCTCTTCTCGAGTGAGAAAGCTTCTCCATAGAAAAGCACATCCTAGATTCTCAAATCCATCTGTTCAGTGATAGTTTCCATTCCCCCATTATAATTATTCAGGCAACTCATACCAAATGTTATAAAATGTCATAAAAGCCAATGAGATGTTGAATTATTCCCTTTGTTCAAAAAAGGCAGATAACACAAATCACTGATCCACTATTTCAAAACAATATACTGCAATTCAGTCCCCAAACCCACCATTCACACTCCACATGTGAGACCTTTTCTATGGAGTTACAGCTCCTCACCACTAAACTGAAAGTAAATAGAGTTTCTATGGAGATTGTAGGTGCTAAATAGAAGTTGGAAAGGAGTTATAAGGCATGATACAGGAACAGGTTTCTGCTCACATGGCTGAGCACAGGCAGCCAGAATTTATCTAGCCCTTAAATCTTAAATTCATTTTCCCAAGCTTTACTGTGTGAACCTTCTTTCGAGTACAAGCATTGAGGAGCAGGGAATATACTCTGGATACAATCCCTGTGTCATCTGTAGGGTTATGAAAACCTCTGTTTCAGAGAATAGCCTAATAGCATCATCTCTGCTTTGTGAAAGTTGTTATTTCTAATCCCGTTTGTGGAAAGCATTTATACCAGTGATACTTAGATCTCAATGGTGCAAGAGCCAAATTAGTGATCAACATTACCCAAAAGAACCACAATAGTGTGAATTCATTGTTTCATTTATTATAGTACTAGTCATATTTAAACAGTATGATTGGAAAAATATATATTCTCACAGAAAATAAGTTGATGCAAGTTGATAACTTCATTGTTTAATAACATAGTGAAAGCATCTGGATTGGTTAATAATTAAAATCACACAGTGTTTTAATATCGTGCTGCAAAGAGCCACAGGAGACACTTAAAGAGCCACTTGCCATTCGCAAGCCACAGGGTACGTCTTCACTTACCGGAGGGTCCGGCGGCAAGCAATCGATGTTCTGGGATCGATCCCGGAAGTGCTCGCCGTCAACGCCAGTACTCCAGCTCGCCGAGAGGAGTACACGGCATCAACGGGGGAGCCTTCCTGCCGCATCTGGACCCGCGGTAAGTTTGGACTAAGGTACTTCGAATTCAACTACGTTATTAACGTAGCTGAATTTGCGTACCTTAGTCCGAAGTGGGGGCTTAGTGGGGACCAGGCGCCTCAGTATCACTGATTTATATGCTTGTTTTGAAAGTGCCTTAATTGTACTGAACAAGGTTTAAGGCCTGTTTTGATTTGTTAGCAAGACTGACGTAGCAAAAATTTGGAAGAGGATTTTAGAGTCAAGAAAAAAACCTGGAGATTTGAAAAGGAATGAAATCCTGCAACTTAAATAGCATTGATTTTGGGGGTAAAAAAACTGACAGATGGATGTTGTGTTTAACAAAGTCACTTCTGTTTACTCTTTAAAAAAATAAAGATAACAAAAAGCCAGCTATTAGACCATGTGCAAGTGCTGTAAGGTCCATGGATGTAGTGACTAAAGATACAGGCCCATATCCTACAGTCTTTGACAGGAAAAATACTCATTTAGGGCCCAGTCTTCTGCAACCCTTACTGATGAGGAGTAATACTGCCTTATCCAAGTAGTCCTATTTAAATTGATAAAATCAACAGAGTGGACCCGTGGTCAGCATAGTACTTGTGGAAGTACTGGTCAGTGTGAGGAAGGGTTGCAAAATCAGGCCCTTACGCTCTAAGGGCAAATCCCCAGCTACTTAGGCCCTGGAGAGTTACACACTTTCTGAAAAATCTTATTAGGCAGCTAGTTATATCGTTAGGCCCCTAAATACTTTTAAAAATCTGGCCCTTACTCTATTTTTTTTCTTGATTTTCACTTCCACTGATTTCAGTGGGAATTGACTGCTTAAGTCGGGAGTGGGGAACCTTTTTTCTATCAGGGACCATTGATCCACAGAAAAATTCAGTCGGGAGCCCACACACATCCCCGCTGGGGGGAGACGGAGGCTCAGGGCTTCCCCTCGCAGTGGGGCGAGCAGGCGCTTGTGGCTCCAGCCCCTCAGGGGCGTGTGGAGGCTCAGGGCTTCCCCTAGGCTCTGTGGTGAGGCCAGAAATGAAGGGCTTGGGAGGTTGGAGGGGGCTTTGGGCAGGGGGTTGGAGTGAGGGCTCTGGCTGAAGGTGCAGGCTCTGGGGTGGGGCTTGGGGTGCAGGAGGGGGCTACGGGCTGGGGCCAAGGGGTTTGAAGTGCAGGAGCAGGCTCAGGGCTGTGGCAGGGGGTTGGGGTGCAGGAGGGGATGCGGGCTCTGGCAGGGAGTTAGGGTGCGGGAGCGGGTTCTGACCTGGTACTGGGGGCTGGGGGGGGCAGGATGCGGTTCGGGGGGGAGAGGTGGGCTCTGGCCAAGCGACACTTATCTCAGGCGGCTCCCCGTTGGTGGCATAGCGGGGATAAGGCAGCCTCATGGAAGCGGCCAGCTTGTCTGGCTCCTAGGCAGAGGGACCAGGTGGCTCTGCATGGTGTGCGCTGCCCATGCCCACAGGCATTGCCCCAGCAAATGGGAGCTGCAGAGCCAGTGCTGAGGGCGGGGGCAGCACACACCTGTGGCTGCAGGGACATGCCGGTGAGCTGGCGCTCGCAACTCCAGCCTGGCGAGAGGGCACCGATGCTCAGGGCTTGCAGCCTGCGGTGCAGAGACTTGCCGCAGGCTGGATGAATGAACCAGTGGGCCGGATCCAGCCCACGGGCCGGAGGTTGCCCACCCCTGGATTAAGGGCTGACTCAAACCAAAATAAGGGCCTGAGGATTTGGTTACCAGTGAATGATTTTCAGCACGAGTGACCTGCACTGTTCTTTCTTAAGTTAAAAAGGCATATTCCCGACACTGTAAATAAATGATGAAATTGTATCTACCAACAACCTTCTTGTCCTGGGCTGCTTCTGAGCAAACTTCCAGTCCAGCCAAACTGTACCATATTTTGTAGCCATTTATATTTAAGGGGGAAAGATCTGTTTCCAAAATACCTAAGTGTAGCAAACTTAACGTGGCTGGCATTAGTGAACCGATGGGTGAGAGGGAGGGTTATTATAATAAATATTACTTTCCATTCCTTAGACGTAAATAAAATTAAGATGGGAAATTTTTTAGTACACTGGTGCACGTATTTTGGTTCATGTATTTTATGCGGCACAGCACTGACATGTGAGAATGTGCCAGCATTTTTTAATTGAATTACTTCTAAATACCTGGCCAGTTTTTCAATAAATTAATCTGAAACTCATGAAATAAACTGGCAGGGTGTGGGGTCGGTGAAAGAAACAATATTTATTATAATGACTCAGGATTGAAATTAAGGGGCTGTTGCAAGTTTTAAAACCTAAGGCTGCCAAAAATCAGCACTAAACAAACCAAAAGGCTTGAGCCCAGAGGAACACCTTATTCATTTTTTAAAAATTTATTGTATTGTTTATTTTTAAGTGGAAAGTAACATTTTGGGGGTGAGTCTTGTTTATAATGCTAGACTACAAATGAGAATCGGGCCCTTCAAACTTTGGTCTAAGCAAATTTTCTGCTTTCATGTGTTATTTACAGAAGCCAGACAGCAGACAAACCTCCCCGCTGTGTTTGCTTGAGCTAACAGATTTAGCTGTTTAGATCAAGTTTGGCCATGGATGAGCAAAAAAAATACCCAAACCCAAACAGTTCTTCAACTAGGATAATAGTAAAGATTTCAGGGGAGGAGGGGCTCTGAAACATTACAAATTCTGAGCACCAATTCATTTATTTGAATTGATACCAAAATAAAATCTGTGCAACCGCATTTTGCAAAGGCAGCACAAGGAGCTGTTTAACCCCTTGCCTTTAAACTGGCACGTGCATGTCAAACAATGAACTTAAAGACAAGTTACATAAGAATGGCCATACTGGGTAAGACCAAAGGTCCAGCTAGCCCAGTATCCTGTCTTCCAACAATGGCCAATGCCAGGTGCCCCAGAGGGAATGAACAGAACAGGTAATCACCAAATGATCCATCCCGTCACCCATTCCCAGCTTCTGGCAAACAGAGGCTAGGTACATCCCTGCCCATCCTGGTTAACAGTCATTGATGGACCTGCCCTACAGTAATTTATCTAGTTCCTTTTTGAACCTTGATATAGGCTTGGCCTTCACAACCTCCTCTGGCAAAGAGTTCTACAGGTTGACTGTGAACTTTGTGAAGAAATACTTTTGTTTGTTTTAAACCTACTGCCTATTAATTGCATTTTGTGACCCCTAGTCCTTGTGTTATGAGAAGGAGTAAATAACACTTCATCATTTACTTTCTCCACACCAGCCCTAGTTATAGACCTCTATCATATTCCCCCTTAGTTATCTCGTTTCCAAGCTGAAACATCCCAATGTTATTAATCTCTCCTCACATGGAAACTGTTCCATATCCCTAATCATTTCACTTGCCCTTTTCTGAACCTTTTCCAATTCCAATACAGTCAGTTGCTGACTATTTTATCCGTTGAACAGAAATCAGTTTGGGCAAATGCTTGAGAGGTTGACGTTCTCACTGCACCAGCCTTAGTGATTCACTCTGCAATATCCAGCCAGAGCTATGAGTTTAATTGTTTTTAAAAGTGTTTAATAAAAACTGTATATCAAATCCTGAAAGAGGCTGGTCATGCTGAAAAGTGTTCCATGGCAGTTTTTGATTCTTCATGCAAGTCAATGCATGCTTAGTACCGCTGAGGATTTGGCCTGTTACTATGACATTTGGCCATGCATACTGGGGACTACAATCCATCTTTAGACTATATTCCCCCATGTACAAAATCTACAACAAGCCAAAGGCTTGTACCCAGATCAGTGGTGGCTGGATATGCCTGTTAGTCTGTTTGTTGACAATCAAGTCAACTAATCACATGAAGAAAGAACACTAAGTTAAGCAGAACTAATTTCTAGATGCTGGCACTCTCTTTAACTGTACAGTTGTAAAATATTAGATGAGTAACTAATACAGGTAGTGTTTTTCCTACAAATGTAACAGACTGAAGGATATGATCATTTTCAGCTAACATTTACCAAAACATGTTGCTTTTTGTCATTCCAGAGTGCCTCTTCATAGGTCTTT
The DNA here is from genome assembly GCF_013100865.1 of Trachemys scripta elegans. Lineage (NCBI taxonomy): Eukaryota > Metazoa > Chordata > Testudines > Emydidae > Trachemys > Trachemys scripta. The sequence goes on along the minus strand of NC_048298.1, from coordinate 29,558,695 downwards.
GTTTAACGATCTTGTTAGTATTTCAATGTTGTTGTATTTTGGAAATAAAGACACTGAAATGTTTTTTACCATTATATTTGTGAGCTTGTTTATGCACTGGCAGAACCAGTGATAGCATGAAGAGCTGTGCGTTTACGACAACAATTTAAGCAGTGTAGTAGTTTTGTATTTTTAATGTTAACAGTTATTAATGATGTGAACACCTCCAGTATGATTCAGTCCTGCATAAACCAGGGGGAAAAACATGGTTCCTGCTCCAAGGAGCTATGAGTAGTTGCCTGTCAAACCACTGACTAGCTCTGAACATTGTTTATTTTACCGATGGCTGTTTATTTCTTGTGTATGGGTCAGGGTGTAATATACTATAACATCATCAGCTGATCAAGAAGAACACTTAGAAAAGTGCATCGCTGAATATTGAGAATAGGAGTAGGCTCAGATTTCTTTATAGCTGATGGGGGGAAATATGGCTTTTTGTTCAAGCCGGGACAGCTTAGGTCACTGGTGCTGAAATGCACTCATGCGGGTCATTCGTGAATAAAACAGAAGTGGCCAATAGTCCTATTGTTCACAGTGGCAGCCACATAAAGGCAGCACAGAACATTTAAAAAAAAAAAAAAAAAAGTGCCATGAAAGCATTTTAGCAACCCAAGTATACCCAGGAGGACTGCCAGCTGGATAAGAAACTGAATACTGTCCTCTTCTTAGGAAAAATTGAAGTAAATGTTGGAATCATAGCTGAGTACATTAACAAAAGCCTTCAGTTCGTGAGCAGGAACAAAGACAATGGTATATTATATATAGTACTTTCTATATTAATAAACATTTAATATAAAATCTAAAAACATTTAAAATGTGGTACAAAAGGGAAATGACACACATATCTCATTCAAATGTCTTTAGAGTCTTCAGTTTCACACGTCCACCCAAAGTCATGAATCTCCTTTCCTCCAGTTAGTCAAACAAAATTCAAAATAGAAGAAAATTAAAATCAAATTGGCATGGTGAATAAAAATGTAAAACTGAGCAATATTTAATGCATGTAGCTGCCTCTCCAAGTTGTACTTACAGCAGCGTGTGTATAAGTTTTATCTTCCTCTGAAGTGGAGGGAGTGGCTACCTCTCTATCTGGGCCAAGGGTCCATTGTTCACTGCAACTGTGCACTCCCTGAGAAAAGTCTATTTTGAAAGAAAAAGTCTGAATATATTTCATGTTTGAAATCAAGATGGCCAGTAGTTACGGGCAAGTTTTGCCACTCTTAAGTTTGATAAGTACCGTCTTCACTGAATAGCATATACTAGCAATTGGAGTTTGTTGCTGCCGTGTAAATGAAGGTGACCTTGCTACATTTTAGCATTGAGTTCTCACTGTCAGGCACTGAGGTAGATAAATCCCCAGTATAAAACTTTAAAAAGTTTCTCTAAAGTTAGAAGAATACTAAACAAGTTGAATTTTCAAAAGTGCCTGATTGATTTAGGAGCACAAAGGCCACTGACTTTCACAAGTTTCAATAAGCTTCTTTCACAGACTAGACTGCTTCCTAGTCTGGGCCCAATCCTTTCCCCGGTACAGACCTTGTTAGTTCCAGCAGCCATCTTAGGTGAAAAGCAGGGGATTCCACATGACTGGGACCCTCTTTGTTCTGTTCCACCCTCTTTTATATCTTTGGCACAAGGTGGGAATCCTTTGTCTCTCTCTGGGTTCCCACCCCTCCTTCTAAATGGAAAAGCACCAGGTTAAAGATGGATTCCAGTATCATGTGACATGTTCACATGTCCTGTGAGACTCCCTTCATTCTTCCAGGACTGGCCCACAAAGAGGCTTGCAGATAAACAGAGCCATCTACAGTCAATTGTCCTAGTCAATGGGAGCCATCAAGATTCCAAGCCACCATTAATGGCCCACATGCATAATTACAATAGGACTTCAGCGTAATACTTCATATTTCTAATTTTAGATACAAAAATACATACATACAAATAGGATGAACACACACAGTAGATTATAAGCTTTGTAATGATACCTTACAAGAGACCTTTCACATAAAGCATATTCCAGTTAACTATATTCACACTCATAAGCATTTTTCCATAAACATATGGAGTGCAACATCACAAGGGTAAAATCTTAAAATATAACTACTTATCGTTTAAGATTCAAACAAGTGTAAGTATAACTACTTTGTAAAATAAAAACTGTTGCTCACAGTTCCTGCATAACACAGAACCTGAATGAGACATAACACATCCTTCTCCCAGAACCATATGCACTAGACACCAATTTAACAGGAATCATGTATACATTTAATCTATAGATAGATATTGTGTTTTAAAATAAATAGTTTCAGTTGTGCATAAAACAGAGGTTTAGAATTTCAGGCATGATTTTTTAAAAATAATTAAAAATAATATTATATGTTGCTGCTACTACAGAATAGGTTTAGGAAATTAACAGTCTTATTACATAATGCAAATTCACTAACAATGTTTTCTCTGCCATGGGACAGGTAGTCACAGCACAAGGATGGAAAGCAACTTATTCACGTTGTGCACACTTACATATCTAGAACAGAGTAGTACATAAAAAGATTATTTATAATAGAAAGACTCATTAAATACTTTGTTTACAATAAACACCACTTTCAAAACATGAAAGTGCTGAGTTTGAAACGGTCATGATTTCGAATATCCAAACATGCCAACCTTTTTGAATACTATCATTTTTGATGCTTGTTTGATGTTTCTTATTAGCATAAATCACCATTTTGTTTAATGAAACCCTGTCAAAACTGTTTGTTGTTAAAAACCCTCTTAGGTACCATCAGTCAAATCCTGTGACTTGGATATCTTAAAAGTTACAGATCATCAGAGAAAATGTGTGTGCATGCTCTCATTATTATGAGGCTCCAATTTCCCAAATATCTTTCAATCAATCAAGAAAAATGCATCAGTCTCGATCTTCTCTTCTAACACATCCCTTGAATCCTTCACTCTGCTTTTGCCCTGTTTTTAGGTGTACACTGATGGGCCCTGCCTCATGACTTTTTCCACTGCCAAGGCACTCATCATCCTTGTAGAACACAGCAAGTAAGAAGACAAATACAGTGACAATCTTTAACACACCCACAAAGTGCAGACTGGGAAGCTGATGCTGATGAGATGGGACATCTCTCTGAGTATTGAGGGTAACAGAGGTATGCGCTTGTGTTTGCTCTGACCACATTACATAAAATTGGAGAGTGAAAAGAGAGAACAAATGGATAGATTTTGGCTTGTGTGTTTAACTAAAGATAAAATGTAATGGAAATGCCATCATGAACATTTACAACATTACATGAGAAATGTAAGCCAATTATTTTAATTATTTTTCTTGATGACAAAAATCTCTCCTTAGTTACTAAGGTAACTCCTTAAAAAAAAAGGCAGCTTTCCAATAAGGGGCTGATACATCCCCTTTCTATGTGAATAATGTTTTCACAGGAGCTTCCTCAAAAGACTAGTTTTGCAGTCTACAGTGTGGTACTGAACTCTTAATATTTGTGGGTGGGAAAGGCACCATACCAATATTTAATCCTTGTTTTCACCACTATGTTAGGAGGTGGAAATCAGAAGCACTCAATCATCTGGACACACACAGGTCAATATTTCCTCAGGCAAACATTAAATATGAAAAAGTCATAGTGTCACAATGTTTCTAAACAGTGAATTATCAAACTCCTGTATTTGTCATTCTAAAGACACACTCATTTTCTTCATATAGGGCCTGATCCAAAGACTCCATGGAGTTTTTTCATACATTTAAATGGGTGCGAGATCAGACCCAAATCCAGTTTCAAGCACTTTAGTTGTGAAGGAGACCTTCTATAGTGTGTGCTGATTTTGATGGCCTGCAATAACTTTGTGACATTGTGTGGGATTAACAATCTATTAACATTTCTCATTCTTAAGTTCTTTTAGCTGATGTTATACAGTTAATAAAACACAGTATAGTTGTAAAGAGAAATTAGAGGAGAAGCAATTCCAGATGTTCAAAAAGCTTTGTATAAGCCAAACCTCTTCACACTAAAGTTAAATCTATTTAAACTGCGTGGTCCCATTTTTGAAGTATCGAATTACATTTATCTAGCTCATCCTTATATTCACAAAAAATTATCTACTTTCTTATTGGCATAAACAAGTTTAATGAGTCAAGATGGCTCCAAAAATAACTACCTTTTAAGTCTACAAATATGGGAAAACATCGCTATCACAAACATTTTTCTCCAACTTATGAGGAGAAACTGAATAGATTTAAAAGATCAAAGTTTGATCACTTATTGCCATCTGGTGCTGAAACCTGAAATTACATGCAATCATTTTGCACCTCATTATGCTTACAGTACATTATTTCTGTGTAATACAGTGCTTCATGCCAGACTATTACATAACCTTTTTTGAACTAAAGCATAGACATACAGAAAAAAATACCAAGGCATATGAAAATATATTCAGATATAATAGTAAAGCAAGTAGACTTATACTTGAATCGGCTTGTATCTAATAAAAAATATGCCATAGCAAGTTTGGATTTCTATTTGTGATCCCTCCACCCCACAATTAAGCTCATTTGTTTGCTTTTCCCACAATCATCTTTGTGTTGCCCATATGCACGTATTGACCGCTTAGCCTGGTCCACCTAGTCCCTCATTCAAATTCCTCTGTAAGGTTCACTTCTTCCATAAGACTCATTAAAAATAAGTCAATATTTTTTATAAAAATGAGTGCTGTCGATTAATCACAGTTAGCTCATGCAATTAATTCAAAAAAATTAATCACAGTTTTAATCGCACTGTTAAACAATAGAATACCAATTTAAATTTATTAAATATTTTTGGATTTTTTCTACATTTTCAAATATATTGATTAAATTACAACACAGAATACAAAATGTACAGTGCTCACTTTATATTATTTTTATTACAAATATTTGCACTGTAAAAATGATCCTATTTTTCAGTTCACCTCATACAAGTACTGTAGTGCAATCTCTATCATGAAAGTGCAATGACCAAATGTAGGTTTTTTTGTGTTACATGTCTGAACTCAAAAACCAAAACAATGTAAAACTTTAGAGCCTACAAATCCACTCAGTCCCTCCTTCTTATTCAGCCAATCGCCCAAACAAGTTGTTTACATTTACGGGAAATAATGCTGTCCGCTTCTTATGTCACCTGAAAGTGAGAACAGGTGTCCCCATGGCACTTTTGTAGTTGGCCTTGCAAGGTGTTTATGTGCCAGATAGGCCAAAGCATGATGCCACTATCCCCTATTTTACATCCTCAGTCCATGTGCCTGGAAGACACTAGCCCTGGCATGTCTCGTGGGCCTTGCTGAATCACAGGGTTGAGCAATCCCCATGGTGTGGGCTTGTGCAACTGAGTCACAGAGTTGAGCAGTCCCCATTGTGTGGTGCTTGCGCAACTGTCACTGAATTGTAAATCCCTTGCTTACTATTCCCCTGCTGGTCAATGGCTGGTGATGATCATTCAATGCCCACCTGAGTGTTGGTCATCTCCTTTGTCGTCACTGGAGAACTAGCACTGGGTGACTTCCAAACTCACAACATATTTCACTAACAACCATACAGGAAAACCTTGTAACGTAATAAACACTAATGATATACATATTTTGACAGAATAATGGGTTTCAGCAGATCATGACCTTTCATACAATATCCTACATGGCATGTTTTGTATAAACTATATTATAATTCTATGACGGGGTGAATATGGAAGTTCCAGAGTGCTGTTTTGAGGTACAGGGTGCCACATATAGCTTCAGGAGAAGGCCACATACAGGACAAGTGCCCAGCAGGTAAGGTAGAACTCCAGCAGCCAATGCCAAGGCTGCCATGCCTACCAAGTGATGTATCCACTCACAGAGTGCATTTGGGCTGCATGCACCAGTCTTGGGTTAAAAGTAGGCGGTATCTTCACAGCTCCTGCACAAGAGTGGGCCTAGGACTGATAAACTCAGGACCCCCATAGCTGAATGGAGTTTCTTCTGCTGTTCTTGCACCTCTACCGGGCAGGGCCCAGCTCAGTACTTTCCTGCTGGGGGTGGCATTTGGAGGTCTATCAAGGGACTCTCTACCTCTTGCTACCCACCCCCATCAGAGCTCCATTCTGAATCAAGATAGTTCCTAATTTGCACAGTCTCTACAATTTGAAGTCATTAGTCTCTGAACTGTTTTTTTACGTCAATGCCACTCCCCTATATTTGCCCATGGTGAGTAAATGTGCCTTTACAGATGCCTGCATAGAACCATACAGTATTATCTTCAGACTTCAAAAGAGGGTTCAGGTTTGTACACTGGAATTGACTCTCAATACAAATGTACAATTAAAAATATACTCAAGAGGGTTTCCTGTAATGTGTCCTTTGAAGCGGAGAAGTGGTCTATAAATGATTTATTTTCTTTTGTGGAATTCAGTTGCAAAACTTGCCACTCGAAACCAAAATATGGTATTGAAAAATATACTTACCATATATACTCATAAGCCGAATATTTTTGGTAAAAATGTGATGCATTAAAGAGCGGGAGGGGCTTATGAACAGGTCTACACCAAAAACTTGATGATTTTAAACTCTATGGAATCATTGAATTGACTGTCTAATACACTGTCATTTTGTTTACCTGGAGCGTCTGCAGGCATGGAGCCCCTCAGCTCCCTGAAGCCGCGGTTCGCTGTTCCCAGCCAATGGGAGCTGTGGGAAGTGGTGCAAAGGCTTTGTTTAGTGGACTAGATTGGCTTGAAATAGACCTCATAAGTCTCGAGCCAATATGAAAATATAATGTGCAGAATCAATGGAATCTCTAATAAAATTGAAATAGCCTGTTATCCCTACAGACATGCCAATCTACAGGGCTGCTTTGAAATAAACAAAGAACAATAATAATTTGACAGTGATAAAGCAGGTGACATTCCTATATAAAGTCCTACAAAATCTATAACTATAATAATAATAATCTATTTTTATACTAGTATTTAAAATGAACAGTGAAATCAAAAGAAAAAGGTCTTATCATGCAGCGTTCAAACAAAGTTGTTGAATATGCAGAAGCAAACAATAATTGCACCGCTGCTCGTGAATTCTGTACCAATTAGAAGCAAGTAAGAGAATGGCAAAAAAATAAAACAACAACACTAAAAGACATGCCAAGAAGCACGAAAAAATGTCCAACGAGGTGTGCTTCATTTCCTGAGGTAGAGAAAGATCTCAATAATTGGGTTGTTGAATGTCAACAAAATTGGTACATTGTCACTAGAACTGGAATTCGTCTGCGTGCTCTGCAAATGTTGAAAGATGATACAAGTCAGTAAAGCTGTCAATGTTTGTTGCATCAGCGGGTTGGTGTACTCGCTTCATGAACCATCATGGTCTCTGTCTTTGTCAGCAAACAAAGATAGCACAAAAGCTGCCTAGAGATCTGGAAGAAAAAAAATCGAATCTTTCCAAAGGTTTATTATATAATATCAAAAGGAATATGCATTTGAACTGTCACAAATAGGAAATATGGACGAAACACCAATGACATTCGATCTCCCGAGCAACAGAACGGTAACCGGTGTTGGTGAAAAAACAGTTTTAATTAAAACCACTGGCCATGAAAAAATCCATTTTACGGTGGTTTTATCATGTTTGGCAAATGGATCAAAGCTCCCTCCTGTTATTTTTAAAAGAAAAACTTTGCCTAAAAACATGACATTTCCTGCTGGTGTCATCGTACGTGCACACGAAAAGGGATGGATGGATGAAAGTGGGACTATTGAATGGCTGGAAAAAGTGTGGAATAAGAGACCAGAAGCACTTTTCAAGAAGCCTGCTATGCTCATTTGGGACATGTTCAGGGCACACAAGACGGATGAGGTGAAAAATGTGGCCAAAAATATGAAAATTACTTTGGCTGTAATACCTGGAGGCTTATCTTCAGATCTACAACAGCTTGATGTCTGCCTGAACAAACCCTTTAAAGACAGGCTACGCAAAATGTGGTCTGAATGGATGTGCTCAAGCATGGCGAAGTTGACAAAAGGCAGAAATCTTATGAAGCCCGAAATCAATCTGGTCGCCCAGTGGATCAAAGACGCGTGGGTGTCCATTCCCTTGGAAATGGTAGAAAAATAATTTAGGAAATGCTGTATCAGCAATGCACTCGATGGGTCAGAAGATGATACCATATTTGATGATGACACAACAGAGGCTGATGATGAGAGGGAATCTGACTCTGAAGACGATGCTGCCGACATCTACAATGACAATGCAGGTACAGCTATGATTGAAGCCAAGTTTAATGAACTGTTTTGTGAATCAGAGACTGATTCAGACTTTGAAGGATTTTAAGACTTTTTAATGAATGATGGTGGAATGGGCCTTTGGATGTTTAAAAGCTCACTGGCATAGTCTGCTTACTAAGTTAGACCTCAGTGAAAAGCAATATCCTCATTGTTGTTACTTTATGCTGTGTGCTCCATAATATCTGTGAAACAAAGGGAGAAAAGTTTCTGGCAGGGTGGGGGTGGGGGCAGATTGTCTGGCAGCCAATTTTGAGCAGCCAGACCCCAGGGCAATAAGAGGTACGCTGCATCTCCTTAAGGCTCTGAAAACTAGTTTAATCAATGACCCACAGTAATGTGACGTGTGTTATTCCTTACCTAGCTGTCCCCTTCATTGCACATACTCCGCTGTGAACTACACCCCTGCTAACCGCTGTGTGCTGAATGAATAAAGAGCCTTTTCTCCCCAAACCATTAATTTTTTATTATGCTCGGTGATGAGTGCTTTGTACTGATCCTTTCTGTTGTCTGGAATAAAATTTATAAATTCTGAGAGACTCATGTAATTATTGTGATCATACTTGGCCAGTTGGGCCTCACAGTTGACAATTCTCAATTGTAAGGTCGCTGCCAAGTATGCTTTACGGCTGAATAGGTTGGGTCATTTCCAGTCTTTATCATACAGGGTGTTCCTATAGTATTGTTGCTTACCCAGTTCGTTCACTGTGTCGATAACCAGTGAACGTGGTGGTGTGTGTGAGAAAAGGAATTCAGTGCCTTTGGCTGGCATGTAATATTTCTTATCTGACCTTTTACATGTGGGTGCAATCCCTGCTGGGGTTTGCCAAAGCAACTTCAGAGAGTCCATAATTGTCTCATTCATGGGGAGGGGGATTTTGGATGAAGCGGACGTGTATAGTATGTCCACCAGTTTGTGGTGAGATTCCTGGACCTCTTCCAGAGAGATGTCTAGGGAAGTGGCCACTCTCTTGTAAAGTTCCTGAAACTGCTTGAAATCGTCTGCAGTGGTGGGAGGTTGAGGCATAATCAATTGAATGTCAGGTGGTTCGTCTAGGTCCAAGAATTGCTCCTGTTCTTCAGCTCCATGTTGAGAGACAGCAGAAGGTGCCTTGGATGGCAATATGGGTGGCTGAGGTGTCCCACTTAGGGGGAAGAGTGGTGGGTACTGCCTGTTTCTGTGGTGGATATGGAGCCCATGGCTGCCAGAATGGCCATTGCGTTTGGAAGGGCATTGTGGACATCCAGGGTTGGCTGTACCAGGTTTAATTTGTAAATTTTACAGGGAAACCCATGCTTGGTGGGGCCTGTGTAGTGGGTGTAGCCACAGGAGAGGAAAGCTGGAGCAAGTACCCTATATTCTCCTCCCCACTAGAAAATTGTGTGAAGACTGTAGAGAACTGGGTTGGCTAAGTACCGAGTGTACCGTGGTACTGTTGGTACCAGGGAGAGGAGACTGTGGTACTGATGAGATAGATAAGTCTGTATGAGAGAGGAACTGCTGTGACGTGCCCAGTCCTGGTGGAATGAGGGAACTCAGTACTGTGTGTTGGTGTGAGCTTATGGGCACAGGTGTGTGGCTGGAATGCATAGTGCCAGCAGTAGGTGGCGATATTAGAACAGGGATGCTTGGTACCGATGTTTGTTTGTTGTTGTGGGTGCCGCAGCATGGGGTTTCACTTTCCCTTTGCTGCCTGTGTCAGGGCTCGACTACTTAGGAACTCTGGGTTTCTTGTTACCGTCGGTACCGGAGGGACCTGGTCTGTGGGTTGTTGGTACGGCCAGTGCAGTTGGTACCAGGAGTCTTTTGCCGCTATCGGAGCGCCTTTTCTTGGCCAACTCCAGAGTTGCGGATATGGAGCCCCCTTTCCTTGCCTTCTTGGTAAGTTGTTCAGGCTCTTTGCCTCTGAAAAAAGAGGTTTTATCTGAGGTGGCAGGTGGCGATTTCTGGCAGAGAGGAGTTCGTACCTCAGGCTCAGATGCCGGGCAAAGACTTCTCCATGAGGAGAAGCTTTATCTGTAAATCCCTGCCTTTTCTAGTGCGGGCTTTCAAGTTGTGGCAGTGTGAGCACTTTTGTGGTATGTGTCCCTCACGAGGTAAAGGACACACAGAGTGTCCGTCTGAGAGAGGTATTGAAAGCCGGTAAGTCGGGCTTTAAACACTGCACTAAGAACCGTATCTGGAGGGAGCGTATCTCTCAGTGATGTGGAGAGATAGATGCCACTGTGATTGGGGATAATGGAAACAAGGTCCCGTGAGTAAAAAAAAATATATTTTTTATATATTATATATATATATATATATATTTTTTTTTTTTTTTGAAGGGATGGGGATAAAGTAGGAAGGAAAAAGGCTATAATATTTGAACTAAGAACTGAGAACTACTGCTAAAGTAAAAAGGGCTTATTTCTAGCTGTGAGGCACTGCTGAGTACTCCAACTCAAACCAACGGCAGTAGAGAAGGAAGTTGGGTGTGTGGGGGTCACACAGCATTAGTTAACTGCCTGAAGCAGCGTGAGATGGGAACTGCACATGTGCGACCCAACCGGGCACTGCTACCTTAAATCTCCAGTTATGAGAGTAGGGGAGCAATGATACAAAGTGGATCACCCACAGGGACACTACTCAACAAAGAAAGTGTGGGTTGTGTAACCCAGAATTCACAAAAACGGGGGCAGATTACTTATCTAATTGCTTGCGATTTAAGGGCTAGCATTTAAAACTTCCCCCCATTTCTCCTAGGTGACCATATGCGATATCACTCTCCTGAGGGTAACAGAGGCAGAAAGAGAGCAGATGCTGCAAGCATCTGGGTACAGACCTGGTCCTTATGCTGCGTGCTGCAACGATGCCAGAAGAGTGAATACTGGAATGGCGTGGGAAAGTGTCCTATCGTGGTGGACGAAATAAGGCAGCCCTTCCCAGAAGCCTTCTGCAAAGGATTGCAGAGTCCCTCCATGAAAGTTTCCTAGAGATCTCAAGGGAGGATTCCCAGGCCATTCCCGGGCACATAAACGGTCTTTTTTGGAGAGCACCCTCTGTGTAGCTGGAGTGGTTGCTAATAATTTCTAAATTCAGATTCAACATTAAAAACCAACAACAAAGAGTCCTGTGGCACCTTAAAGACTAACAGATGTATTGCAGCATTAGCTTTCATGGGTGAATGCCCACTTCGTCAGACGCATACCACAAAAGCTTATGCTGCAATACATCTCTTAGTCTTTAAGGTGCCACAGGACTCTTTGTTGCTTTTTACAGATCCAGACTAACACAACTACCCCTCTAATATTAAAAATAATATTATAGGACCCCTACAGTTTGATTGAAAAGCTTTACTCACCATAGGTGCCTTCCCCAGCATCACGCTCCACCAACAATTGGTCTTGTGAGGGGATGGCCTCCAGAGTTAAAAAAAGTTCTTGGCTGTCAGAGATAATGGATCTTCTGCTTGCTTGCCACGCATTCACCTCCTCCTTCTCTTCAACAATGTCCTCCTCGTTGTTGCCCGGGGTTCCTGGGAGGTATCCATGGAGTGTTTTGAGGTAGTGGTGGGGTTGCCACCTAGAATCACATTCAGCTCCTCGTAGAAGGGGCATGTCTGTGGCTCAGAACCAGAGCAACTGTTCACCTCCCTGGTCTTCTTGTACGCTTGCTGAAGCTCCTTTATTTTCACGCAGCACTGCTGTCTCTCCCTGGTGTAGCCCTTCTCCCCCAGACCTTGTGCAGTTTTGGCATAGATGTTAACCTTTCTTCTGCTGGATCAGAGCTCTGCCTGCACAGACTCTTCTTTCCATACAACAATAAGATCCACTACATCCTGTGTGCTCCATGCTGGAGCGCGTTTGCAGCCTTGAGCATCCATTGTCAGCTGTAGACGAGCTTTCCACGCTGATCAAACAAGAAATGAAAATTCAAAAGCTCCCGGGGCTGTAACATCGGGGCAGCTGTCCCCTGTGTACCTGGCTGAAGTGCAGTGGAGTTGAAAGTGCTCTCCAGAGCAGTTACTGCAGAGCACTGTGGAACATTGCCTGTAGGCCAATTCATTAGAATTACACAGCACAGTGTTTACACTATCCCCATGTTGATACATGGATGTCGACTGAAGCGCAACGCCTCTTGTGGAGGTGAAGTACAGAAGTCGACTTTACAAGCCCTTTAGGTCAGCAGAAGGGACTCAGTAGTGTAGACATGTACATTATTAACTCGACCTAGTGTGGCATGTCGACCTAACTTTGTAATGTAGACCTCCCTTGTTCTCCTGTGAGGAAATAGGTTAGGAATTGACTTTTATTGGAGAAAGGAGCAAAGACACAGTTGGCATACAGTTCTCACTCTTTAAAAGTTCAGTATCAGGGGTGGGGGTGTTAAAAAGGAGCTTCCCTGGACAGAAACATTCTGGTGTTTAAAAACAGCACAACAGAAATTCAGTAATATTGTTCTCTCTTTCAAGGAGCCCAATTCCTCACAACTGGTCTTCTTTATTCCATTTATGTCCCTTAAAGCAACATGAATGGCTGGGAATTAATTTTTTTATACTTGATTAGTAGAAAGTATTTGTCCTCTTCAGGTTAAGTGGAAAGAATTCAGACTGAAGGGGAACGTTCGTTTCCATTTAAAAAATTACATTTATTTAAAAATAACTATTCTTTAGTCCAGATGAAAGGCAGACAAGGGTAATTACATTCAAGGGGGGGGACAAAAAGTGACTGTGGCACATTAGATGGATATAGTTTCCTAAAGAACTGATGCAAGACATACTTTGACAACTTTATGATATAAGTAACATCTAATTAAACCATGTTTGGCAGAATTGTTTCACTGTCATTGACACTATTACTTGTAAAAACTAAGGGTTGGGTCCAGAAAGATACTTAGGTGCCTAAACCTCACACTTGGGCACCTAAGTCCCAGTTTTAGCTCCACTATGTCCACAAAACTCCTGCTGAATCCTGTAGGTGTCTAAATTCATCCAGTGCCTAAGTTTTTAGAGTAAGAAGTTCCCACCATGCCTACATTCCTGCCTATGAGCAGGCACACTGCTGCCTCAGTCTAGGCATCCAGGTGCCTATATTCCGCCTAAGCCCCAGAGCAATTCATGAACCAGGGAGAGACAGATGTTTGGCTATCTAAGTCACATGCAGGGCTCAATCTGATAGGCATGCTCAGAGGCTGCCTACTGGATCTGTCCCACTCAAAATCTGGCCAGAGGAAGAGGTGGTACTGTCACTACCCATCTGATAAATTTTAGGTCAGTGTTTAAAGCACGCATCAGCGATGTGGAAGACCCAGGTTCAATTCACCCCTCTCTGCCTCAGGGCCAGGAACGATTTCAATAGGGGTCTCTCAGGTGTAGGCTCTCATCACACCCCCTTTGTCCCCAATGGGACAACTGATATTTCTGACAAGTGGTGGGTGCAGATTTCTTACAGGAAGGGCAGTTTGTTTGCTTCACACAGTTCACCTGAGTACAAGTGTCCTCAGCAAATCCACAGACTGGCAAGTAGCAGTTAGCAAGGAGAGTTTTCTGTTCATTTATCTCCCCTCTTTGGAGAAAAAGACAGAACTTTATTTTCCTTTGTTACTCTGAGCAGAGAACAGCAGCTCTTAAGCTGGCAATCAGGATATAGAAAGGGAAGTGTGTGTGGGAGGGGGGAAACAACCTGGTTACATATAATTTACTTTTACATTTGATGAAATAATCTATTTGTGATACAGCTTTCTAGATTTTCTCCTTAACTGGATAAAGAAAGAATTCTATACCCATCAGACTTCTACAGCCATTTGAAAAGTCTTACTTCGGTGCAGCTGTGTGTTAATGATAGTTAATTTATATGGTAATGTTAACTACAGGACTTGGCTTTTGTTAAGACTCACAATAAAGGAGCTATATAGCCATCTGAGGAGGTCTTCAGGATACAGTGGCTTGCTCCAATTCACTGTATCAAAAGTCTTGGGAGTTTTTGTTTTAAATAATAAACACATTTCATAATACCCTCCCATATAGTATGGCACCACGTTGATTTAGTATCTGGTCTATTTCCATGAATGCCAGCCCTCCCTCCCCAAAAGTTACTTGTATAACAAGATTTAATATAACAATCAAGTAAACATGAATTTGGTTTTAGTTACACACTGACAATGTACTCTCAGTGCTCCAAGGACACAGAATCCACAGTCCTTGCCTTGATTAGTTTATAAAATTATTTAAACTACAGTAAAATGGCATACCATTACTCAGTTTTATAAGAGATTGTTAGATGTATCAACACATTTACTTTCAAATCACTAGATTTCAAAACCTGAATTATGGTAAAAACTTAAACCATAACAACTAGCAGCATAAGATTCAAACAAGTGTAAAATACATATTGTAAAATTTATTGCAAGTGAAAAATAAATACCTATTGCTCACAGTTCATGCAAACTGCTGAACTTGAATGTAAGAGACAACACATCCTTCTCCGAAAGTCCACATGCACACAAACAAATTTAACATAAATCATGTATGCATTTTAACTATAGACAGCTAAAGTATTTTTAAAAATACTTTCAGTTGTACCTAAAAGAGAGGTTTAGGGTTTTGGGCATTTTTTAAATTAAAATAATTTTATATGCTGCTGCTACAGAGCAATTTTAGGAAATTAACGGTTTTATTACATATTGAAAATTCATTAATAAGGAGTTCTCTACCACAAGGCTGATATCACAGCATAAGAAACAGAGGGGAAAGCAGCTTTTTCAAGCTGTAGAAACTTTCATAAATTTCTAGAACAGAGTAGTACATAAACAGTGTATTTATATTAGAATGACTCTAACATTAAATACTTGGTTTACAGTTAACCCCATTCTGAAAACATGAAAATGCTGATCTTGAAACTGCCAGGATGTCTCTCATCCAGTCATGCCCATCTTTTTGTATACTATGTTTCTGTTACTTATTTGAAGTATCTGACTGACCTCTTTTAATGAAACCATATCAAAACTGTTTTTTGTCCAAAAACCCTCTCAGGTATCATCAGTCAAATACTATGACAGGACTGTCATAATTCAACCTTTAAAAGTTATAGTTTGTCAGAGAAAATGTGTTTGTGCATGTGTTGTTGTTCTCCTTATTTTAAGGCTCCAGTTTCCCAAAAGTCTATCAATCAAGAAAAATGCATGAATTACGTTGCTGGTTCTAACTTCTTGATCTCCTCTGCTAACAAATGCCTTGAATCCTGCTCTCTGCTTTTGCCCTGTTGTAAGGTGTACACTGATGGGCCCAGCCTCATGATTTTTCCACTGCCAAGGCACTCGTCACCCTTGTAGAACACAGCAAACTAGAAGACAAACACAGCAACAGTCTTTAGAGCACTGGCAAGGTGGCATGCTGAGAGACTGACCAATAAGAAGGGAGATCTCCCTGAATAGTCACGATCATATTAAATTTATTCCCTTGTATTTGCTCTGACCACATTACATAAAATGGGAGTATAAAGAGAATGAACAAATGGATAGAATTGTTGACTCACAGGAGTATAAATATAAAAGTTGATGGAAATTCCATCATGAAATTTTACAATATTACATGAAAAATCAATGGTAAGATAGTTATTTTAATTCTTTTTCTTGATGATGGAATCTCTTTTTAGTTATTATGTAATACTTTTTGTTTGAAAAGCTTTTCAATAAGGGGCTGTAGTCACATAAGTAGAGTATATCATTTTCACAGGAGCCTCTTCAAAAGGCCGTGTTATACAGTCTATAGTGTGGTACTGAACTCTTAACTCTTTGTGTGATGTGAAAGGCTGTTATGTTACCTACCAATGTTTAATTTTTCTTTTCACTTTTATGCTGGGACATATGAATCTGTCAGAAGCAGATAACCTCTGGACATACAAAAATCAATAGTACTCCCCCAATCAAACATTAAATATGAAAGTCAGTATCACAAAGTTTCTAATGAGCAAATTACTAACCAAACTCCTGATTCAATTTGTGTATGTATTTAGACCCATAACAGATTCAGTTTCTGCTTACAGGGTCTGATCCAAAGTCCACTAACATCCAAGGGAATATTTACATGTATTGCAATGGGCTTTAGAGAGGCCAAAAGTTTCTAAATCAAGTTTCTTGCATTTTAGTTTTTGGAGAAAACTTTCTGAATGTTAATAAAATAACTGAGTGATGATTTAGATAGCCTGAAACAACAGTTCTGCAAAACTGGGTGGATGAACATTCTGAAATTCTTCTAACTGATGTTATGCAGTTAATAAAACACAGGATACTAGTAAATAGAAATTAAAAGAGAACCAATTCTGGCAACACTTACTTGCCCTGGTGTAAGAGCTCTTATTGGCTTGACGAGTGTCACCCACACTGTCCCATCTTGGTTTAGAGTTAACATGGAAGGCACTAAAAAGAGAAAGTTGTTAAACAGCCAGCTAGCTCACCCTTATATTCACAAATAAATAACTAGTTTTTCACTGGCTTAAACAAGTCTAATGAGTGAAGATGTCTCCAAAAATAATGCTTTTTAAGTCTTTAAAAAATGGAAAAGTATCATTAGCACAAACATTTTTATCTACTTGTGAGAAATTATATTAGACCCTATTTCAATCTATCACCCAAATCAGAATTTGAATAGATTTAAATGTACAAAGTTTAATCACCTAGTGCCATCTGATGCTGAAACCTGAAAGTACACTCCATCATTTTGTCCCTAATTAGCTCAGCAGGAGGTTCCTCTGCAATCCAGTGCACACGGTTTGTCCGCAGTAGGTCTCTATACAGTGCAGGGTGATCTGTAGATGGTGCCTTAAAGTACAACATTTTTGTTTAATACCAATGTTTATGCCAGATATTACATAACTGTTGTGAATGAAAGCATAGATTTCAGAAAAACATCAAGGCATATCACAATAAAATCTAATCCACTAGTAAAGCAAGTAGATGTTAGATTCTAACCAGCTTCCTTAAATCTTTCATGAAAAAAATATGCCATAGCAAATCTGAATTACTATTCAGCGTCATGCTCCCTTCACCCCCCAGTCATGTCAGCTCATTTGTGCACTTCTCCCACACAATCCTCACCAGCCCTTTCTCCATGCTGACCCTTATGCAGTATTATCCTCGTTATCTTTTCTTCATCCAAATCCCTTTCTAAGATTCACTTCTTCCTTGATATCCATTAAAAAACAAATTGATATTAAAAAAAAAAAAAAAAAAGAAATTGAGAAATCAAGATGTGCACATGCTTATAATGAGGAAATGTGATTTGTTGTTGTGCCCTTGTCCTTATTCACCCATTCCCCACTCTACTGATTTACCCTCACTTGTCACATCATATTTAACAGACTGTAAGCCTTCTAGGGGTGTGGACCACGTCTTATTTACCATTTGTTCTAAAAAAGTGACCCTCATATTTTTGAGTGCTGTAATGTAACAAGCTCCCAACTATCACAACCATCATTACCAATCATAAGACACCAAAGATGTTCAGACTTTAAATCTATGCTATTCTATTGATTAATTAGCATTGGGTGATAGAAGACAAATGCCAATTCATATGACACACTACCTCTGGAAGGAATTTTTGAGAAGTAGGTAAAGCATAATGAGTTAAAAAAAACATGTCACTGGAGGTGCTCCTCAAGCTATTATTTTGTCCTTCTGCCAGTGACATAAGGGAGAACACCACAAATCTGAGTAGTCAGGAATCCAAGCTGCAACCAAGAGGAGGTTCTTACATCAGTGTCTCTAAGGCATGAAATAATTCTCTTATGCTCATTTCTCTCCTTCTCATCCCCTTTTTAGTTTACAGTGCTGTCTTAAGAAAGCACATCTGCTATAATGAAACACTCCAGAGAAAGAAAAACAACATCACTAGCCAATTAGAGAACCAAACATTGCACAAAACATTAGTGATGTTAGGGTGCTTCAGAATGCTGGAGAATACTACATGTTGACTGGTCAGTAAGGCAGAAATTATTTATGGAGCTATATCTTGTCTGTTTTTACAGAGAGGTGAAACTGTACTACCGTTTAATACTTCATTTTCTAGCAACTTGCTATGCCAATATAATAAATTAAATGTTTTAGATAAAGTATTATGTATTGTGCCACAGTGGCTGTATGAAAAACCACCAGCATTTTGGAGTAGTACATTGGAGGATGATTGCCAATAGTTTGGAACATACTTCAAGCTAAAATCTCTAACAACTTTCTACTAATCAGAAGCCAAATTTTTGGACAGGATGTATAAAACCTGTTAATGCTATATCAGTTGGTAGCTTTTGTTTCTCTTTTAAATGGGAAAGAGAAGACTTCTACATAGATTAGAATCAGGGCTGGCCTTACCATGAGGTGAACTGAGGCGGACGCCTTAGGTGCCAGTCTGTGGGGGCAGCACCACTAGGACCCAGAATGTAGCAAATTGTGTTTGCTGCTGGTGCATACGTATTCTCTCTGCTCTAGATGCACAGAGATGGTGGAGTGCTGTGCTTGAGGAAGGAGGGCACAAGAGACGTAACAGTCAGGCAGGAGAAAAGGTGAGAGGGAATAACAGAAAGCAGCAGGAGCTGCAGAGAGAAAGAGGAGGAGGAGCCTCTTATGTACTTCTCTAGAACCCCCAGGAGCCTGGACTGATTAACACCAGCTTCTCAGGGAGCTTCCTGTTTCCTGCAGTTTCCCTGAACCCACTTGAGGAGAAAAGGCAGTCAATTGAAGTAGTAGGAGCCAGTTAGGCCCTTAAGACACCGATATCTTCCCTCACTCAGGCCTTGCTACCAGCCTGCTTATTTGTCCCCTTCAACTGAGTGTTGAAAGCCACTATAGCTGGCACAGAACAGCAGTCATGACTGAAAGAAGAAAATGCCCCTCTGGGGCAGCATTCAGAAAAAGAAAGCAAGCAAAGGAAGCTTTTCTATCTAAGCAGGAAGGAGCTCTCCTGAGATACATTGACACAAATGTTCACGGTGAGCCTTCCGGCCCCAGTGAGGATGTGAGTGGTGAGGAGATGCCTGATCTTCCAGTTAGTCAGAGTGCAGGTGACCTGGTAGCTACTGCAGCATCCATACCTCCATCTCAATGTGGATGAAACCATGCACATTCCTGAAGAGAAGTGTAAATCAGACAAGAGTGTGGTGGAGGCGCAAGAAATAGCTGCTGCCTTAAGTCTAGATGACCCAGGACTGTGGACCCATTTGAGCAGTAGCCTGAGGGACTTCCTTGGGCCACAGCACGTGAAAAACTTCATGTTCCCAAAAACAATGAAAATAGAAGTTTCCATCCAACATATTACTGGTGTAAAATCCCCAATGGTGACAAAGTGGAGAGGCCATGGCTTATGTACTCAAAAACCCAGAATGCTGCATACTGTTTTTGCTGCAAATTCTTCCAGTCTAACGTTCCAGCCACATTGGGTTCTACAGGAACACAGGACTGGAAAAATCTGGCATGCCATGAGAAGGCAGCAAATCACCAGAGAGCATTCCATAGGTGGAAAGAACTTGAGCTGAGACTAAGGTTAAAGGCCACCATAGATGATCAGCATCAAGAGAAGATTGCATCAGTCTCTCTTTACTGGCAAAATGTTCTGAAAAGGCTCATTGCCATTGTGAGAATGCTTGCTACCCAAAACCTAGCACTGCGTGGCACTTCAGATCAGCTGTATGTGCCAAACAATGAACACTCCCTTAAAATTGTGGAGCTGATGGCGGAGTTTGATGCTGTACTACAGGAGCATCCAAGAAGAGTCACCACCCAAGAAATGTACACACACCACTACCTTGGAAAAACAATTCAAAATGAGATCATACAGTTACTGGCAACAAAAGTCAAATAGAAGATTGTGGCAGATCTGAAGTCAGCAAGATATGACTCTGTTATTCCAGACTGCACACCTGACACCAGCCATATGGAACAAATGACTTTAATGGTGTGTTTTGTAACAACAACAGAACCTAGTGAAAATGTCCCAGCAATGGTGACTGTCAGAGAGCATTTTCTAGAATTTACTCACATTGATGATACTACAGGAGCTGGTATGACAATGTGCTTCTTAAAAGCTGGAAGATACAGGTAATTGTGATAGCTGACATGAGAGGTCAGGTCTACGATAATGGTGCCAACATGAGAGGAAAGAACAGAGGAGTGCAGACACTGATCCGAGAGTTAAACTCTTGAGCTTTTTTTGTCCCATGCAGTTCTCATTCACTGAACATGATGGTCAGTGATGCAGCAGCAGCAGCTTCTAGTGAGGCTGCTGAATTTTTTAATGTAATTCAAAGCATCTATGTATTTTTCTCTGCATCAGCTCATCAATGGCAAATTTTGAAGCAACATCTGGGAACATCCTCTCTGACACTGAAACCACTGAGTGCCACACAACGGGAAAGTCGAGTGGAGGCGATAAAGCCTATCAAACACCAAATTGGGAAGATAGATGATGCCATAGTTGCCATTACGGAGGATAATGCTATGACAGGAACTGTTCGTGGGAGAACAGTGGAAGAGGGAAATGGAATCACCAGAAACATACATAACTTCAAATTTCTGTGTGGCTTAGTGCTGTGGAATGACATACTGTTTGAAATAAATGTTGTAAGCAAGAGACTCCAAGGTGTCAACCTTGATATATCTGGAGCAATGGAACAACTGGACAAAGCAAAGTCAGAACTACAGTCTTACCGGTCAGATGAGGGATTTCAGAATGTTCTTAAGAGCACGCAGAAGTTGGTAGAGGAACTTCACACTGAAGCTATTTTCCCACCCATTCAACACTACAAGAGTCACCGAAGAAGACGACATTTTGATTACGAGTCATGGGATAATCCCATAAGAGACTCCAAACAACAATTCAAAGTTGAATTCTTTAACCAGGTGCTAGATTGTGCAATACAGTCAGTTGAAGAACATTTCATGCGGCTCAAGGAACACAGCAGTATATTTGGGATGTTGTATGATATTCCAAAACTCCTCAGGATACCTGAAGGCCTACACCAGCAATGCAGGGCACTAGAGACAGTGTTGACACATGATGACATGTGCGATATTGATGCGAGTGATTTAGGTGATGAACTGAAAGCCCTTTCCAAATGCTTTTGTTGCTCTGTGCATACTTCTAAAACGTCCTGTCACAGATGCCAGTGGAGAATGCAGCTTCTCCAAGCTGAAGTTAATAAAAACACATCTACACTCCACAATGACACAGGAGAGGCTGGTCGGTCTTGCAACCATCTCAATAGAGCATGAGCTGGCCCTGACTGTGGACCTTCAGGAAGCAGTTCAAATCTTTGCAACCAAGACGACACAGAAAGCACCACTTTGATTATTCAAACAGATAAAAATGCCAGTATTTACTATACAGACAAGTATCAGAGGGGTAGCCATGTTAGTCTGAATCTGTAAAAAGCAACAGAGGTCCTGTGGCACCAGAAGTATTGGGAGCATAAGCTTTCGTGGGAAAGAACCTCACTTCTTCAGATGCAAGAAGTGAGGTTCTTAGAAATATTGGGAGCATAAGCTTTCGTGGGTAAGACCCTCACTTCTTGCATCTGAAGAAGTGAGGTTCTTTCCCACGAAAGCTTATGCTCCCAATACTTCTGTTAGTCTTAAAGATGCCACAGGACCCTCTGTTGCTTTATACAGACAAGAAAAGTTAACTTTCAAATGCCTGAACAGCAAATGTAAGTGTTACTTAAAATTTTTGAACAAGGCATTTTGAGTTGCTAGTTCTCCTTTATTGGGGTAGGCAGCAGAGCAGTACCATGAGAGGAGTAGAACAGGAAGAAGGCAGAATTGAGACCTTTCAAATTTTTGGCTCAAGTGAGGGGGCATGGGAGTGTCATTTGAGCTCCTCGCCTCAGGTGCCAAAATGTTGTGGGCCGGCTCTGATTAGAATCATATTCTTTTCAGTAGGAATCATGCAATGCCTGCATTAATCTCACACAGTATCAGTGTAAATAAAACTTACCACAAAGATATTTCCTGAGGTTACATCTTTGTCAACAACAAACCACGCTTTACTGAGGCCACTTTGCTTGGCCCTCTGGCCTATTGTATACAGGAAACAACCTAAAGAAATATGAAAATTTAACACTGGTAACACCCCCCTAACTCTTTAGTTTCATCAATCAAAATATTTCAAATGCATAAATCCTTCTCTTCAAAAGTTTAAGTATACCACTGAGCAAAAAGTGTCTAATTTTCTTATATTTTGAAAGTTAAAGAGACTCCATAAACTTGAAAAAGTTTTTATCTTAAAAGTCTATATCTGCTGTTGTGACCAATACCCCAAAGACCACTATAATTGAAATAAATTAAGAGAAAAACCATCAGTATTTCAGCTTGTTTAGTTTGTGAATTTGATAAATGTGTCTTGTCAGTTTCATGGTTTTAATGAGTCGGTTTCACTTCCTATTACATTCACTAACTTGACATCAGATTTTCATGCACTGGCTTGTGGGATCTTAGGTGTAGGCTCTTTTGCAGGCCTTGGAAGAGTGTTTACCAGTAACAGAATCTGAAACTGAAGAGGCAACAAGCAGATGTTCACAGAGAGGAAGGGAGGGGAAAAGGAGAGGTGAATTTGGGCATATTTGGTGCTGGTGTTCTGTAACTGCCCAAAAAAACCTTTTGTGCATCACAACCTGCATTAATTTATTTTTAAAAGAATTTAAATTTTCTGGATGTTTAAAAGGGTGCTCTATCAGAAAATGGAATTGAAACTCAGTGATTTAAAAAAAATCAAGTTGACAGTATTCCTTTAGCATAAAATTAATGAGGACCTAGTGACAACAAAGTAATCCAAAGTATCAGTGGTGCTAGGCAATAATTATGTTTTTTCTTTTTATTGCAATATAAAACTAATATAAAAACTAGAGACAGGCCAAAGCCCGTTACAGGGTTAATGGATCTTCTATGATTCATTAGGCATACCAAAACAGAACAGGATTATAGACCTTTAGAATTTTACAGAACTAGTCTTTCCAAATAAAATAGCATTGTTATATATTACACAAATGGTTTATTTATAATATATGGAGATATACTATCTCATAGAACTGGAAGGAACCCTGAAAGGTCATCGAGTCCAGCCCCCTGCCTTCACTAGCAGGACCAAGTACTGATTTTGCCCAGATCCCTAAGTTGCCCCCTGGGTTTAGCAGGCCTATGCTGAAACCACTGAGCTACCCCTTCCCCCTAAAATCAATTAGCTAGGAAAGGCAGCTGCTTACCTTTGTGTGTTCCTATCACCTTGTTATCTTCAATGGAAATAAAGTTACCTGGACGAGGTTCTAAATACTACAAGAAAGAAAAATATCTGTGTAAAAGATCTTTCCCCAGGCCACATTACAAATTACTAGGGAAATCAGAACAGAAGTTTATGAATTCCCCAGATCTAATGTTACTTGCCTCAAGAATGAAGTTTTCAAAATTTCTTTCACCAATGAAACAGATTCCCATACTCTAAAAAATAAAATGAATGCACACTATAAAAAAGCAGAATGAATCATTTGAAAATCCTAATGTCAGAACATTCATTATCAGTACAGCAAGGATTTACCCTCCCATGCACCTAGAAACATGCTAGGTGCCTCACAGAATGATTACAAAAATTGCTGCCCCAAAGAGCGCACAAACTAAATTCCATATAAGTGAAAATCATAAGTGCAGGAAAGAGGAGAAAGACACGGGTGACAATAAGCTCACGTGGTTACTCAGTAAGACATGAACACATCTTGATGACTGTGTTGCATGCATATTTAAAAAAAGTGACCTGTCCTTTACCTTATGATACAATACTAAACATAGACTCATAGACTCATAGACTCATAGACTTTAAGGTCAGAAGGGACCATTATGATCATCTGGTCTGACCCCCTGCATGTTGCAGGCCATAAAACCGTCCCTACCCCTTCCCTGGACTCTGATGTTGAAGTCCCCAATCCTGTTTTAGGTGACTTCAATTGGCAGAAACCCTCCTGCTAGAGATCCCTGCCCCATGCTGCGGAGGAAGGCGAAAAACCTCCAGAGGCTCAGCCAATCTGCCCTGGAGGAAAATTCCTTCCCGACCCCAAATATGGCGATCAGTAAGACCCCGAGCATATAGGCAAGAGTCTCCAGCCTGACCCCTGTCAGCCATTATACAATTTACCTACCATTTCTTGGTTTTCCTTGACTACTATGTTTTACCATTAAACCATTCCCTCCATAAATTTATCTAACTTAATCTTAAAACCAGACAGGTCCGTCGCCCCCACCGTTTCCCTCGGAAGGCCGTTCCAATATTTCACCCCTCTGACGGTCAGAAACCTGCGTCTAATTTCAAGCCTGAACCTCCCCACGGCCAGTTTATATCCATTCGTTCTCGTATCCACATTAGTACTAAGCTGGAATAATTCTTCTCCCTCCCTCGTATTAATCCCTCTAATATAGTTAAAGATAGCAATCATATCCCCCCTCAGCCTTCGCTTTGTCAGACTAAACAACCCAAGCTCCTCTAGTCTCTTTTCATACGACAGGTTTTCCATTCCTCTGATCATCCTAGTGGCCCTTCTCTGCACCCGTTCCAGTTTAAGTTCATCTTTTTTAAACATGGGAGACCAGAACTGCACACAGTACTCCAAATGAGGTCTCACCAGCGCCTTGTACAACGGAAGCAGGACCTCCTTATCCCTACTAGATATACCTCGCCTAATGCATCCCAAGACAGCATTGGCTTTTTTCACCGCCACGTCGCATTGTCGACTCATAGTCATCCTGCAGTCTACAAGGACCCCTAGGTCCTTCTCCTCTTCCGTTACTTCTAACCAATGCGTCCCCATCTTGTAACTAAAATTTTTATTAGTCATCCCCAAATGCATCACCTTACACTTTTTACTATTAAATTTCATCCTATTCCTGATACTCCAATTCACAAGCTCATTCAAGTCTCCCTGCAGGATATCCCTATCCTCCTCCGAATTTACAACGCCTCCCACCTTCGTATCATCCGCAAACTTTATCAGCCCACTCCTGCAATCGGTCCCGAGGTCAGTTATAAATAAATTAAATAAAATGGGTCCCAAAACCGAACCTTGAGGCACTCCACTAGTAACCTCCCTCCAACCCGACAGTTCACCCTTTAATACGACCCGCTGCATTCTCCCCATTAACCAATTCCTTATCCACCTCTGGATTTTCATATCGATCCCCATGTTTTTCAGTTTAACCAATAATTCCTCATGGGGTACAGTATCAAACGCTTTACTGAAATCCAGTCACTGAAGCCTAGATACACAATGGTTCTTAAAAAGAACAGGAGTACTTGTCCACGAAAGCTTATGCTCTAATAAATTTGTTAGTCTCTAAGGTGCCACAAGTACTCCTGTTCTTTTTGCGGATACAGACTAACACGGCTGCTACTCTGAAACCTGTCAAATGGTTCTTAAGCACCTGAACCTCAGATTTAGGTACTTAAGTACCATATTTAGACTCAACTCTGATCCACAAAACTCTTGCTCAGCTGCTGTCTAATCCTGTAATCCAGGAGAAGCCCTAGCTGTTTTGTTGGCCAGGGTGGAAAATTACTTCCGCACTTTTCACTGCAATGCTTAAGCATCTCTGCAGATTTGTTCTTCTTTCTTTCTAAAACGACATCACCTAAAAATCCTATATTACAATCCTCAGACAACTGCATAGTAAAAAACTGCTTGCTATGAAGATAAGTACAAGTACTAAAAACAAGAAGGAACATAATCAGGAACATACCAGCTGCTTACATTCATACTCCAAAAGATCACACCATAAAATATTAGTTCCTTAGCTATGGAAACAGAACTACCCTTGTGAAAAAAGTGACCTAGGGAAAAAAAAAATCTGACACCAATCTATACCAATGCATCCTGCAACACAACTATAATAAATTGGAGATACAGAGAACCATGGTGAAATAAATCATTAGCTATCTCTGTGACTTGTGCTGGTTGGAAACAGGCCACATCCATCTCCTCAGTCCTCAGAGCTACAATGGTAGAGGAGCTTTTTAAAACCAACCAACAAAAAAAAAAAAAAAATTAAAATATCCAGGCTAAGTACATTGGGACAGCTAGACAACTGCGTAAACAATGCAAAACTCAATTTACAGCCCAAATATTTTTGTTTGTTTGTTTTTAATTAATGGAGATATCCTATCTCCTAGAACTGGAAGAGACCTTGAAGGTCATCGAGTCCAGCCCCCTGCCTTCACTAGCAGGACCAATATATTCTATTATGTTACTCAAATAATTTGACTGAATTTGATGCAATGTAATTAAAAAGAAACTATGACTATATTTAAAGTTTACCTAATAAGTATTAATGTTTATAACATATAAATCAGAAAAAGAATGGTTTAGAGATAAATATAAATCAAAAGTTTAATAAGTGTTACCATGCCTCTTTTCTCTTTAGCACATGATGAAATTCGTGTTCTGCTGCTATCTTCTTTACAAAATCTTTTGTCAATCCTCCTAAAGGAAAAATGGTTCTCCTCAAAGCATCTTGTGAAATCTGACTGAGGAAGAAGGTCTGGTCTTTCAAGTGGTCAGCTCCTTTAAGAAGTTTTACAGCTGCAAGGTACCAAATACACAAGATATTTCAATGTTACATAGCTTAACTCCTACTATTTACATAGAAGTTTAGTTAAAATTCGGCCTAAAACAAGAACTTCTACTATAAACACATCTTAGCAAGTTTTCTCATTGCACTCAACAGAAAACATCTGGAGCACTTTTTACAATCTAGATATTGCTCCATTTCCCAATATTGCATCTCTTCTTCAATTTTACAAGAAGAAATGGGGATTAAAACTGATTACTCAAACTAACAGGAACACCTGTCCAAAACCTCATAATGTTTGACTTATGACACCCAACATTCCAAATATTTGGTTTTGCCTGTTTATTATGGTCTTAAACATTTTAATAAAATGATAAAATTTTCCAAGAATTTTCAACAATTTAGAATATTTTTATAATATTTTTCTTGAAAACTACTTCCTACCAAAAAGAGCTACACAGATTTTGATTTTGTATTTTGCTGAACCTCTGTTTCTTTTACATCACGGTGAATTTTCCTGGTAAGAAAAGCAATAATATAAATTAATATTTGGAAAAAAATCACTGTTTGTAAATGTAGAAAGAAGTAATATTAGCTAACAGTGTTGTATCTTGTTTTTCAAAAAAAATGTTAGGCCAAATTTGCTCAAAGTCACACTGATGTAAATCCACATTAATGTCACTGGAGGCATTCCAGCCCTACAGCAGTACCACAAAACAGAATTGGACTTTTTTATACAAATGATCTACAGATTGCCTCCCAACAGCACAAATGACTTGATCCTGTGTTATATATGTAATAATTATGATCTATGAGGTCAGCCTTCATCACATAGTTATACTGTAATTTTCAGTCATATTCTATCCATTTGGATAAGAACTAGTCTCCATCATAGCTCTGGAATTTCATGGCTAACACATCGATGTGCCTTTTGTTTCAAATGACTGAGAAACAGTTTTGAGATACTGGTCAGTCACATCTAATAATAGAGAGTCTCCACAATAGGTCTGGAAACACACTTAGAATACCACATTCATGGTGATAGACAGTTAAGAGATGTCACAAAACATGTGTTGGAAAGTGGGGTTTCTCCCTGTCCTGGAAAATTCTGACTTTCCAGGAAAAAAAAAAAAAATTAAACCCCCAAAACTTTCAGCTGAAAACTTTCAATTTGGAAATGCTAGCACAGTGCCTCATGGGAGCTGTAGTTTGGGATCCTTGTGCCCCCATTTACTTTTATGGGACAGACACCATGAACTGGACTGCATCTCCCAGCTTACATCCTTTGAACTCCACTGAAACTACTTGTGCCAAAGTCTCTACTGACCTCTTCCTAGACAAATCTCAGAACTAGTACTCCAACCTCAGGGTCCTCGACCTGTCAGCTGCCTTTGATACTGTTGACCATGTTGTTCTTCTTGAAATCTTGTCCCCCCTGGGCTTCTGTGACTCAGTCCTCTCCTAGTTCTCCTACATCTCTAATCTCTCCTTCAGAGCATCCTGCAGAAGATCCTTCTTAGCCTTCCTCCAACTGTCTCTGGGGATTCCACAGGACTTGGTCTCCTCCTCTTCTCCCTCTACACTTACCTCCGAGTAATCTAATCTGAAGACACAAATAAAACCACCATCTATATGCTGATAACACATTTATCTTTCAGGTCTATTCTAGAAGTGCCTTCTTCTGGTCTATAAGTACCTATATGGGACACAAATATTTGATAATAGGCTCTTCAATCTAGCAGAGAAAGCTATAACATGATCCAATTGCTGCAACTTGAAGCTAGACAAATTCAGACTGGAAACAAGGGATACATTTTTAACAGTGAGTAATTAACCATTTAGGACAATTTCCCAAGAGTTGTCATGGATTCTCCATGACTGGCAGTTTTTAAATCAAGATTGGATGTTTTTCTAAAAGATATGATCTAGGTCTAGGAATTATTTTGGGGAAGTTCTATGGCCTGTGTCATACAGGTGGTCAGACTAGATGATCACAATTGTACCTTCTAGCCTTGGAATCTATGAATCCATCCACACAGCTAAAACTCTCATCCAGACTCTTCTGATGTCATGTTTCAATTACTGTAACATCCTTTTCTCTGGCCTTGACAAATGTAATTATGTCCCATTCCTAGCCATTTAGAATGCTGCTGCAAACATAATTTTCTTATCTAGTCACTTGGACCATATCACCCGTCTCTCTGGATCCCTCCACTGGCTCACGCTTCTCCATGGTATTCAATATAAGCTACTTTCTTCACTTTGAAGGCCTTTCATGGCTCTGCTTATTTCTACCCTACCTATCGTCTCTCATTTTACTCCAGTGGCAATTCTGCGCCAATGCTCCTGCACAGAATTCGCAGATTTCTTTGCTTCCCACACCCAGATTGCCCCCCACAGAACCCTCTCGCCCCACACCTGGATCCTGCTGGGCTGAGCCTGCCTGCCCACACCTGGTGCTCTGGGCGCAGAGGGTCAGGGCTCCGGGGTGTTTCTGGGGAAGGCCCAGCAATTATGCTGTATCAGGTGCAGCCTCATCACTGAGTCTATGTCCCGGGGGCAGGGCGTGGGGACAAGAGTGCGGCTGCAGGGTGATCTCCCAACTCTGTGCAGCCAGTAGCCTGTGCATCCCACTGCCATGCTGGAGCCTCCACATTTATTTATTGACAAATAACATTTGCAGAATTTTAAACTATTGTATGCAGAATTTTTATTTTTTTGGCACTGAATTTTTATTTTTTGGTGCAGAATTCCCTCAGGTGTATCATTTGCTATTGAAATGTTGACTCCCATGTCCAACTGGCCTATGATGTCAGCCTCCATTACCCACTTGTTAAAATTTGTAAAAAACATCTTCACACTTTCTCCTATCCTGCATCTCATGCTTGGGAGCAGCTCTCCCATCAACATCTGCAAACTCTCTCATTATCCTTCTTAAAATTTGCTGTGATGGCTATAAAAAACTTGACAATAGTTAGGCTGCTGGTGTGTTGAGACCACTGCCTGTCATATTGACCACTGTTGTCCTGTTGTTTCCTTGTACTCCCCCATCTGTCTGTATCCATCTGTTGTTTCTTGTCTTTGACTTAAGATTTTAAGCTCTTTAGGACAGAGACCATCTTTTTGTTCTGTTTTTGTACAGTCCTTCCCAAAATGGGTTCCTAGTCCATGACTAGGGTTCCTAGGTGCTATAGTAATACTATTATTTATTATTATTTGTAATAAACATTATGCAACACTACCTCCTTTCTTGCCAAGATGCCACAGTGCATCAGGGAGTCACCATGGCTGCGGTGCATCAGGGGAGCTTTAATCTGTCTGAATAGCCAGGCCTACAGAGGAGAATGGGGGCTTGAAACACTACAGCAGCATTTCTGAATCAAAATTTTCAGCAAAAAACAAAAAAAAACAAAAGCAAAAAACCCACCTCTTTTGGCCAAAAATTTCATTTTTTTGATATTCATTTTCTTAATGAAAAGTTTAGATTTTCCACAGGAAACAGACAGCTTTGTTAAATATTTTTTTAGTTGGAAACCCAATTTTCCATTGAAAAATCAGATTTTAGACCAAACATAATCAGGTTATACGATATTAGAAATGATTTACTATCATTGCAGGGAGGGCAATTTGATAACCATAATTTATTACCGAGACACTGGGGTTCTGAACTCTAAAGTAGCAAGCTACAGCACTCACATTTGCAGTCTTATGTGACTTACAGTGGATTAAATATCCTGATCTAGAACTATCAAACAGTTTATTTACAGAATCGCTTATCTTAACTTCAGTTGAGAGAAGACTATTCCAAATCCATTCACAAGTAAATGTACAGTATAGCACAAGCCTTGGTCACCCCATCTCAAAAAAAAAAAAAAAAAAGAGACGGTTCAAAGAAGAGCAGCAAGAATAAAGAAGGGCATAGGAAAAACTCTCATATAAAGAAAGAGTGTATACCTTAGATGAATAAGGAGTCAAATAAGAGGGAACAAAGTATATAAAACAATTAACCCCATAGAGAAGTTAGATCAGGAACTTTTCTATCTCTCATTATATAAGAACAAGAATCCTTAATGGCCTATATCAGGGGTGGCCAATCTGAGCCTGAGAAGGAGCCAGAATTTACCAATGAACATTGCCAAAGAGCCACAGTAATATGTTTGCAGTCCCCCATCCGCTAACCCCCTCCAGCCCCGAGTGCCTCCCACCCAGGTGCCAATCAGCACCTCCCCCTCTGTCGCCCTCCCCCCCCCCCCCGCTGCAATCAGCTGTATTGCAGTGCGCAGGAGACTCTGGAGGGGATGGGGAGGAGCGAGGGCATGGCAGGCTCAGGGGAAGAGGCAGGGGCCTTGGGGGCAGGAACTGGGGCAGAGCAGGGGGTTGAGCAGTGAGCACCCCAGAGCAAATTGGCAAGTTAGCATCTGTAGCTCCAGCCTCGGAGTCATCACCTATGCAAGGAGCCGCATATTAACCTCTGAAGAACCACATGTGGCTCCGGAGCCACAGGTTGGCCACCCCTGGCCTATATTGATAGCAAGGACTACTCTTTTCTTGGAATTCTACAAATCCCATAATTTGTAATAGCTGGAGAGAACAAGACCTATATTTAACAGAATTACTTAAAATATTCTGGGCCAGATAGTCAGATGGTGTAAATCAATCTAATTCCACTGAAGGCAAGGGAGCAACACTATTTTTCACACACTGATGATCTGGCCTTCTGTTCTTAAAAGCCTTTATTGTTTGTTTTTATCTTATAAAATAGCATTACAACAAGAAGTTTGACTACTGAAGTTTAATAATGTTGAGATGTCACCTTGATATGTATTTACTATTGTAACCAACTGTCACAGGCTAGCTGGCCCTTTAAGGGGAGTCAGGATCAGCCTCACCAATGATGTTGCAGCTATCCCCCTGCTGATCCTGACCTGATGGCTTGATTACCATTAGTGACCCCAGCTGTGAAAGGATTAGGGAAGACTACACAGAGAAAGGAGAACACCTTCAAAAAAAGGAGGCCCAGGAAAGAAGAGGTAGGGAGATACTTCTCTCTTAAGTAAGGACAGGGCCATCCTTGGGATTTATGGGGCCCTTTGCAGTATCATTAAACTGGTGTCCTTATGCCCGATGGCAGCCCGAGCTTGCATATGTATTTTAGATAAGAGTGGTCTTTTGAAGGATTTATTTAAAAAAACTATATGTCTGAAGATCCAAGCATTTAAGGCTAAAGATGAAAACTCCGATTGTGATTTAAAAACTATGCAAGGATTTTTTAGAGATGTGATTTTATAATCTTCTGTAACACACTAATGAAATATTTTTAAAGCAAATTTTAAACTAAGGTCCTGTAGACTAACATGTTCTGAGTAAAGTGAATGTTTACAATTAAATAGACACAAGTTAAGAGGGAAGGTACTGTACATCTGCAGTCAGGGTTCGGTGAAGGGGGGGGGATGGGACAGGTATCGTTTGCAAGGATGAAAAGAAACACACATATCGCATAACCTGCATAGACCCAGATTAGGGTGCAAGAGTTTTTAAAGTGTCAGTGGATAAGTGGGCTCGGGTACGCCACCCATGGAATGAATAAGGAGTCCAAGTCAGTATCGGTGTAGCAGATAAGTACATAGATGGGGTGCGTCCCTTGGTCCATCAGGGAAGGAAGTGGGTTATTTCCCTGGTCGGCGGTCTCAGTTACTCAGTGTGGTATTGGCGGTGTCCTGTGATGTGTTCCATAAAAATGTCTCTGGACCACCTGATGGTGTCGGACACAGTAATGCACAACTGTTTGTGTCAGTAAATTCAGAAACTGACAGTATATATCTGGGGGTTGGCAAATGCCTGTTATTTGGCAAATGCTTCATTACCACTTGAATGGCTCTTTAACAGTTTCAATGTTGTGCTAATAGGTCTGGCAGGCTGGAGGCTTTTTCACTTTTAAGTACTAGATCCCCTCTACAGGAAGACTCACCAGGTTGCAGCAGCCAGGTGTGGTGGCAGCCTGCAGGAAGAGTCAGAACAGAGATAGGAAGAGGCAGAAGGGTGGACACTAAGACACAGGGGTACCCCAAATTTTTGTGTGCCCTACACTATGCTGAGTATGCCTAAGGATGGCCCTGGGTAAAGGCCTGGCAAAGACATGCTGAAAAAGGCCACAGGGATGGATTTAGTCCCTGTGATAGGCCTTTGAAAAGGAGCAAGACCCAGGGAGGCAATCCTGGGGTCAGCATTCCAAGGGAGAAGCAAGGAGCTGAGATGAACTAGAAAGAAGCCCCAGAGATCTGGAAACCCCAGAGATGCTGTAATAACAATAGCCTGCTGAGAAACAGCAAAAGAGACTTGGAGGCAGGAAGTAGCCCAGAAAAACAGCAGCATGTCTAAAGGCACAGGCCTAGCTGCTTAACAAAGGGCCGGAACTCAAAGCAGAAGGTGGGTCTGCCCCAAAGAAGGTGCACAGAAGCTCCAACACAAGGACCATTAAACCCAGGGTGGGGCTGAGAAGTGAACCCAGATGGGTTGAGGTGTAGCCCAAGAGGGGTTGTTCGGGATGTTTGGATTTCTGTTATCCTGAAAGGGATCCAGATCAGATGCGATTTATCTGGAGGGCTAAGTCGTGGACAGAAACGGGTTATTATAGGGACAAGTAGTAGGCAACAGGGAACACTGGAGGCAAAAACCCCTGCAACACCATGACCTAATGCCAAGGGGGCTAGGAAATACTGTGTAAGAAAATATTAAGCTTAAAGCCAAATATATATCTTGTTTCTTTAACGTTTATAAATATAACTGCGATTAAGGAAAGTTCTTAAGAAGATAAGTGCTTTGAGAGACCTAAACTGAGGAAGTCATGTTGCTTTTAATATGACTGTGTAAGAGCCTGTGACAAAGTGGGGAATTTTCTTAATGTTTTATATGAATATTGAGTGTGCCTCAGTTTACCCTATGTGCTGCATGTTTAACCAGGGGTGTGACCTAGCAGCCTGGACCCCAGACAATGGCCGGGACACTTTGTAACTGGTGACCCAAAGACCCTCCCCAACTTGGAAGCCATCCGGCTTTGGTCAGTTGGAAAACAAAGGACTGAAGAAACAGAGCCCAGGTGATCGGTTTGCCCAAGAAAGAAGACAAAGGATGAAGGAGGAGCTTTTAGAAAGGTGATATAGTGTGATTGGCTGGAAGGAGGAACACTTCTGGATTGGGGACAAAGAGGGGTCTGGACCCACTTGAACTCAGGAAGACCCAAATGAACTATGCTGTAACTTTCTATTCTAAAGGGTACCCAAGAACTTTCTATGCTGTGTTCCAGACTTCCAATAAATTCTTTTGTTTTACAACGCTAGCTGAGAGTCATTACAATCTAAAGCTTTTGTTGCTCCCTCTCTGCTAGTCTTCCCCCAAGGATCAAGTTCGAGTGGACTCATTGAGGAGAGCTCACTGAATCTGACCAGTGTGGCAAGGCACCTCCTTCATCTCGCCAGACTTACCACTACCCTCTCTGGCGATGGCGGGCTTGAAGTAAATCACCCCTGCTCTGGGCAGCTTGTGCCTTCCCCCTTCTGCGCTGCTTTGGCCATTTTCAGGGTCGGCCTAAGGGGTGATCCTTCACCAAACAGAAAGGAAAGTCTCAAACACAAAACCAAAGGGGGATATCTTTCCCTGCCTCCTTGCTGGGGCAGGGTGTCGGTCCTTCCCTTAGCAGACACTCAGGTTTGGCTGTTCCCCCTATGGGAGGGAGCACAGCCTCTCAGCCTGGAGAAGCTCATTTCCCTGCTGTCGCTAGCCTGGCAGCAGCTTGTCATTCTCAACCCCCTTTTCTCTCCCCAGAGAAGGGGTTTTTAAAGGCCTCAGGCAGTCCTTAATTGGATTCAGGTGTCCCTATTTGACCTGAGGTAACCCTTTCTCAGCTTGTAGGGAAAAGGGCCTTTAACATTCTAGGGCTAACAAATCGGCCTTCAAGGACAGTCTTGCAGCCATCTGGTCTGACTTTGTCACACCAGGCATGGGGAAAACTTAGAGGTGTGGTCCAGGAGGCAATGGAGTCAAATGGCTTAACCTGAGAGAGAGAGAGATCCTCGAGGAGGGCTGACACTGAAAGGTGTTCCTCCCAGGGACCATACGGAGCCAAGAGAGAGCACTGGCCCTATGAATCTGTGACAAAACCATATTAACTGCTTACCATTTCTAACTTCAAATCGGTTTCTGAAAAGCCCTTGTGGTCTTTTAATATGTTTCTGTTGGAAAATTTCTTCATCTTCCAGTGAAGTCCTTGCATAATGCCCAGTTGCAACTGCATCCGCTCCTATGCCAAGTTTAAAAAAAATATATATCGCACTTGAACTTCACAATATTCAGAGTATTAAAGGTTATAGAAATATTTGGAAACACAAATGATTATAGGAATAAAAATTAAAGATAAATGACATCTGAGAAGCTTTCCATAGCTAGCCAGTGCTGTCCTAATCTTAATACAGCCCCAATATTTAATGGAAAAATATTTCTTGATATACACTACTTCCATTTTTTGTACTTCAAGGAGCATCTTCAAATGCAAAATTTAAACTTCTCTTCACAAGAGATAGTTCCCTGAAATAAACTTACTTACATCTCTGAAAACACTTTAAAAGAAATACTTTACAAATACTGATATAAGGCTACAAAGATGTTTAAACTGTGTTTGCACATGAGATCAGGCTTCTTGCCAACATTTTAAAAAGAGTTTGCTCCTCTTTAGCATTTTTGCAGTATACGGTATATACAAACAAACCTGAAGACAACTTACCAAGGTTATCCAGAGCATAACGGAGAAAATAATTGAATTTGATATGCTTGTTGCACATTATGTCAGGATTAGGAGTTCTTCCCAATTCATACTCATTTACAAGGTAACTGTAAAACAAATGTACAACTATAAACATTTTTTTATGTCTGATAATTCTATTCAAGTATGGAGAAGTACTTCTCTCTCGAGAGCTTAAGACATATCAATAATACTAAACGTATATTGTGCAAGAAGCAAAACATGTGAGTGATTCATGAATATTTTATTTTACCTACAAGACAGCACTCATTTAAGATTTTCCATGACTGGACTAAACTACAGTTTTTCATATTTAAACTCATACTAGCGTTTCTCAAATTAAGTTTCAACATCTTTGTACTTTAAAATAAAAAGAGTGCTTAGCATTTATATTTTTAGCTAGGGGACAAACATGGCCTCATCACCACAGTATCTGATTGTCTTTTGTATGATGCTTTATTATACATTCAAAATGCTTAAACAAGTGCCAATTAACAACAGCACCTAAATACTATGGTGATGGGCATGTGTACTGAAATACCTTAGGGCCTGATTCTTCAAAATGTTTCTTGTCCTCAATTCCCATTCAAATAAATAGAAAGTGACAGCACGGGATTCTGCCCTCAAACACTACATGCTAATTAAAAGGTACTTTACACTTTAAAAAAACAAAAACAAAAAAAACCAGGTGTTTATTTTTACTCTTTATAAACTGAAACAACCTCTCAGACTTGTCCCTTACATTTGACAGACTATTTTAAAAACACAAAGCAAAATGGTTTTTCCTTTGTTTACTACCTTTTCCCATACATTTAACAGATGATACCAGCAACTAAGTCAGCTGGGTTACCCACACCTGCACGGCTCTTGTTTTTCCTCTTTGACATTCAAGGGCAAGACCAAATAGGCAATTTATTCATAAGAGTGTACTGTGGCCTGTAAGAAAGACTACAACCCAGTGGAAATTTTGAAGGATATAGTTCCCAGAGGGAGCCTGTGAAAGTAGGCAACATCAAAGCTTGCTGGATCGGTACAGCTGCACCACTGCAGCATGTGTGGTGAAGATGCTCTCCGCCAATGGGAGAGAGCTCTCCCATTGCCATAAAAACCCACCTCTGCAAGCAGCATATGCTATGTCGGCAGAAGAAGCTCGCTGTGCACACCAACGCTTATGTCAGTGTAACTTATGTCACTCAGGGGGTAGAAGATTTGCACCCCAGAGCAACATAAGTTTTGCCAACATAGGCTGTAGTGTAGACATAGGCTAAGAACCCTTCATGTCAGTCAGAGGGAGTTCTAAAAAAAAAAAAAAAAAAAGAGTAGCCAAGTAGCAGTAAGTGGCTGCTGAATCTCTCCAACATTGGTTAGAGACTACAGAAAAGGCAAACCCAGAGCGATTCTCTTGGTTAAAAAGGTCTAGGAAGAGGAGGCCTGAAGAGGTAGGAACTATGGGAAGGGTTAAGTTCACAGTCTGAAGAGGCAGAAGAAAAAGTCCTAGCAAAGGGCAAGCTGCTTGCTAGAGTAAAAGACTGCATCTGAGCCCTGCACTGAAGGGGGAAGATGTAGGGAAAACAGAAGGAAATGGCTGAAGAAAGCAGTAGTGTGGGCTTAAGACCTCGAGTTGCACTTGGAGATTCCAGGCTAGCACTCCCAAAGAGGGTAGAATACGCCCCTCTTCACTCTCCTGTATCAACAGGGAAAACGGGGTGGGGACACCCTGTGCTTCCTTGCTGAGCAAAGTGAGGTCCTATGCTTAATGTCATTGTATTTCTCTGCTGAGAGGACTGGGAGAAGCAAGGAAGTGGATCTGATGATGTGTGGAATTGAGAAGAGGCAGGGAGTCACAAGGGAATGGAGGAGCGTAGAGTGGTGGCGAGGAAGGAAGCAGGGACACATAGTCAGGGGAAGTGGAGGTGGGTAGGGTTGTTGTAATTAATTTAGATGGAATAAATGGGCTAAAGTTGTTAACCCTATCACTGTCCAACATTAAACAGTGTTAAACAATGTCCAAGACTTGGTATACAGCAGAGGTTCTCGCAGAGTCATGAGCCCTCAGGGGGTCGTGAGGTTGTTACATGGGGGGGTCGCAAGCTGTCAGCCTCCACCCCAAATCCTGGTTTGCCTCCAGCATTTATAATGGTGTTAAATATATTTAAAAAGTGTTTTTAATTTATAAGGGGGCGTCACACACTCAGAGGCTTGCTATGTGAAAGGGGTCACCAAACTCAAAAGTCTGAGAACTACTGCTATAGAGTGCTTAGTACCTGAACAAACATACCATTAAAAATCCTTTTAACCTTTTATTAAAGACACAGAAAAGAAGAAAAAATAGTTAAAACATTTGAAATATTAAGTATTAACTAAGGCTTTCATTTTAACTGTACTCCCTTATTCCCCCATTTTCTTTTCAAGCTGTAGTGTAAAGAATTTTTAGAAGGAAAATCCCCATTGTTTGGCAGTCTCTTAGATCAGCAGTTCTCAACAGGGGGTCCGCTGCCCCCTGGGGATTTGCGAACCCTTTCAGGGACACTGCGGGACCCTGCAGCTAAAACCCAGAGCCCGAGCACCTCCCACGGGGCTGAAGCCAGGAGCCGCAGGGTTGAAGGCTCAATTCCCAATGCCCCCTGCAAGGCTGAAGCCAGGAGCAAAGGAGGCTGAAAGAAGCAAAGCTATTTTTTATGACAACTTTGGGTTTGGAGTAAAAGTAATCTAATATGCAGGGTTTTTTTGCTCCAATTTGATGTAAATGAAAGTAACTGAAGTTCCTGTTAAATATTTTCTTCCTCAAACTGCAGCTAGTTAGTATGGATGGAAAGAGAAAGAGGGAGGTATCGGAACTGGATGACATACTGCACCCAAATTAACCTAATTCCAGAGAAATCCCATCTATCAATTCAAAGAGTAAATGTAAGTAAGTATGCCAACAGACCCATACCTATCTTAGTTGGTGTGATCCTAAACTTGTAAGACAAGGAATGAATAACAATTTCTACCACATTAAGATATTTCTGTACTGTCTTATGACTCCACAGACACTAAGTTGTCCTTGTCAGTCTTTTGCCATTCTCTACCCCCTCACTGTTCACATACTAACACTTTATCAGAAATTATATTTTTGAAGACAATGTCTCTAAAACAATCCTACCTGAAAACTTCATTCCAGTACTCCTTGACATAGGAAACTTGATGAAAAGGGATATCCAGTTTCTGACAAACTCTATAAGCATCTTCACAATCTTTGTCAGCAGAACAAACTCCTTGTTCATCCAGAGTGTCCCAGTTCTTCATAAATACCCCTGTCACTTGGTAGCCTAAGGAAGGAGGAAAGGAATTATTCATATACTGAAAACATTCTTAGGGATCAGACCCAAACTCTGGATCTTCCAAGTCCCAACTGGGCAACAGTATTCTGAGTGTTCTTATAGTAGTCAAGAAGTCATTCCATCAGTGCCTCACACTGCACTTTCTTGCTACAGATAGCGCAACACTCAGACAAGCCATTAAGGCAGATTGATGTGTGCTTGGTGAAAAATCAAGAGCCTCTTTCACTTCTTCCAAATACCATTATTTCACCCCAGCATTCTGAACACCTGACATCCCCAGAGAACATGCCAAGCCCCCGGGGTTGTTTTACACTGCATATATTAATAATTCCTGTTCATGTACAGATTCTGAAAAGAATTTTTAAAAGCCAGTCAAATCAAGGATTTGATTTTTTGTCCGTGGCTAGTTTTTCCAGAGTATTCTACATCCAGATACCTTTCCCCCCACCCACTCATTGTCCAATATGAATTTGCAGATTTAAAAACACCTGGTTCTAGAACTCCTAAGGGGACACTAAGGTTCAATTCTGGATCATTACACATTTAAGATTTTTTTTTTTCAGGGAAGAAAAAATTGTGTAGTATAGTAACCTTTAGGATCCCATCTGGAAACAGGGCCCTATTGTGGCATGTTCAGAAAACACAAAACAATAAACATACCAGCAAAGTGAAGAAGAATAATCAGCTGCAGGTCATGTTAGTTTTATAATTTTTTTATGGTGTTGAGTTTTGCTGGGATGGAATAAGATAACAGAGGGGCAAAGCGTGTGTGAGTAGGTAAGGGATAGGGGAAGGAGAAGGGAGAGAAAGAAGTGTGCATGGACTCTGAGGCTGAAGTGAAGAGATGGTGAAGGAGTGGGCAGGAGGGAGTTGGAGCAAACAGCCAATTAGCAGAAAGGAAGAATGTCCAGAGTAAAAACTGTAAAAAGCAGTTGCACACAGATGGCATAACTATCTAAGGGTCCTGTTGCAGATGCTTCTCTCTGCTCCTGCCA
Source organism: Trachemys scripta elegans (assembly GCF_013100865.1). NCBI lineage: Eukaryota > Metazoa > Chordata > Testudines > Emydidae > Trachemys > Trachemys scripta. The sequence continues at coordinate 29,518,685 of NC_048298.1, read as the reverse complement.
GCTGAGTTTCAGGGTGGCCTATCCCAACAGCCTTTTTCCTCCTTCCCTAAACTCACACGCACCCTGGTGCCCCTCTCTTGAATCATTCCAAGAATGCAGGAGGGCAGGCGTTACCCCAGCAAAACTCTGCATTTGGTACTTAATATTTCTAAACCTATCAAAGAACATAAAGGTTTGTTCTTCCTATAGATCCCCCAGGAGGCATATAATTTCTAATTTTTCAATGTTTGAAAATTCTATGCCAAATAGTAAATGGTGTAAGACTAGCACTTCCCATATAAGGGCCCTTAATGCAGCTGCAATGATAATGGAAAATATTCAACCTATCCTCTTTTCAACAGCTCTTCAGGTTTAAAAATAAGGAATTCCTTCTTACTCAGTAAGTACAAAAGTGAATTTAAAAAGTCTTCAACCTTGGTATCAAAAGAGTTTGCCATAACAAATCATGAGATATAAAATTAATAGAGATTCATATTTCATTCTCTGAAAGCCCACATCTACACTGGGAAAATCATGTGAGAAAACATGCTAATATTTTAAATAGCCTGACGTTTAACAAGACTTTGTGCCTATTGCAAAGAAGAACAATGTTAAACTGTTCAGGTTAACTATTAGAAAGAGAAGGTGGGTTACTGTTGTATGAATTCAAGGGACAGAGGTTGCAGGAAAATCAGCCTGGAATGAATTGGTGCAGCCAGGTATGTGCAAGAGGAGTGTCTGTCATGACAACTATCAGGACAGCATAATACTCTTACAGGCAGCAACTGATGACGGGGCACCCCCAGGCACTCCTAGCCCTTCCCCCACTCCCTCTCACAGGCACTCTAGCCTTCCTCCCCATATCACAGACCCCAGCACCCTAGCCCTCCCCCCAAATGTCACAGGCCCCAGGCACCCCACTCCTTCTACCCTTCCCCTCGTGTCACACGGTCTCAGGGCACAGTGCAAGTGGAGCAGGCCAGGGCCCCTTCTGAGCATGGGCCCGGCTCCATGGCGCCATTGTAAACCCGGCACTGCCCCCGTGTCACCTGCCCCAGGCACCCCAGCCTTCCCCCCCACCCCCCGTCATGGGTCCCGGCCTCCCGTCCTTCTCTCCGGGTCACCGGCCGCAGGACCCCGCGCCCGGCGCCTAACGCTCTGAGCCCCCTCGTAGCTCGGGCCCTTGACGCTCACACTCGCCACCGTCCCACCTCTCCGCCGGAGCAGCAGCGCCGCCACCGCGCTGTCCACTCCCCCGGAGAGCGCGCACACCACGCGCCGCGCCGCCATCTCCGGGCCCGGGCTGCTTACAGGGGCGCCCGCCCCGCTCCCGCTCTCCCCTTCCGGCGCCTGCCTGGCCCGCGGGACTGGTCGCGCCGCCGAGGGCAGCAGGGGGCGGGGCGGACGGGAACGTGCCCTGCAGCCAGCACTAGCCGCCGGCAGGGAGCCGCTCTCCCGAGCACACGGACCCGGGCTCGGACGGAGGCGAACCCGCCCCTCACCTAGAGCCGTCGCCGCCCCCACCGGGGGAGGGGCGCGGAGAAAGGAGGAGACTCGGCAGGGCTCTACCTGCTGGCCCCCACTCGGGGCTCTGCTGGGGGCGGTCAGGGGGTGTTAAGAAGCGTGGGCAGCCTCCCTCCGTGTAGAAACGCGTTCGCTGTGAGTTCCCGCGGTAGGGCTTGCTTGGGGTCTGGTCCCCTGCCGACAGAGCCAGCAGCTGGGGCCTAGCAGCCCTGCGCTCTCCCAGCCGCCTGGACTGGCAGCTTGGTGCTGGGGGAGTAGGGCGAGGAAGCCTGCAGAGAAAAGTAGCAAGAGTTAGGCTCGAGTCGCGTCGCGTCGCGAGGTAGGAAGTGCCCCCAGACAGCCCGAGTGGCAGAGGGCAGCGCAGCCTCAAGCAGAGCTGGTATACGGGAGCCCATCGTGAAAGGCTTTCCTCTAGGGCAGGGTTCTCAAACTTCCCCCCGAGACCCAGCTGTAATAAGCACAGTGGCCCACTTATTAACTCTTCTTAAGACAAATTATTAATTGTAATTATTACATGCACAAACTATAACACTGCAAATAAACAATGTCTGGGGTCCTTTTCATTTTAATGTAAACAATTGTAATGAGAGAAATCCCTAGCAGAGAAATCCTTCGAGATCTTCAAAGCCAAACAGGGTTAGTCCAGTTACATGTTGAGAGTAGTATGTGGTGTTCAAACAGGAAAAACACAATGTATAAAACTGAACAATAAGCAACACAATGTTACTAAAATTGTTAAATTGTTAATTTTAAAACAAAATAGCTGTCCAACTTTGAACTATAGTTTTCAATTTTTTTAGTGTAAAATCTCAATTTCTGTGCTAAGTAAAGACTCAACCCTGCTCTCTACTAATTAGAAAATAAAATATTAAAATATAAAATAAGTTATATAACACACTGAAGTAATGGATACTCATCCAATCCCATAAAGGAGAATCCAAACTTTAAGTATGTGTTGTCATATTTTCTTACCACTTTGTTTTTTGGCTGGCTAATTTTGCATAGCTGTAGGTGGTCCAGGACTTCTCTATCACCCTTCTTGCTTTTGAAAAATCAATCAATCCATGTGAGGTTGAAATACTGCTTACTATTTTTTACAGTTGTAAATGGTGGACTGTATGTATGTTGCTAGGTTACCTGGCCGTGAAACACAGTTGTACTCAGGTTGACATAAAGTTGACATGTTGCAGCTTGTTTTTTTTAACTAAAGATTTCTAAATTCTGTCAGATATATACATTTCAAAACATTACATTTATATAGCTTTACTTGGGTTACATGAGTCACATGGAATTAGAGATTTACTAAGAGCTTGACTGGAGAATGGAGTTGTGCTGGCAGACCACCCGGGACTGTGTCACAGCCCATCTTTGGGAACCCCCGCTCTAGGGAGTGGATTTCCAAAAGGTCTCACACTACATAGAAATTGGGAGTTATGCAGCCTCAAGCCACATGGAGCAAGTCAGACATGATGGTGTGGAGAAAGCTAGGGGATTGTGTTGACATTTGACAAAGTAGTGGTCAAGGTGAGTGATGGATCTGTTTCATATACTGTTCGATGGTAAAGACGGAAGATTGAGCTTTGTGAAATTCTATAGCAAGGGGCACAACCAGAATTTTCCTAAGGAGGGGACCCAGGTTTCCTGCCCTCTTGGCCCCCGACCTGAGGGAGTTGGAGAGCCAGGACCCAAGTCTCACATGCCAGGCAGTGCTCAGGATTTAGTCAAAGCTGGTAGTAATGCTATTGGTTCCCTCTCTGGCTAGTCTGATCAGGATGTAGGCCTAAGCCAGGAACAGTCAATTTTTTTTGTCAAGGTCCAGACTCCAGAGAAAATAATAATAAACCCAGCAACAATAATAGATTAGAATAACTAAGAATAACAATAAGAATAACTAAATAAAAAAAATTCAGGATCCATTCAAAAGCATCTAGTAGTCCGGATTTGCCCCCTGATCCAGATACACCATATCGAAGAGAAGGTGGCCTCAACCCATAACATCAACTGAAACATTTTAGTGATTTCAAAAGTGTCTTCCTACTTCTAGAATCTTTCAGCTAGTCATATGAACCTATGGATTTACCAGGAGCCTTAAAGAACCTTTATCAGGAGTTTTAAATCTAAACAATTCAGCTATAGCAGGCTTTGTCTTCAACTTTTGCTTTTATAGTTTAGACAGGCTGAGTTGCAGTTGTTACCATAGACATCAGAATACAGGTCTGTTGATAGCTGAAGGGTTAAAAAGCTTCCAGTTCATTTCTGGGTCCTCCAAACAAGACCGCTAGCAAAAAGTAGGGCAGATCAGACTTTACATTTGATGTGTCAGATTAAAATACCTTGCTCTTCCCATTTTATGTCCTATTCTTGACTTCATATCATTTCTTACATCTAGAATTACATCTCTCATACAGTGGACCAGATAGCTGTCAAATCCCATCCTTTACTTTGCTTTCTACAGCTGACCTCATTATTGTTTTATCTGTTCCTGCCATATTCCCCTACCTCAAAGTTATCAGAATTTAAAAATTAGTCTAATGCAGTTTTCACTCTGATCCCATTTTTTCCATTTTCTAAATCTGTTATAGAAAAAGCCTTCAGTGCAGGCAGTTCAATTTATATAAACTTTGCAAAGTTCTGACATTACCGCCTTTAACAGTAACCTGATTATGTGTAAGTGCACCATTAGATCCAGCTTCTTTTATTGAATGTAGCTATTTTAGCTTCCTGAAATATTCCATGGCACAACTAGCATGCAACACATTTGTTGGCCCAAAAACATTTTATTTCCAGATGTCCTATAGTTTCATATGTATACAGGCCATTAAAATGCCTTAGATACAAAGATAACTACCACATTAGCTTTAATTTTCAGTTTAATTTTAGTACTTTAGATCATTTTATTTACTAGCAAACCTTTAGAAAAAGGTTACTCTTATGTATAATTAGTCTTAAAATAATTTTACTAAAGCAGACATACAGCACTTTTTTTTTTAAAAAACTACATGGATCTGCAACAATGCATGAAGACAGTCATGTTAATCAAGTGCTCCCAATTTGGATTTGCTGAACAGATTATTCTAGTTCCATTTTGTCAACACAAATTACATTCAAGTAGTACACTAAAGGGATTTTATTGCATGATATTCACTCCACACAGTCCTATTCAGATGGCTAATATATCAAAATTGCAGATGCTAGTCCCAAGATAAATTTTGGATTTAGCTAAGGTTTAGTTTAGAACTTCAGCAAAGGGGAATCCAGATTCTCTTTGTTCACTTCAGGACTCAGGGTGATAAGAGGAGAACTCAAATCTATTAGCTGAAAGACAGAAATGAAGTGACATAAGATTTAGCTAGTATCTTGGCCTGATAGTTACTCTACACATAGGACTATCAGGAACACAGGTAACTTCAGCTAGTTACCCTAATGCAGGGGTGGGCAAACTTTTTGTCCCGAGGGCTGCATTGGGTTTCAGAAAGTGTCTCCCCAAACAGCCAGGAGTGGCCCGGCCCCACCCCCTATCCAACCTCCCCTGCTTCTTGCTCCTGCCCCATCCAACCCCCTCTGTCCCCTGACCGCTCCTGACCCCCGCCCCTAACTGCCTCCCGACGCCCCATCCAACCCCCCACCCTTCTTCCTGACTGCCGCCCCTGGGACCTCTGCCCCATCCAACCACCCCTTCTACCTGACCGCTCCCAGAATCCCTGCCTCCATTCAACCCCTCCATTCCCTGCCCTCTGACCACTCCTGCCCCCAACCACCACCCCAAACCCCCCTGCCCTCTATCCAACCTCCCCACCTCCGCTCCCTGCCCCCTTACCATGCTGCCTGAAGCACCAGTGGCTGGCGGCGCAGCTGCACCAGGACAGGCAGCTGTGCCGCCTGGTAGGAGCCAGCTATGCACCCGCAGCACAGAACACCGGGTCAGGCCAGGCTCTGCAGCTGTACTGCCCCAGGAGCTCACAGCCCCACCACCCAGAGAGGGCACAGTGAGCTGAGGCTGCAGGGGAGGGGCCAGGGGCTAGCCTCCGGGGCCAGGAACTCAGGGGCTGGGGAGAACGGTTCTGCAGGCCGGATGTGGCCCGCAGGCTGTAGTTTGCCCACCTCTGCCCTAATGGTAGTGCAGTTAACTTCTAGAACATCAGCAGTACTATTAAGTCAAAGATCTTTTCTTCAAGTGCCTGAAGACAAATACCTACACCATACTTAATGTTCAATTTAGAGCCTCTCTACCCAACTGTAAAAGTTTATTAGCAGAACCCACATGCACCAGAGCCCCTTGTGCTATATAAAAGGAGACCTAGTCTCTGCCCCAAAGACTTAGACTAGCATTCCTTGGATCAATCAGGACTGAATTAGCTCCTAAAGGTTAAAAAAAAAAAAATCAAAAGCAAGTAAAATAGGTATGATGTCTAGTTTTCTTGCTACACTAAGGATTTATGCAAAATACCTGGGGACTGAGTCTTAGGGCTAAAATCCATTTGTGAATCAGTTGTTGTGACACTGAGCCGTGCAACACCCAGCATTTACGTGCTTAGAAGATTAAAAAAAAAAAATCACTGGGATTCAAAGCCAGAGTTAGGTACTCAGATTTCCTGTACAACAGAGGGAAAGGGGTGCCTAAAAATGGGATTCACAAAAGCCAGAATGGTAGGTCACCCCCCACCTCCACTAGCTGTTGGGAGATGCCAAAGAGAGACATGTGTTCTACCTGCCCCTCTTCCCTCCTCCTTCCCCCCATGATAGTTTGTATCCCAATGTTAACTCTTTTTACAAAACTATAATGGATTTTGTACAAAGTATGCCTTGTGAGGTATCATCTGAAAATTCATCATGTGTTGATCATTATTGTCCTGGTAAAATGTGTGGCAACACTGTATAGCGTTACTGAGACATATTCCAAGTTTAGACCAATTCCTCAAATACAAAAGGCAAACTGATGCCTGAGCCAGGTGTTAAAATAAAATGGACTAACATCTGATTAAGCGCCCATTCTTTGACAGGAAAAAGGATGTGAGCAAGAAATTTACATCTTGTCAAAAAAACAGCTGGAAGTTTCTGACTCCACAGACTTTCAGTCTCCTGAACCCCAGCTGGAGATGATTCTCAAAAGGAGGAAAAAGATAAAAATGGGGAACAAAACCCAAAGGATCTTTCTCCCTTCATCTCTACTCACAGCATCGACAACACTTGAAAAAGGTCAAAGGAAGCATCATTAGACTGTGAAGGGATCGTGGCTGAAAGATTTAGCTAGTAAGACTGCTAGAACATGTGGTGAGAAACCTTTTGCTTTGAATTCACTTAACAAGTTAAGTGTTATGTTTTAGTCATGTTTTACCTTCTATTTCTTTGTAACGAATTCTTTTATGCCTCATTACTTGTAATCACTTAAAATCTAGGTTTCCATAGTTAATAAACTTGTTTTATTGTTTTATCTAAACCAGTGTGTTTGGACTGAAGTGTTTGGCAAATTCCATTTGAGAGAACAAGATTTGTGCAAATGATCTTCTATTAATGAAATGACAGACTATATATGAGTTTGTATTGTCCAGAAGGGGCTGGGCAGTACAAGATGCACCTTTTGGGGGGAAATGCACATTTTGGGACTACGAGCTTTCTAGTGTTGCCCTGTAATGTAATTCCAGGGTGGCTGACTGTAGCACTCACACAGTATAGCTGGTAGTGATTTAATGATAACACGCTTTATGTGAGCAGACCAGGAGTGGTTGCTCTCACAGCAGAGCTGTGTAAAAGGCACTCCATGTTGGAGAACTGAGGGGGGACACAGCTATCCATTAGTCCAGATTGGACCATGGGGAATGTCACACACCCTGTTACATTTATTTTCTACAGTAGTTCCACTCTTAAAGAGTAATTGGGCCAGAGAGAGAGCACACATGCATGAGAAGGGCCCTATAGCTGGGTGGTTAGAGCAGTCACTGACGATATGCGAGACCCAAGTTCCAATCCCCCTGCTTCAATGATTGTTTATCCAAAATGACAGGTTTCAGAGTAGCAGCCACGTTAGTCTGTAAGGTGCCACAAGTACTCCTGTTCTTTTATCCAAAGTGAAACAGCTTCAACAGGAGAGACTGACATCAGAATATCTCACAGCCCAAAGGTTAGAGCATTCACCTGAGAAGTGGGAGACTCCTGTTTAGATGTACGGATTAAATGGATATAAAATCCCCTCATCCAGGCAGAAGGGGATACTTAAACTGGTAGGCTCCCACATCCTAGACGAGTACCCTAACCACTAGTCCTACTCTTAACTCAGGCTTTGCAGATCACAGTATTCCTGTGATTTTTCTAGACACTCATGTCTCTTTGTGGTTCTGGGCCTTACTTATTAGTAAAAATAAAAGCACCAGCACTTTCACTAGATATTTTTATCAAGTTGTTATTCCCTAAAAAGCACCATTTGTTTCAGGGAGTCACAGTAACAGATTTTGGTAATAGCTTACTCCCCTTACCTTTTAAAGTCATGGAATGACTACTTATTTAAGTCCTACACTCAATATGTGCAAATGTGCCTCGAAAACACTAGGAATATTGTCAGTGTGCACTACTACCATATCTGCTTTTCTATATTGGCTCCAGTGGAGGGAAAGCCAAGAGTCTCCACTGGCCTGCACATTAGTGACCAAGATACTTTTAAAGCCAAAGTCAAGCGTCAGCTGCTTTGACTTTTGAAGAGTGGTGACCACATCAGGAGTGATGGGCCATTTTACACAAACCTCCACATACCAAACTGGTCTGAATTGGTGCAGTTCTGAAAACCAGTGCTGAGGTTAGGGGTTTTGACAGACATGGTCTCACACCAGAGAAGAGTAGCAGGAACATACTCTAGCCTTATTGGGGTTCATGGCTAGTAAGCAGTGGTGTGCCTCAGAATTAATTTCTACAATATGAAAGCTCTGTATATGACTTCCTGACTGGCTGTGTCCATGGGCTGATTCTATCCAGTCCCTTGTACAACCTCATAAAATGTACTAAAAAAGTGTCATGACATGCCACTGCTACTAAGAGAAGTGTAGTGAGCCTGCACAGAGCTGTGTTTCCACAACAATAATTGATGCAGCTAGTTTTTTGACTTCCAAAAAACAGCACAGCAAGAATGGGCCATGCAAAGCTGAATAATTAAGATCCTTGATTCATGAACTGATGCTCATTCATAGCTGTGTTTTACAATAAAATGATCACTCACCTTAGAGATTGAAAGGGAAGAGACTGCAAGAAGAATCCATAAATTGGATTCATCTTAAATAAGAGTGTTGGATTAAATATGAGGTACTAGTGCTAAGCATATTTCATATACAATACATTGTTACAGGGGAGAAATAACTATTTCTACATACAAATTCATACAACCAAACAATTGTTTTTTGCACTATTTTTATGCATTTATGGAAACAAATGATTGAGATAAGATTGAGATACCTTACCTGTCCTACCACACTAGGTTTTAATGGAATAACTTTATTCACTTCCGGAGTATTAGAAAGGTCAATGAGAGGTCTGCTTTCACATTCCAAAGCAGCAATGGGAGTTTTATCTATTCCAATATCTACCAGCAAGACCTAGAAATAGTAAATAGTTTATTTTCCTCTGTTTATTGTGCTTCCTTCAGAAGAATGTAGGTAAGTCAGTTATTGACTTACAGGGAAAAGCCACAAAAAGCAACAAGCAATTCTTAGGTTTGTAGGTTATATGTAGACTATCCTAAAGGCAGCATAGCTTGGTGGATGAGGGGAGGATTAGTGTGCAGAGCAGAGGTGGTAAAGTATTATGTAAGTGCTAGAGAATATTTTTCAAATAGGATTGTTTCATATTTCAGTTTTTCAATTCAGTTTTAACCTTGTACCTACAACTGTGATCTGACGACATTTTAGCAAAGAAACAATTCTATAAGATGACAAGCTTTAGTCACACCTCTATCCAATTTGATTGTTATCCAGTATTTACATACATCAAACAAAATCCACAGCAAGCTTCCAGCATTCAGTAAACAGAATACCAGAGAAAATAACTACAGTTGAACTAACAATGAATAATTGTTAGTTTGGTCTATGACTGATATCTGCAAGCAAGTTGCTATTCCAGCAAATATGAGTTTAGACTTTTTTTTCTTATGGTTTGAACAGTTCTCTATAGACATTCAATACTGTCCAAAACCAGATATATTGCATAATTATTATTAGAATTACCCCACATTGTATTGTGTTTCATGATTGGATTCATAAATACACAAGGACTTTCCAGTGCAGATAACTGGGAGAGCAAATTTAAATTTGACCTGCAATTATTTGTGCAGGTGACGGAAATTAGTTTTCCAGGAACATTTATCCCAATGAAGAAATGTTGTTCAGTGGTATGATAAACAAACACTAGAGGGCACATATATGCCTAATCTAGATCACTTCAAAATTTGAGCAAGTTTTTAGTTAGTAGACAGCTCACATTTTCATGCAGTTCACTCAACGGCAGCTTTTACAAGAGGGAAAAATAGATTCAGTTTACCTACCTCATTAGTTTGTGCTCCTTCAGCTGGCTGTTTTTGTATTTCAGTCTCTTTTTGTATTTCATTCTGTGCTATTTCAGTAGTCTTTTCTGGTGAAAAGACAAGTGTAAGAGGTATCATAGGTGGAGGAGATAAGTCATCATCTTCAAATGATGACACTTGTGTTTTGGTGTCCTTTGCCTGTTTAGAACTGGGGGAAAGTAAAGTTGGCAAGTATTTAATATAATGCTTAATGAACATCTCTTAAAGGTTCATGTCATTTAGCTGCCCAACAAAAGCTAGAGTGCCATTTGATAGCTTTATTTTTCTCCATTTTGTGAATATAACGTCTTATTTATTCATTATCTAAAAGCATGCTAGGCATCTCACAGAACATAAAGACACTGTTCCTGCCCTGAGGAATTACAATTTAAATAGATTAAGTCAAAGTTGTCTACAGTGTAGAAGAAAAATGGGCAATCCATATTTGGTGAATAATTTTAGGATACCACATTTGAAAATTTTAGCTTAAGCTTATGCAAGACTGCTATATCAGAGAAGTGCCGGTACTGCATGTCACTGCACTGGTTCAGTCCAATCGCTGGTGAAGGGAAAAGTACAAAATTGGACAAATTGGAGGATTCCAAAGTTGCAAGCTTAACAATCTGTGGGATAGTGGAGTTGGGAAAGGGGAGGGTTTTGGGAAGAAAGAGCATTTTGCATTTGTAGTTTGAGGAAATAACTGAACATTTGAGACAGGCATGATGATGCTTGGCTTACACTGGAACAAGGTTTTATTTGGGCACAATGTGAAATATAAGGTTAGTTAAATTTTATTCTGGGGAACCAGCACCATGAAGCTGCCTTAAATACTAGTTTAAGCTGTGTATATATTTAGAGCTTGTGAAAAGATTTTGGGTTGACAGCTATGGAAGAGACTGCATCCCCTCCACAGAACAGGTACAGAATTGTGGTGGTGCTGCCCAGATTCCCCTTGGTACCTAGCCAGTCTCAACTATGGCATGGAAGACCACCTCATGGAGCAAGAATAGTTCAGTGTTAATTCAATCCTTGGCCTCTTTTAGGATGCCAGATTTTATAATGGTGACAGCATAAGATTGTTCAATACCTTAAAGTGAAAGTGCAACTTAAACAGAACTTAAAAATAATTCATTTGACTTAACTGCCTGTTTGCTTTCCTCATCTAGAAAGTATTGCCATGTTTAGATCCTGCATTATCTTTCATATAGCTGGAAGTATCATTGTGTGGGAACACAAAGTTACTTCTGCAGTCACTTTCTATTCAGTACATCAAGTAAGCTGGCTGAAAACAGCAGAATTCCTCAAATACAAGTTCTATGATGCACATAATTCAAGTTGATTCATAGGTGGTTTGAAGATGTGGTCAAGTGACAGATTAAGATGTGCTTATCGTCACTATTTTTACAAGAGTCTAACATTATCCCTTGGTTTAAGGATTCAGGCAAACCAAACCATGTTAGAGATTTATGCTGGAAAGAACTAACGAGTATAGCTGTGTTATTTTGCAAGTTACTTGGGCATGCGTCTACTCAACAGTAGATGAAATCTCTTACATGCTAGCATACGGCGTCTGAACATCTGGACAAAATCCTTCTCCCACTGAAGTCAACAGGAGTTTTAATAGACTTCAATAGGGCCATGTTACACCTGCGGTTTCTTACCCAGCTGCAAGAGTCTTTCTGGCGGACACACTGGAGATTTGACGAACAGACGTAAAATGTGGAGAGGAGACAGATCTTGGCAAAGTTTTAGGAGTCATTGCGGGAATTCCTGAGATACGACGACCGGCGGGAGTAGGCAGAGCAGAACGTTTTATACTGGCTGGAGTAATTAAAATGGACCTGGAACTAAGACAAGAGTTCTGCGAGGCCCCATCTTTGGAAGGTCTGACAGGAGTGCAAACAGCCACACCACTACAGGAAAACATGCAGCATACATTAACTGAAAGCTTCTAGAAACGTGTTACAACTTCTTTCTGAATACTAGTCAGACAACAGAAATAAACAACATAAGGCAGGCTTAAGAACACAAACAGTTATGCAAATGTTAGGATAACTAAACCTGAACATTAAAAATGGATTGCTGTATTATGTTGGAACTGGTCACATCCTCATAGATAAGGTTCAGTTAACAGATGTTTCAAACCTTCATTTTGTGAAAATTTCAGATTAATTTGAGACAGAAGAGGAAGCAGAGCACTCAGTGTAACAGAATCTTGAAGTGCACTTCTCTAGTGAACAGGTATTGTGTGAAAACAGCCCTCAATAGATTTGCTTCCTGAATATATTCAGACCTGACTTAAAAAAAAACAAAAAAAACAAAAAAAACCAACCCACCTCATTAGCACCGCAGAAATATCACTGCTATGTGAAAGCCGATTCTGTTCCCTTACACATCAGAATTGTCAATGAATTCCAGTTAGGTATTTATGTTACCCAATCCCAAGAAAGCCAAACTGACTTTCATATCCCAGGGTGAGTTTTAACATTTTTACTTGTGGAAGGGCAGAGTAATCTGGAAGTCACTATGAGAGTACAGAAATCTCACAATGTTATTTTCAAAGTAATTAGAACTGCACTTAGATTACATAGTTGCTTGATACAACACTCTTAAATGTAGGTATAGTTAAGAAAAACATGCAAGTGACCTGTTAAGTTCTAATTACAATGTTACCTTCCAAATGTGCCACAAGACAGTAATTGGATTGGCTCCATTATTTTTGATGCTGTATTTTCTGGTGATGAACCTAAGGGAAAAGAAAAATATTACTCTATGTTATTCCCTATTTGTTATAGTTGAAAACTAAACTAATATAGATAACACCTCAACTACAAGTCACATGATTCATTCCATCCCAACAGCTTTGGAACAATATACAAATAAAGACATATTTCACTCTCAATTAGCACATACTGTGAGGAGCATTCAAAGAAATGTTAAAATTAAAAGCCAAGTTAACACAAAAAACAGCCTTCCAAAATGTGTGCTTACCTCCACATCTCTTAGGGACCTTAATCTGATTTGAAGGTGTGATTATAACGTTAGCCTTGTCTTTTGGGCATGTATTTCCTTTTGCTGCACTTCCATCTTTGTTCTGCTGAAATATCTTCTGCAGATTAGGAACTGAGCTCAGTCTCTGAATTCCACTGGCTAGAGTTTGGGATTCTGTCACTGAAGCTGAAGACTTGGCTAAATTCCCAGCAGTAGATATTCTGGGAGTACTAACTGATCTCGTTTGCTTGCAGGACACATCAGAATGGACTGCCTGCACAGATGACATTCTGATAGGTCTAACCATAGCCAGTCTTTTTGTGCTAGATGAGGGTTTGGAGCTGCTCACAGAAATTTTTGAAGAGACGTTTGATTTAGCTGAAAGATAGAAATCTCATATTTATACTTCTGAATTGCTAGTTGTTTTTCCCTCAACTGGTTACAAGGTACATCTAACTATTTACAAGAGAGTCTAAGTTTACTCAAGTGCAGCTGAAGATATGAAAACATTATGCAATGATTTGTGATAGGTGTTCAAGCATCTGAACTATGCAGTTGTTACAATGTAAAGGTTTCAGATTTTTCCACTTTTTAGCCACTAGTTTTGAAATCCTAGAAGAGCAAAAACCGTAGGAAACGTCTACGAAGTGGTTATTTGTCTTTGATGCTGCAGAAAAGCCTCCTTGACATGATTCAGTCTATCAGCTTCCAGGTCAAATGAAACAAGAGTAAGGTATTTTGAGACGCACTTAAATATGCCTTCTTTATAGATATATTTAAGCATAACTTGTATTTTCAATATAGTTGCCCCAGCTACCTGAAATACATATGTTAAGGGACATTCAATGAAGTCTCCTTACCTGTGCTAGTTAAGAGTATTTAAAAGTTGTCATTTAAAAAAAAAAAAAAAAAAAAAAGTTTCAATATTCTACTTACTCACTTAAAATCTTAGTTTTTCAATTAGACTAATTGGATTTGCTAGACAGTTTCTAGTCATTTGCATTAAGTATTTCCAAGACATGTGCTACTAAACTTTTTCCCCTTGAATTGAAGTTTTATTAAACTTATTAAGCTGTGTCCTCCAATAGCAGTCTTGCATTATACTTCCTGATAGTGACTTCCTTATTATCTATACCTGAGGTTCCCAAACTTGGTTCGCTGCTTGTTCAGGGTAAGCCCCTGGCAGGCCACGAGACGCTTTGTTTACCTGAGCGTCCGCAGGTACGGCTGCTTGCAGCTCCCAGTGGGCATTCCCAGATTTTAGAATCAAAGTGCTAGAAGTCAAGAACTTGAACTAACTACCACACTGTCAGCCTACATGAAGTTTTATTCACCTGTTCTCAACACCAAAGAGACAAGGGGCTGAGATAATATCTTTTATTGGACCAACTTCTGTTGGTAGAAGGTACGCAGAGCTCTATGTACCTTGAAAAGCTACCGAAAGCTTGTACCTTCTTGGTCCAATGAAAGATATTACCTCACCTACCTTGCCTTTCATATCCTGGGAACAATACAGCAACAACACTCCAAACTCCACCCCAAAGACAGCCTAGTGTTCTGAATCGGCAAGAAATACAGATTGCCCCAAACACATTTTGGAACCTGCAAGTCAAAAACACCCCATTAGTTATTTTAAGTTTAAAGTGATTTGCATGCTGCATCTCTATGCTAATTATTACCATTTCCCCCTATGGGAGAGACAGACAAACTTGAATTCAAACTGGAGTTCATGCTGGAAATGGATGACGACGATGAAGATGAGGTGTTCTTTCTTAGAGGACCATTAGCAGCACTAGGAGGTTTTAACTGCGTCTTCCTTAACCCAAACTGTGAATAAAGAAGTCTAATTTATTTAACTGTCCAAAAGACATTAAACAAGCACAAAAACATTTTCATTTGTTAGATTTCTACATCATTATGCATCACTGTTCTCTGGGTTCGTTTGTCCCAGGGACAAATTCTATAATCCTGTTTTAAAATGTTTAAGTTAAGTAAAAAGCAGACTGCTGGGAAGCAAAAAAAATATATATATATATATAATAAAAATGTAATTATACATTTGTTTGGTACCTAAGTTCTTATGTAGAACTGGAATAGGATACGTCTCAGAAATTGATTGTTAGCCCGATGGTGTTCCCTCCCCGCCCCCAGCTCAAGTATATCTTTAAGATGGATTCTAAGTATATAGAAATGAAGATTAATGGGACAGTACATTGGAGTGCTATTTTTGAAGTGATAAGCATCTTTCCCTGCCTCACATCCAATATCCCATGTTATTTCAATTCTTTTCTTAGGGAAAGTGATTGAGCAAGTTTGACTGTTATAACTAAGACTATTCTATTAGGGTCAGATCTGGTGATTTGACTATATCCACTGCCAAGAGATCAAGCCCCTCGGGGCAGGAGGGGCAAGGGGAAGAGGAAACAGTATAGGCAATATTAAGTGGCTTGCAACGTTGTACAAGTTTTAACAAAATTGAGACAGAAACTATATTCCACAGGTTAGACACATTCTTGGTAGACATGAGTACTTAAATTGTAGTGCTATGGTTCCTAGAATTTGGCTTCTGATGTAACTAGAGTCACTGCTATTCTGCTTCCATGCTAGAAAAATGACAATCTTTCCAAGTAACACAATAGGTGACCATGAAGAGTAAAGGCTTTAATCCACAAGCCTCCTATGAGGTCTATTATCTGCATTTCCCTGCCCCTTAATATTACATACTACATTTCATATTAACACAATATCTAACTATCTGTTGATGCACTAAGAACAATTCTCTGTTACAAATGTAGGAAAAATACTTCATGTATAACTTAGCCACCCAAGAATTGCAATTGTAGAATAGAAACTTTACCTTGAATTCATTATAAGACAAGACTATGACATTAAATCTAAGTCAGAAAGTTTGTCGTCTCCATTTTTATATAAGTAAGAGGACCAACACTCTAAGAACATATTCACTCTGCAGCCGTATTAACACTTGCCATTACCTTGCTTTGAGAAGGAAGAACTCGCTTGTCTTGTAATGATGAGCTCCCACTGAATGACGAGTCACATACATCTGAAGCAACACTGGATTTGTCAGAGAGTAGATCTTCAGATGACCCCAGGCTGTTCAAATGTTTTTTCCCTGGTTTTGGCTGCAAGATTAACATTTTAAATTTATTTGAAAGCTATTACAATTTCAGTAGCTCCAAAGATTTTGCATGAGCTGATTTATTCAGTAACCATATTTTTTATACCAGCCAACAGAAAAGCATATTGCATCTACCGAATATGTAGATTGCTAGACATTAAAAATTCCAAGTTCTCAACTTATTTAGACTTTATTAGACTTTAAAGTTGTTAAATCCAGCATAGACTATGTTCGCATTTATTGAAATTGGCTTTAAGTCAGATAAATCAACATAAGGCGATCACCTCTGCAGCAAGTTAGTCTCTATGAGATTCTTTCAGCACATGTTACTCCCTAGACACCGCAGTGGCTGTTACCTATTTTAAGAAAAGGTAGGTCCCACATTTGTAAGCATAAATGTAATGCACACACAGACTCTTCTTTCCAATAGCCCAGAGGAGATTCTTCCCTAGTTGACACCAAAAGCTAGACATGAAAGTTTTAGACTGCACAGCTCACAAGTCTATTCCAGTTAGCATCTGAGAGGGCCACATGACCAGCAACACGATCAAAGCTATGGGATAGGAGACAAAGAGGAAGCGAGCAGATTATAGAAGCTCTCTCGCTCCCTTGCCTATGGCAAAAATTCCTCACCCTCCTGCTCAGGACTAAGGAGCCAACATCCTCCTCCTCAGTAGTGCACATGGAGAGAAGGAGTATCTTGCTAGTTGCATAGACTTAGCTATGAAGGGGAAGGAACAGAAGGACGGGAGAGAAAAAACAACCTGGACAGGGCTTATGTACATGAGAGATGATTAACGCAACTACCACTTCCCCTAGTGTATCTGGGCAGTGTTTCAATGTAGTGCTGCATAGCTGGGTTCTCCTCAATCTTACATAGTTGGCTAATCATGCTCTAGATAGGGTGTGTACCGAGACTAGAAAGTGTTATTACTGCTGTATCTCCAGAGCTGTGCCTATTACTGTCAATTTTGAAGAGAGCTTAATATAAGTAAAGAGCCTGTTGGCATCTAAATCACCAAAAGACAGCAATAATTTTACCAGAGGGATGACAAAGTAAGTATTAAATACTTACATAGAAGTCAGGAACATCAAGCATTAATAAATGTAAAAACTCAAATTCGGTCAATTAAAAAAAACAACATGACTTTTCTGCAGTTCTAGCCACTATTTTAATAACTATTACTTCACTAGCATTGGTATAACAAGTTAAAATATGCCTTCAGTTTACCTTGTGCATTTACCAGCTCTTTGTGTCAAGTCAGTTTCCTATTTGAGATTCTCTCAAACAATGGAGAGATGCATTAAAAGAGAAAGTTGTTAAACAAAAGCTTGCAAATTTAAACAGTCCCTTATCTCAACCATGTTTTTTATTGAGTATTAAGTTATCCAGAAGAAAATTCTTTACCTTTTCTACTGTCAGTTGATGGCTTTTTCCAAGAGCAGATGAAGCCTTTGTGTGCAATTTGCTTATTGCCTTTTTATTTTTTTCATCACTTTGCTGTTCTCGGGCTAGAGGTGAAACAGACATTTTAGGAAATTTATGGATTTTAATTGGACTAGATGTGTTTGGAGGAGTTTTGTCAACTGCAGTCACAGGTAAATCTAAACGCTTCTGAAAGGAAGGTGGCAGTTGACAAATTGGGCTGTCCCACACACAGTACGTCTCCCTTTTAATAGCCCTGGGGCTTTTTTCTATGTTTCCTTTTTGAAAGATTTTTAGTTTTGACTTGGATGCTTGCACAAATTTTTCTATAACCTTGGGTTTTGGTCCTTCTGATTGGGTGACTTTGTTCTGTTCATTTTTGTTGCCACTTTCTAACTGCAGTGCTAACAAGTGAGCTTCTTTAAAAATTTCTACAAATTTCTCTCCAGTAAGAGGACTCCACACAAGCTTATCATCAGGGGTTTGAGAGATCTTTTCTTCAGCATCTTTAGTTGCTTCAATACTGACAGCAACACATTTTTCTTTATGTCCAAGAGGTCCAACAAAAACTTCATCTTCATTTCCACTGTAAGACAGACAAGACAATCAAGATATTGTAAAATCCTTTGCACTTCAAATATGTACTTGCTCTTAAACACTTAGCTTACCTTGCAGGAGACAGTGAAAGGTCAAAATCAAATTTTTCATCAGTTAGAAGGGGAAAGTCTGAAAGTATAACAATCTCATTAATTGTGACTATCGCTGTAGTTACGGGATTTATACAATTTGCATTGCAGTATATTTCTAACAACACTGCCAGTTGGCATTAGCTTTAACAACTTTAACCTTAGTTATTTCTAATTTTATTTTAAGTAGTTACTTGATCTTCATTAAGTTCACACCCCAATTATAGTCATTCCAAACACATTGCCAAGATGTCTTTAAAATTAACTGTGACAATAGTTCAAGTTATTAGGTCAGATAATTAAAAATAACCACACGTCTTTCTGAACATGTTTAATTGTTTCAAGTAACACTTAACATTATTAAAACTGAAAGATTAGAAAAATATCTTAGTTTTAGTATGCATTTGACAGCACTTTGTGCATAGCCAGTGCTCTTATTTCAGTAGAAAGTTTGTTTGTGGAACAGTCACACAGCAACAGGGAAGAGAAACATTTAAAATCAGAAGAAGGTTGTAAAAGCAAAAACATTGAGAGCCCATGGAGAAAGTGACCAAGGCTACTTTTAACACTGAGATGGAACAGATGTCAAGATGACCGTCAGAAAATATTCAGCTTAAGGGTGGTTTCTTTATCACCCATTCCTTTTGCATTGCACTCAACTGAAACAATTAAAATAAGCTACTAAATTTCACCCTAGAAGAAGTTTGCAGTTGAAGAGAGGATGTTATTGAGTTTAGAGGCAGCAGAAAGATGCAGGAAAGTGAGAAAGCTATTTTAATCAGAGCAGTTTTGGTGAAGTGGGAAAGCACCAGACTGGAAGGGGTCAGAGCTGGAAGAGAAATAGAAGGGTGAAATGTAAACCCGTTGTCAAATGTTTAAAAGGCAAAGGAGATGAGGGGAAATGAGATACAGTAGTAACTAGGAAAACTAGGACAGACCTCCACCCTCCCAGCAAGAGAAGTATAAGAGGACTTGTCTGAATAAGGCACAGAACAAATCAGAGGACAGTAGTTAGGTGAAAATAAGGGAATGAGAAGGCCTGTCTGGAACTGAAAGGCAGCAGAAGGGAGATCTAACTGGGATACGGAATAAAAGGAGAGGGTAAGGAGGGGACCGAGTGGATCCCAGGCAAAAAGAAAGTTCCTAATGGAGGGTGTCAGTTTTGTCTGTAGGCCAGATCTGAGATTAGGGATGTGGGCTTCAAGTGGCGGGGTGGGTGTCAAACATTCAGAAGAGATGTCAAGAGTTGAGGCACTTAGACTATGGTGACACTTAGACATAGTAACGGTGAGTGTCACCACATTAACTTTTAGACACCTAGAAAAATCACTGGGATTCACAAAGTCCAAGTTATATGCTCAGGCTTCCTATACAATGAATGGAGGGAGATAGTTGATTATTTATCCAGAGGAGCTTCAACAGGAGAGACTGAGGGAGCCCCTCAACAGAATATTCTATAGCCTAGGGCAGGGGTCAGCAACCTTTCAGAAGTGGTGTGCCAAGTCTTCATTTATTCACTCTAATTTAAGGTTTTGCGTGCCAGTAATACATTTAAATGTTTTTAGAAGGTCTCTCTCTATAATATATAACTAAACTACTGTTGTATGTAAAGTAAATAAGGTTTTTAAAACGTTTAAGAAGCTTCATTTAAAAATTAAATTAAAATGCAGATCTTATCAGTTTAGTGTGATCCTTGCCCTTACTTTTCCTTGCTGAGTTTTCCAATGTCGGGCATGTATTTGGATACTTTAAGTTGTACACAGGCTTCTGAATGATCAGTTGTTAACCGGCTCTGAGAGGGACAGAGGACAGATTTCATGTCTGAAAACACCTGTCCATACAGGTATATGTGGATCCAAATGCTGAAAGCATTGCAAACGCAATTTTCTTCGAACAGTTAAATTTCACTGGCAGGGATGTGCAGAAGGTCAGAATAGAGGCGCCATGATCTCTCTCAGTAGCTTTAAGTACATTCCGCAGATCTCCAAACTTTGATGCCCACAATTCTGAGCTTTTTAACCAAATGAGCTGCATTTCAAAATCTTCAACATCCATCCACTGAAATACAGACAAATCCAAGTCGCTTTCATTGAACTTTTCAGATGTAATTAGAAAAGAAAGCACTGGGCCAAATCACTGGAAATCTTGAAATCTGTCAGAAAATTCTGATTCCAGTACTTGCATGTACATTCCAATCTCATCAACACTGACAGTGCAACGTGTCGATAGCTCTTTTATGTGTTGGAAGTAGCAGAAAATCAAAGTTTAAATATCCCGAGAAAAACTGCTAGTTTTATAACAAATGCCTTCCAGGTTTCATAAAGATCCAGAACCATTTGCCCTGCACCCTGGAGACAGAGGTTGAATTCATTTAGGTGACCAGTGATGTCAGTTAGAAACATGAGCTTACATAGCCATTTGTCATCATCCAGTTCGGGGTAGTTTTGTCCTTTTTCTGACAAAAAGGCCTTGATTGCATCAAAACAGTTTACAAAGTGCACCAAAACCTTGCCACAACTTAGCCACCAAATGTTGCTGTGAAGTGGAATGTCATTATAAGCACTGTCCATCTCTTTCTAGCAGTGCTTGAAACTGTCTGTGAGTCAAAGCAGATCAAGCAACAAGGACATTCACAATTTGCACCACTGTATTCATCACATTATTAAGCTCTGAATTAGATACAGGTTTTCTTGATGGATGATACAGTGAAATTTGACTGTTGGGAAGCCAATTTGATCTTCAAGTAACTTTACAAATCCCTTCTGTTTTCCGACCATGAGAGGAGCACCATCTGTTGTCACAGAAAAATATTTTTCTGATGTCAACTTCTTGTTCTTCAAAAGGGTTTACAAAAGTTTCCGCTATATCTTCCCCCTTTGTTGTGCCATACAAGGGTTTTAGGCAACAAAGTTTCTCTTGGATTTCATCAGAAGCACAATATCTTGCAACAACTGCCAAACATGTAATGTCATTTATATCCACGCTCTCATCAACTCCAATGCTAAATGCTGCTGTGTCTTTTAATGCAGTCGTCTGCTTTTCGTTAATGTTTTCTGCCATTTTGCTTACACGTCTCTCAACAGTTCTGGCAGAGACAGGCAGTTCTTTTATTCTAGATACACATCTTTATTTGGCAAATCATTGAACAAAACCTCTGAACTGCTGAGAAAAAATTCTTTTATATATTCCCCATCTGTAAATGGCTTTCCGTTTTTTTGCAATGTACTGTGCAGTCTTGTAACTTCCTTCAGTGGCTTGATTTTTACTTACACTTAAGCATTTAAAAAACACTGCTTTGCTTCTTTATCCTGCTACTGCCTTTTTGATCAATTCAGTCTTGTCTGTTTCGTCAAGAAAGGTTTTCTCGTGCTTCGTTTGAAAATGTCGAACACTTGATGTGCGACAAACAACACTTTCACAACAGAAAGTACAAACAGCAGGGTCCTTCTTTTGAATAAATCCAAACGTGTCTGTCCAAGAAGGCTGAAATGAACAGACATCTAACTTTGCTTTCTTAGGAGCTGACATTTTGTCAAATGTACCCCTCAACTTATAGTGGGGGGAAAAAATCGCGACAGACGGCATGCACGACGTCAAATGCAGTGCACTGTTCATGTGATGTGATAGTGATGTAAGCAGCAAATCAGGACTTAAAAATATCTCAGTACAATGGCTCTGGAACAATTTTTAAGGTGGGGGTGCTGAGCTGCATACCCTCTTGCCCCTTTCTGCACCCCTCACTGCCCCAGGCTGCAGCCAGTGGTCCACAACTGGGGGCAGCTGCAGAGCCTCAGGCCGAGGCCAGGAGCAGAGCCCCCAGGACCGGTGGCCGGGACTGGCAGCGGGTTGAGTGGAGCCGGGACCCCAGGTGAAAGGGGGCCAGCGGTAGGACCCCAGGCCGACAGCAGAGCCCCTGGGACTGGTGGCCAGGATCCGGGCACTGAGAGTGCCACTCAAAATCATCTCGTGTGCCACCTTTGGTTGCTGACCCCTGGCCTAGGGCACTCACCTGAGAGGTGGCAGATCCCTGTTCAAATCCCCTCTCCCCATCAGGTAGAGGGAATGACTTGAACTGTGGATCTCCCACCTCCTAACCCCTGGGCTAAGAGTTACAAGGGAGGTCTTCCTCCACTCCATTTTGTGTGAACTCATCCATGAGGACGTAATCTGGTAGGCAAGCTCTGAGACTACTTATTGGATTTGGCCCTGCAGGTGAGTTAGGCGAAAGAATGCCTATCTTCCTCCAGATTAGTGCATTGCATTGCAACTTAAGCATCTGGTTGCCTGGAGTGAGGTTGCAGTGCACTTGCTGAGAGGCAGAAAAACAGGCTCTTAGGGAACTTTTACTGGAAAAAAAAAAAAAAAAATGAACTCACTTGGCACTGACAAGCACCTAAAAGGTTTGGGGGCAGCTGAGCAGGGGTTCTGTGAATCCAATTGGGGCCTGATTCTGGGATTTAGGTGCCAAAAGTGGCAGTTAGGCAGCTAAGTGCTTTTGTGAATCTAGCCCTTAGACACTAAAGTGGTAAGTGCCAAAGATAGAGGCATGGGAATCTGAATAGGAGTAGTAGCAACCTCTGGCGAAGGATGGTGTGTGGCAAGAGAGAATAAGCACTGAATTGAGGGAGACAGTTAATTATTAATCCACAGCAGAGGAGCTTTAACAGGAGAGATTGAGGAAGCTGCATAACGGTGTGACTTTCCCCAGTCATCCAATGGAACATGTGCAGGAACAAAAGGACACAGTTGAAGGGGTTAGAAAGACCCATGGGAATGACAAGTACCGTATATACTCGTTCATTAGCCCGTTCGTTTATAAGCCAACCCCCAAAAATGGATAGGTAAAAATAGCAAAAACTGTATGACCCTTTCATAAGCCAACCCTATATTTTAGGGGTTGGAAAACTTTGGCTCCCAGCCCATCAGGGTAAGCCGCTGGCGGGTTGGGACGTTTTATTTACCTGGAGCATCTGCAGGCATGGAGCCCCTCAGCTCCCTGTGGCTGTGGTTCGGCTGGGTTCTGCGGCCACAGGGAGCTGAGGGGCTCCATGCCTGGAGATGCTCCAGGTAAATAAAATGACAATGTATTAGATATTCAATTAAATGATTCCATAGAGTTTAAAATCATCAAATTTTGGTGTAGACCCGTTTATAAGCCGACCCCCATTCTTTGATGCGTCATTTTTTTACCAAAAATATTGTTCTTATGAACAAGTATATACAGTATCAGAGGGGTAGCCGAGTTAGTCTGAATCTGTAAAAAGCAACAGAGGGTCCTGTAGCTTGCATCTGAAGAAGTGAGGTTCTTACCCACGAAAGCTTATGCTCCCAATACTTCTGTTAGTCTCAAAGGTGCCACAGGACCCTCTGTTGCTTTTTATATACAGTATGTCAAGCATCAGGTATTTACATCAGTTAACAAGGAAGTTAAACTGATGGATGACAAACTCTGGGATATGGAAAGAAGAAATTGTTAGAGCAGACTTCAGAGTAGAAAAAGGAGGGAGATTAGAAAGCCCTAAATGCCGCCATCACCACATGTTGCAGAGGCTACCAGTGGTTCAAAGAACTCTTATAGAGCTCTGCAGTAAATCACTAAGATCTAAGTAGTGGGAAACAGCAGGTTATGGAACAGATGTGACAGAATCACTGATTTAAATAATCAGAACATGTGGGGTACATCTGCACTGTAGTTGGAGGTAGAATTTCCAGCTCAGGTTGACATACATGCTCTATCTTTGATCAAGCTAGCATGCTACAAACATTAGTGTTGCCATAGCTAAATAGCCCAAGTACAATCCCGTCCAAGACCGTAAGTATGTATTTGGGCAGCTAGCCTGTTCTGCTGCCTGCACTACTGTGACTACACTCCTATTTTTAGCCTATTAGCTCATTCAAATCCTGCGTGTGTATGTCTACCTGAGCTAGAAATTGCACCCCCAACTGCAGCGTAGCTGTATCTTAGAAAGTAGCTTAGGCTTGTATATCCCTTACTAAAAGTTATAATAAAATAATTAAACAATAGTTTTCCACCTACCACTGTTCTTGCAAACATCCAGTTTTTCTTCAGTCATATCACTTGACCAGCCTACTGACATTTCCTTTCCTTCCTCCATAGCGTCTGCAAAATAAGAGAGTTCAAAAAGGTTCACAAAAATTTAATTTTGCAGGCATGTTTTGAAGTACAGGAATCAAGTTGTTGACAAGGTTTGCATTTAGGGAATCACATGTAGTGCAGTTCAATGAAGTGCAAACTCTGAAATCCGTAATTTCAAATAGCTGGATTAACTTCAGCAATAGCCCTGCAAATGACTGCAAGGTTCAGAAATTCTACAAATCTCAAGTCTCCCTTCTTGTCAAATGAGATAGTGCTGAAGAACTTACAAATATAGTGGCGGGGACTCTGTAAAACAAAGCTCCAAGCCCAGCACACAGATGAGAGTTCATGGAGTTCTGCAATGTTACACCTAAGCAATTTGATCTCCAGTACAGAAATGCAGGTTTAAACTATTCATGTAATCTAAGTTAGTGTGACCATACCTCCCACTTTGACCAGGAGAGTCTCTTTTTTAAGCCCAACTTGATGAGTTGGCAAGAGTAAACAGGACATGCAGGGGGACAAGCGGTTCGGACCAGCCCAGGGGATGGGGACTCAGGCAAGCGGCTTGGGCCAGCTCCGCACAGTGTCCCCTTTCCCTTTGGGAACTATCTAAGTAGCTTCTGTGGGCTACCTAGATAGATATTTGTACTAAGTACCATGGTACTTATACATTGTCTTTTTTAAAAACATGTCTTAGTGAAAACTAAAGCAAGTGAGCCTCTGCACAGTAAAGATTAAACAGGGTCCATCGTATAGAAGATAGGTGCACTCCTTTAATTCATGGAAAGAAAAGCAGCAAATGTATCTCTCAGGTAAGCAAAGTTAGAATTGTCCCCCCAGCTTAGCAGAATTTAAACACTGGTTAGGGTTCGGTTATAAGTTGTTTTCTGAGGAAACTGTAGAGATTATGTGGCTAAGGCAAACAGTGCCTTAAACTCCCTCCTCTCTACTAGCTCGCAGCTCAGTCTGCGTATTAAGTCCCCATCCACTCGCCCCGCCTGGGGGGAGGCGGCCTGCCCTCGAGCCGCTCCTTCACCCCACGGCGGAGGGGGCCGCCGCGCCTTCAACCCGCTCCGGGGACCCCCCTCCCGCTCCTTGACCCCACCCGGAGGCCCCCCCCCCACTTTGCCCCTTCACCGCCGGTCACCCGCCGCAGCTGCCTCACTCCCCAGTCCGCCGCGTCAACCCACCCAGGGCCTCCCCACTGCCCCCGACAGGCCACCTGGCCACCCTCACCCTCACCCCCGGCTCTAGCCCTCCGGCCGCACCGTGCACCCCTAGGCCCGCTGGCGACCCCCGCTCCTTTAAAAGGGAAGCGGCGCGCAGCAGCACATTTGAATTACTCGCGGCCAAGCGCACGTAGAACTGTCACAGATCGAGCTTCCTCATTGGTAGGTTTAAACGAGGTCACAGCCTCGTGACCCTGGGCTGACGGCGTTCGGGTGGCGCGAGAACCCAATGCATGGTGGGACTCGTAGTTCAGGAGGGATGACTCTGCTGAGGCGCAGCGTCCCTGGCCCTGGTTTGCTCCAGGCTCCCCGGGGGTCCCTCGGTCCCTGCCCCAGCCAGCACCAGAGTGAGGCTCTCGCCGCCGTTACCCTCCACTCACGGCCTGGGCCGGCCCCAAGTCGGCGTACGGCGCGCCTGCCTGGCAGGCCTGCGCCAAGTCGAGGCTGTCATGAGAGCCAGCCTCTGTTCGTCTCATGTCGCAACGGTCTTCCAACCAGACCAGAGCGGGGCTCCTGCAGGTACACTTCGGCCTCGTGCCCTGAGGGCCTCGCTGACCCCACCCCCGGGTCCGCCCGCCCAGCGTGGGGACACACAGTCTGCGGGTGTCTGGCACCTGATGTGGAGACATCCTTTGCCTGCAGGGCCCATGGGCATCGTCGTGCTCCGTGGTGGCTATCCATGACCTCCGTCCTCCTGCACATGAGTCTACATCACCCCCTCCAGTGCTGGACTATGCAGCAGCGCGAGCCGGTGAGAGGAAGGGTGGCCAGTGGTCAGGGTGCAGCCGGGTGTGACTGGGGCCCTAGTGGGGAGCCAGCTATGGCCACTCAATTAGGGTGAACTGCAAAGAATGGGGCAGACAATCCCCATAAAGCTGGTGGATAGTCCAATACCTAGATTTACCAAGCCAGCATAAAATAGCTTCTTTATTACTTTACTCGTTACTCAGAAGTCCAAACAACACAATTCCCTTAAAGTGATCCAGCCTCAGGCCTCCATCCAGGTACCCACATCAAATATGATGACAATTTCTGTAAATCTTATTTCATCATATAAAAGAAAAGGTTCTACCAATCCCAAAGGATCGGACGCATTACCTCCCAGCTTAATGAATGTTTCAGATCTTACCCAAATACATGCTATGGCCAATTCTTACTAACTAAACTAAATGTTATTAAAAAACAATGGTTAAAATATTAATATACATACAGACATAAGTTCAATCCATTGAGGTGCAGATTTATAGCAGAGATGGTGAGCTTTGTAGTTGCAAAGAGTTCTTTCAGAAATAGTTCATAACTTATAGTCCAGTGTCCAAATCTCATATTCAGGGCGTATCAGTATAACTGGAACTTCATTCTTGTGACTCAAACTTCCCCTGATGCAGCCTAAGCAGATCTGAGATGACAGAATCAGGACCCAAGGATCTTTCATACAATTTCATGTCCTCTTTGACAAGTTGGGATTTCCTTGGGGAACAAAAGGTAATTAGGATGACTTTGAAGGACGTCCATCACCGGTACTTAGCTATACGAATTAACATAAGGCCATTTGCTTTTTCCTCCACCAATCACAATACTTTTCAAAGAGAGATGAATACCAAGATATCCTGTATTTACAATTCATTTAAATGATATCAGAATACAGCATAGACAGGGACTGTTGATTACATCGTTGCCCCTACTCATACATATATAAATACACAAAAACACAAACATCTCCACACATGTCTTTTGAGGGTTATTTATTTTGCAGGCTGTTTAACCCTTTCTAGCCATGTGTCACAGCGCCAACATGAGACTGGTGTGGAAGGGTGAAATTAGAGCTCCTGGATACACCTTAAGGACCTTCCAACATTGATATGAGCTGTGTTTATATTGAATTCTTTGTAAGGCCAAATTATTGATGCATGCTTTG
This sequence comes from Trachemys scripta elegans, assembly GCF_013100865.1. NCBI lineage: Eukaryota > Metazoa > Chordata > Testudines > Emydidae > Trachemys > Trachemys scripta. The sequence continues at coordinate 29,491,154 of NC_048298.1, read as the reverse complement.
GCCCCAGCCAAAAACTTAGTCCATACTTTGTGAAACACTTTAGTGATTCCAGGGTTTGGTCTATGTGTTAACATAGCCATTAATGTTCTTCAGAGAGCACTTACTCTGGTATTCAGCCATGAAGGCTGTGAGGTGTTGTACTTCAGTTTCCCTTTGTGCACAGCAGTTCAAGCTTGTAGTGTTTTTTCTGCTGTGGAAAGTTTTAGAAATACATCTATGCATTAGTTGTGAAGCCTCAACATTATTAGTCTTTTTAACACAAAGTGTGTTCTTGTTGAACCAAACAGCATAATCATAAATGCTTTGCTCTGGGGCATGCTTCCTGTGGGACTTGGGCAAGTTACTTAGTTTCTCTGGGTCTGTGTTCCATGTCGGTAAATGGGGGTAACAGTAGCCCCCTATGTCCCCGGTGTGGTCTGCAAATAAATACATTACAGATTGTTAGATGCTCAGCTACTGTGGTAATGGAGGTAACATAATGTCTATGAGAGCCTGAAGGGCTCGGGGAGTAAAAAATAAATCAAATAGATCAGCATCTGTCAGAGGTACAGAATTTACTAAAACAAAACTCTGAATGGTGTCCTCTGACCACACCTCTGTATTGGAGGTAAGGCTACGCAGGGGGCCATATCTGGCCTGACTAAGCCTACACTAGTAATGTACAGCCAATATTTTATCAAGCAGCTCCCACAAATGTGCTCCATTTCCCTGGTTGTGGATGGTGTAGAAAGGAGAGATGAGTGATTAGGGAATATATGCAGTGAGTTTTCACTCGGCACAATAGAGTGGCAAGTTGTAAGGGAGGATTTTACAGTTTCCCAATACTCCAGATATAGCTACACTACCCTAGCCCTGGTGTACACCAGTTAGCAATAGACCCTAAATGGCAGCTTTTGAAATCTGGCGCACCGCATGCTCTGGAGGTGCCTCTTCCCCACTTTGCCACTGAAATGCTCCCCATGCCAGGGCTGGATGAGGGGGATGGCACAAGCAATGCGTATGGTGCTTTTCTACAAGCTGAAAGTTTCCCCCATGTCTGGGAAATTCTCAACTGGCCAAGTCTGGTTGATTTCTGCCTAATCCCCGGACTACAGAGTCATTCCCACTCTCCCCCTGATCCAGTGACTTTTACATTATAAATAAATACTTAAATAGCCATTAGGCCAGAGGGAGGGGGAATGGGGAATGATTCTGTAGTCCAGGGATTAGGGCACCACCCACCTCAGAAGTGGGAGACCCTGAGTCCTGACCCCTTGCTCCAATCATACTTTCATTATTTATCCACAGTGGAACAGCTTCAATAGGAATGACTGAGAAAGACCCCTATCAGAATATCCATAGCTCAGTAGTTAGTGTACACTCCTAAGAGGCTGGAGACTCCCTGTTCAAATCCTTTGAATTGAATCTGGGTCTCCCATGTTCCAGGTGAACGCTCTAACTATTTGGCTGGAAATTATAAGGTGGAGGCACCACCTCTGTCTCCTCCGGCCATTTTGTGTGGAGTGAGGTAGGCACGTAAGTCATACCCATGAGAATTGCCTTAGGTGCCTAAACCTACCTGACTTCAGGAGGGAATTCCATTCATAGATTGCTAAGCAGAGATAGTCACCTTCCTGGAGCCTGGATTTAGGTGCTTATCTCCATGAGAGGTGTGGGGCTTAGGACACAAACCTCTTATCAGCATTTCCCATTGGCTACCTTAGGTGACTCCATGCTGGCTGTTGTGGATCACATTCTTAGGTGCCTATCTCTCCTCATTCATTATATAGGGAATCTAGACACTTAACTCAGCTCTGGGAATCTCAGTGTTGTTCCTGTGGTTTTCTAAGCACTTTAAGTTAGGTTCTGTGTGACTCTCAGCATTGCAACACCTAAGTCCCTTCATGGATCTCACCCTTAAACACAAGCTTAATTTTAAGCATGTGAATTATCCAATTGAACTCAATGGGACTACTCACATGCTTAAAGGTATGCATGTGCTTAAGTAACTTGCTGAACTGGGGCCTGAGTCAGCAAGTTGAGTTCAATGCAAGGATATATCAAAGTGGTATTAGAGCAGAATCTTCATGAGACATTTCTATTCCAGGTTTGAAAGTGTTGTAGGAAATTTCAAAGCATGCACTGTAGGGGGGAAGTCTTCCCGAAGTATGACTTGGTCAACTCAAGACAGCCTCAAACTCAAGTTTATCAGTGCATGTTGTCATGAAACTTCAGACATATGTATTTCTGGGGGAATTCAGCACCATTGCGTGTGCGCAGAATTCATGTTCCCCCAGATTTCTTTGCTTCCCCGCAGAAAAATAACTTTCTGACATGGAAGCTGCAAGAGCAATCACACACCACTCCCTAGCTGCGCAGGTATATTGTTTCAGGAACCCAGAGCAGCCAGCAGAGAGGTAAATCACCGCAGGGCTGGGGACAGCCCAGCCAGCGGCTCCTAACCTGAGCCGGGATCAGCTGCTAGTCCTGGCTGGGCTGGAGGCAGAAGAGGATGGGACGGTGACCGAACCCATCACAGTGGCGGGTTCGGTCACAGGGACTTCCTCTTCCCCTGCAAGGAGTGGCTGGGGCTGTGTCAGACACACCCCCATAAGCCTTCCTCAGATGCAGGAAGCTCAGCATCCTCCTCCGCTTCCTGCCCCCATCACTCAATTGCAGGGGAGGGGGTCACTGTACATGGAGCTGTTCCCTTATCCACCCCACCCCCATACATCCAGATCTCCCATACTCAGACAGTCCACCAAGCCTTACCCCATACACCTAGAACCCCCCTAACGCTCCATACCTGAACCCCACCTCATTGATCCTCAATCCCTGCACCCACAACCCCTGCCTCCGGATCCCAACGCCTGCACCCAGACCATCCCCCCACTGAGCTCCCTGCACTCAAACCTCCACCCTGACAAGCCCCACTCCTCTGCACCACCCTGAGCCCCCACATCCAGACCCCCATGCATCTGACCCCAAATTAGCTGCACCCAGACCTCCATCCCACTAAGTCCCACTCCCCCAGCACCCAGACTCCCCTGCTGAGACCCCCACACTCTGACCCCTCTGCTGAGCCCCAATCACTTTCACTTGGAAGACCCTGCAGAGTCCCATTGCCCCTGCACCTGGAACCTTCCCAATGAGCCTCTGTGCCTCCAGAGCTCCCCCCACCTAGACCCCCTATTGAGCTGCCTGCACCCCCCCAGATTTTTCCACATGGAATCCTCTCACCCCATACCTTAATCCCTCCACACTGAGCCCCTCCACACTTGGATCCTGCCTGGTTGAGCCTGCCTCACACCTGGTGCGCCTCGCGCAGAGGGGCAGGGCCCCAGGGTGTTTCTGGGGCAGTCCTAGGCCTTGTGCTGTGTCAGGGTCGGGTGCAGCCTCACCACTGAGTCCATGTCCCTGGGGTAGGAGTGGTGAGGCTATGCTGGCCACGACAAATAAAACTTGCAGAATTTTGCAGAATTTTAAAATATTGTGTGCAGAATTAAATATTTTTTGGTGCAGGATTTTTACTTTTTTGGCCTAGAATGCCCTCAGGACTAACATATAACATCCCTCAAAAAGCTTTGATCCAAGGCGTCGGGATTTTGTCAGAACATCAGGAGGCTCAGAGATAAATCAGTCTGCCCTTTTAAGGCGTTATGGGATGAACACATTTGTCATCTCTATAGGTTACATAGCCATCTATTCATGGTACTTCTTAGTATTTAATTTTTCTGTCTGTAAAAGGGAGATAATGATACTGCACTCCTTTGTAAAGCACTTGAGAGCTACTGATCAAAAGTGCTAAGTATTAGGAGGAGTAGCAGGCAGAGCCTCTAGCGCTATCATCTTACACATAAAAAAATAATAATAGTAGTACTATAGAAAATGCTGGACTTCACTATCCAGAATCCTCAACAGTATGTTAGATATGTCTGTTTTGTGAGTGGAAAATTGAAGTGTGATGGATGTTAACCGTACATTTCCAGATCTCTGACTTTCCTTACAAAAAATCAAATACTGCATGTGGAGAGTGTACCACAGTCATATTTTACGGTGCCAAGATACAATGATATAAGGCATTCATAGAATGACTGCCCAACACCACATTTTTGCTAGTGTGTGCATTATGAGCATAGTACGATGGAGGGCATTCGGTAATAAGGAAAAAACTAAACCTGATGCAGTGTCAGTTGAATCATTATACTTCTTTGATTGATATACTAATTGTTCCTTTGAAGTTTCTACAATATTATTTTTGTTGCATTTTAAATATTAATAAAATACAGCGTGGCATGGCATTTTTAATGACTCCTTTGGCCACGTGCTGACATTAGGAATTATATGCACTGGACATTTATATTGAAATTAGGGCTGTCAATTAATCGCAGTTAACTCACACGATTAACTAAAAAAAATGAATTGCACTGTTAAACAATAGAATACCAATTGAAATTTTAGTAAATATTTTGGATGTTTTTCTGTATTTTCATATATTGTATTCTGTGTTGTAATTGAAATCAAAGTGTGTATTTTTGATTACAAATATTTGCACTATAAAAATGATAAAAAAATAGTATTTTTCAATTAATCTCATTCAAATACTATAATGCAATCTCTTTATTGTGAAAGTGCAATTTACAAATGTAGATTTTTTTATTACATAACTGCACTCAAAAACAAAACAATGTAAAACGTCAGAGCCTACAAGTCCACTCAGTCCTACTTCTTGTTCAGCCAGTCGTTAAGGCAAACAAGTTTGTTTACATTTACAGGAGATAATACTGCCATCTTCTTATTTACAATGTCACCCTAGAAAGCGAGAACAGGCATTTCAATGGCACTTTTGTAAACGGCATTGCAAGGTATTTATGTGCCAGATATGCTAAATATTCGTATGCCCTTTCAAACTTCAGCCGCCATTCTAGAGGACATGCTTTCTGCTGATGACGGTCGTTAAAAAAATAATGCGTTAATTAAATTTGTGACTGAACTCCTTGGGGGAGAATTGTATGTCCCCTGCTCTGTTTTACCCGCATTCTGCCATATATTTCATGTTATAGCAGTCTCAGATGATGACTCAGCACATGTTGTTCATTTTAAGAACATTTTCACTGCAGATTTGACAAAACGCAAAGAAGGTACCAATGTGAGATTTATAAAGATAGCTACAGCTCTCAATCCAAGGTTTAAGAATCTGAAGTGTCTTCCAAAATCTGAGAGGGACAAGGTATGTAGCATGCTTTCAGAAGTCTTAAAAGAACAACATTCGGAAACCAATTTGCGGAAACTACAGAACCCAAACCACCAAAAAGGAAAATCAACCTTCTGCTGGTGGCATCTGACTCAGATAATGAAAATGAATATGTGTCGGTCCGCACTGCTTTAGATTGTTATCAAGCAGAACCATCAGGATGGATGCATGTCCCCTGGAATAGTGGTTGAAGCATGAAGGGTCATGTGAATCTTTAGTGCATCTGGCACGTAAATATCTTGCGATGCCGGCTACAACAGTGCCACCTTACTTTCAGGTGACATTGGAAAGAAGAAGTGGACAGCGTTATCTCCTGCAAATGTAAACAAACTTATTTGTCTCATGGTAGGCTTCTTATGCTACTCCTCCATGCTGGAGGTGTTTGAGGCGGCACAGGACCTCATGAGGCTCACGGCACCATCCTCCCCCTGAAGAGAGACAAGTCACTGGTGACTGCCCGATTCCTGATATCATAAGGGGCAAGCCGGCGATGATGGTGTGCCACTCTCCATCCCTTGCTCGCCACTCCCCGACTGTTGGGTGCTTTGCATGGTAGAGAGGGGATACTCCCTCCAATTCTCTGCCCTCCTACCCTTCTACTCCCCTTCCCCGTCCCTCTTCAGGGACGCTTCTCATGGGCAACTCCTCGTACAGGAGGTGCAATCTCTTCTATTGCTGGGGACAGTGGAGGAGGTTCCTCAGGAGCTAAAGGGCAAGGGCTTCTATTCCTGGTATTTTGTAATACCGAAAGCCAAAGGTGGCCTCAGGCCCATCCTAGACCTGCGAGATCTCAACAGATTCATGAAGGAACGGAAGTTCCGCATGGTCTCTTTGGCCTCCGTTATCTCTTCCTTGGATCCAGGGGACTGGTATGCCGCCCTCAACTTGAAGGATCCGTACTTTCATATAGCGATCAAACCATCCCACAGAAGATACCTCAGGTTTGTGGTCAACCACACCCATTACCAGTTCACAGTCCTCCCATTCAGCGTGTTAGCGGCACCTTGAGTGTTTGCCAAGTGCATGGCAGTCATGGCTGCATTCCTGTGCAAGTGGCAGGTACAGGTGTTTCCTTACCTCAATGACTGGCTGATCAAGGGCCACTCCAGGGTTCAAGTGGAGGCACAAGTCGACTTCACAAGAACGAAGTTCAACGAACTGGGCCTTCTCCTGAACATGGGGAAATCAAAACTGTCGCTGGTTCATCGGATAGAATTTATAGGGGTGGTGTTGACAACAGGGGGCACTATTACCCCTGAAATGGATCTTTACTGTCTCACAGTGGAGCAGATTACTGTCACAGTGAAAAAGGTTCACAGCAATTATCTTCAATACACAGCAGTTTATTGAGAAGGAATTACACACGCGGTAAAGGGTTATATTAAGCACATAATTCCTATGTTAGACATTAAAGCTATACATTCCTCTTGACGAGTCTCTCTTTCACAAACATATACAAACAGGCCCTACACTAGCCTCATGCAGTTCCTGCTTGGTAAACAGAGAAGGTGATTACCAATTTTATAGACAGCTTCTTTCCTCCAGGTCTGTTCTTCTCAACCCTCTGGTCTGTCTTGGATACCCTCGAGGCAAGGCCTTGGCTGCCTTGAGACCCCTCTGGTTCACAGTCCAACTTGAGCCCATAGAGCAGAGTTTTGGCTACTCTGTCTAACAGCATTGCTTCTTCAAGTGTTAATTAAGGAATCCCAACCACAGTAATTTACTTTGCTTGATTCTTATACTCTTTTTCCTCAAAGGAGTCACATGTCTTAAAAGCATGCCCAGTGGTGTGTGGTTATTAATTTTATCTGATCAGTATTTTAGAAGGGACTGTGGGGGTGGTACCAAAGGAAGATCACCCTATGTTTACTCACTCATCAATCATTCACTCTGGCTCTCTGCATGGTGTCCTTGCTGTATGGTCACTGTAACCATGCTGGAACATTATACATGGGATATTTACTTTTGCATGGGCCCATATTTGCTGACCAGTAGGTTCAATATTGATCGCACATGCAGGCTTTGCCAGTCCTTTATCAGATCTGCTTCTGCTTAAAAGGAACCCTGCTCCCAGGATCCTCTGAAGCCACTCAGCCACGTTTAAGTCATGTCAAGTTATGCTCAAACCATTCATTCTGTATGACCACACCAATTTGGCACCATCCCAACAGGCGGGACTGGACTGGACACAGGCCAGGGCATACCTCCCAGAAACGAGATTCTGGTCCCTAGGTGATATCATGCAAAATCTCAGGCTGTTCCCTACCACCACAGCACCAGATGTCATGAACACGGCACACGCACACCTAATTGGAATGGACATGAGCAACACATCTCAAACAACAACGGTTACTAGAAGGTTAGTAACGTTTTTTTATTGCATACAGTTATTTATTATGTTCTTCCCTCTCATTTCAAACATTACATATTTTATTGTAAATAATTATTATTTGAATTGTGGAAACACCTAGGAGCCCCAGTCGCCGATCAGGATCCCATTGCGCTCTGTGCTGAACAAATACAGAACAAAAAGATAGTCCCTGCCTCAAAAAGTTTACAAGCTAAGTATTAGACTAGTGACAGCAGGTGGATGTAGACAGATGGGGGAGCACAAACAAACAATGAGACAATACTGATAATTGTTTTAATAGTTCAAAAATGTTAAAAAATTACCCCTAAAGATTTAATTGCCTAATACTTTGTGGGTTTTTTGCATTTTAAAATTGTATATTAAAGGTATTGAAAGTGGAAAGTGGACTGAAGAATAAAGTTGGTAGACCTAAGGTACAAACACTGGGTGAAAAATCCACATTATGAGCTTATAGACTACTACTTTTTCTTCTTCTTTCACTCTTTGCTGTCCCTGCAGTTACTCACTACTCTCAGCTCCTTCCAACCCTTTTTACTGTTAACATTGCTTCCCATTTTCCCTCCTGCTGCCTTCTGCACTTCCTCATGCTGCCCTTTGTCTTTCACTTTGTGTTCTCAATCCAAACTTCTGCCACCATCTACTCTTACCGCAACCATCTGTCCGATTTTCTGTCCTTCCTCATCCTATCCTCTGTCAACTACTCTGTGCTCTCCATCCAACCTCCCTTCACCCTCTCTTCTTCCTGCTACAATCTACCTTTCATCTTTTTCCCAGCTACCTATTTCCCTGTCTTTCCTCATCACATTCCCCAATGCTGTGAACTACTGAGTAGAACAAAGAAAGTGGAGCATTTAGAGTCGGCATATGTTACACACAATGTAGTGCTTTCTCAAGCCAGTGACAAATTTAAATGAAAAGAAGGTTTCAAAACATGAGAATGAATTTGTAAATGTCTCAGTGAAACACATACATAGCACAGTCCTCCTTCCCAAAGCATGACAGATATGTGGACAGAGTTGGCAACGGGCTTTGTTGCAAGGATAGGTTCCTGGGTTAGTGTTTTAGTTGTGTGGTGTATGGTTGCTGGTGAGTACACCTCTACCCCAATATAACGCTGTCCTCGGGAGCCAAAAAATCTTACCATGTTATAGGTGAAACCGCGTTATATTGAACTTGCTTTGATCCACCGGAGTGCGCAGCCCTGCCCCCCTGAAGTGCTGCTTTACCACGTTATATCCGAATTCGTGTTATATTGGGTCGCGTTATATCGGCGTAGAGGTGTATTTGCTTCAGGTTGCCAATGCCTGAGATGATGGAGCGTCCAGGATTTCCAGGTTTATGGATCTTGGGTAGCAGATAGAATACCCATGGTCACTTACAGACAGCCCCCAACCTGAAGGAAATAAGCCCGTTGCCAACTCTGTCCATATATCTATTCAAAGGATACAATCATAGGACGTAATCACATCAGCCACACCATCAGAGGCTTGTTCACCTGCACATCTACCAATGTGATATATGCCATCATGTGTCAGCAACGCCCCTTTGCCATGTACATTGGCCAAACCGGACAGTCTCTACGCAAAAGAATAAATGGACACAAATCAGATGTCAAGAATTATAACATTCAAAAACCAGTCAGAGAACACTTCAACCTCCTTGGTCACTCAATTACAGACCTAAAAGTCGCAATTTTCCAACAAATTCAAACTTCAAAAACAGACTCCAACGAGAAACTGCAGAACTGGGAATTAATTTGCAAATTGGACACCATTAAAATAGGCTTGAATAAAGACTGGGAGTAGATGGGTCATTACACAAAGTAAAAACTATTTGCCCATGCTTATTTTTCCCCACTGTTACTCACACCTTCTTGTCAACTGTTTGAAATGGGCCATCCTGATTATCATTACAAAAGTTTTGTTCTCCTGCTGATAATAGCCCACCTTAATTGATTAGTCTCATTAAAGTTGGTATGGCAACACCGATTTTTTCATGTTCTCCGTGTATATATATCTTCCTACTGTATTTTCCCCTGCATGCATCCGATGAAGTGGGTTTCATCCCACGAAAGTGTATGCCCAAATAAATTTGTTAGTCTCTAAAGTGCCACAAGTACTCCTCGTTTATTTTAAAAGACAGGCTGCACTGTATTAGAGATCTGTTTAGGTTTTCACATGCTGTGTTTGGTTGGACTGAAACAGCTCTGAGCTACACTTCATCCTTCTGTATTTTCCATTTCTAGCACCCTCCCCTGCACATAACTCCATGGGGCGGGCTGCTTCTGCAAATTTGGCAACATCTTAGCTGCTTCTGTTTATAAGGAAAGATCCCAGCAGCTAGAAGGGAGAGAAAGCATGACTGAGATTGCTCATTATATTCCTCTTGAGCAGCTCCAGAGCATTTCCTGGGTGACTACCACGTTATTAAGTGCCAAGCTGGCTTTTTGTGTGCCAAGTGCAGATCGTTCCCTCATGTGGGAGGGAGCAAAGGGATAGAAAGGACATCTTTACCCACCTACACCACAAACACCTTCCCCCACCTCAGAGGGATTGGAAGCCTGTCTTCTTGAGAGCTTAATCACTGGGATATCATGAATGTTTCCAGGAGGTAAGTTACACATGTTACATTCCACCAGTCAGACAGGTAGCAGGGGAGGAGGGAGGACAAACTGCTTGATAAGGATAGCACTTTTCTTGTGCTCTTAAAAATGCTACTGGTAGGTATTATTATTAATTATTGGTATTTGTTGCTGTACAAGATAGAAGACAGTCCATGCCCATTAAATAGTTAATTTCAGGATAATAGGATCATTTTCCATCTATTGGAAAATAACGTATGCAGAGCTCTTGCTTCAAAGATGAAATTCCTTCAGCAGACTACATTTCCTATTAGCCTTCTGTCTTTAATCGTTAGCTCTAGAAACTCTTTCTGAGTGTATGATAGTCCTATATCTTTGTGCTTAAGAAGTCTTTACCCGAAGCCTGTGTCTGCATTGGCTTTTTTCTTAAATCTCCCTCTGTCGTACTACTTCTGGTGCCAGTGCTTAATTTGTAATAAAAGAGGTGCTGGGACTCCAGCAATTTTTTTTACTTTCATAACTGATGCGGCAAGCCCAGAGGTGCCGGGGCTATGAACTGCCAAGCCTAGAGCCCTGGCAACCCTGGCACAAATTAAGCACTACCTGGTGCTCTCGCACCAGTGCTAGTAATGGTGGGAACACTAGTGTAGACTAGAGTTTTACCACCATATCATCTAGTCCTTCTCAGGGCAATTTTAGGCATGATGATGGTTAAAACACTGGTGGCTGGTCTGCTCTGTCATTTCCATTGCATTGTATTCAGATGGAGTTGTGGATACTCAGCATTTCTCAAAATCAGGCCTATGGTATCTGTAGTGGCCACCTAAAACTGAGGCATCAGTAGTCATAAGTCATCTATGAAAAATTTAGCCTTAATATCCCTGTGCTTCAGGTTCCTTCTCTATAAAATGGGGATAATCATATCTCACAAAAGTGTTGCAACATTTAATGTCTGCAAAGTGTTTTGAAACCAGATGCGGAAGGTGGCATAAAAGTGCAAAATATTATAATTCTCAGTATAGTTACTAGTGGTTATGCTCACAGCGCAGTTGCCACTGACTGGTATCTTTGGCCAAGGATTACATTGGCATGGAGATTGAAGTCTTTTTTCAGGAGTGTCCCCTGTACAGTAGAATAGAGTTGGAAATACATTGCCAGGGCAGCATGGGGAAGCTTACATGGCAATGCTGTACCAGTTCCTGTGGATAAAAGAGGATTTTGGTTTCCAGAGCTGTCAATTTGATGAACACTGAAAAACAAAAGAAAGAAAAATGTGTCACAAAGTTGATTTGAATCAACAAAGAAATGAATAATAATTTTTGCCAAGAGTACGGTATGTCGACTAACATTTACTCAGCCTCTTCTGCCTGTCAGTGTTACAGATGTGCCAAATGGCTGGCAAATGTTCTATATTTCCAATTATGGAGATTTCCCAACTAACTCTGTACAGTTTGAGGAGCTGTTTACCAACTCTGTTTAGTGGTTTAATTTGTCTCCTGGACTTCACTATCGCACCCTAGTACTCTTAATAAAAAAGAGTTATTTTTAATCCTAATCTTTTTGTTTTGGCAGAATACATTCTCTCCGTGCTCACAGACAGAAAGCTCCAGCAAACACTGGGGAGAACTGGCAGAATTCCTGTGGCTCCAAACAGTGGTGTAAAGATGAACTAGCTACACTCCATACACTCCTCTACACAGTGATCATCATGGTTATCCTAATGGCAATTTGGGGAGCCTGGGCAAGGAAAGACGTCTACTCATAGCTGCAAAATGCTGTCTTTGATAAAAACTTAGAGACACTCATGAGGATTAAAAATACAAAGGAAGGGACATAACTCATGGTCTTTGCAAATTATAGCTCATCTTTAATTTAAAGGCAGAACTGCTTCTGCCAGTGGATTTGAACCAGTGAACCCACTTTGTGGACGAAGTACAGAACACAACTTCAATGAGAAAGTGGAATATTAGTAATGTAACACTGTTTGGTGTAACATATGTAAATGAAACTGTATGTTAAATACAGTCTGATGGGGAGAATGTGATTAATACTTTTGCTGATCAAAATATTTTTACATCTGTCCCACTTTCCATTTTTGACTTGAGTTGCTCGTTTGCTTGTTGTTTTATATTATAGCAGGGAGTTGTGATAATGCTGGAGGGGGCCTACCTGATTATGAGCAAGCAAAGACCTCTGATCTAGATGAGTTCCCAACTCAGTTGCTAGAGAGAAGCATTGTAGTTTGAGTTAGGTAGTTCTGTTTGATTTTATGTTTATGTAAACATCTCTTTTTGTTAAAATCTGCACAGCCTCAGGAATAAACTGTGGGGAAAACTATATTTGTAAGAGTCTTTTGTTAATGGACCAGCTAGCCCATTACCAGTTTATATCAATGTGTGTAATCTCATCCTTAACCACTGCCTGCTCTATACCAATGCTTTATTTACCTCAGCCAGGTAATAGTGGCCCACATACCAACAACACGTTAATACATTATATGCCTGCAAGACATTTTGAATACTTCATACACGAAACTTCAGAGATGTATGGTTATATAAGTATTTTAATAATTAATGATTAGCTATTGACATTTTTCTTCAGAGTTTGGACACACAAATTTACCTGCTTTAAAAGTATGACATTTTACATTTTGTTTCTTTACCCATCACTTGTTCCTTTTTTAATAGGTGTTAATTCGTTTGCACAGTACGTGTGTGTCATAAATATAAAGGGAAGGGTAACAACCTTTATGTATGCAGTAACATCAAATCCCTCCTGGCCAGAGGTACAGAATCACTTACCTGTAAGGGGTTAATCAGTTGAATTAACTTAGTTGGCAGCTGACCAGAAGGACCAATGGGGAAAGAAGATACTTTCAAGTCTGGGCAGGGGGAAGGTTTTGTTTGTACTCTTTGTTTTTGTTCCCTCTTGAGACAAAGAGAGAGACTAGGCAGGTAACCCAGCTTCTACTCAAATGATACATCTAAAATTACAGAAAATGTAAGTAATAGCAAGGAAATGCATTAGATTATCTTTTGTTTTAGCTTGTGAATTTTCCCTATGTTAAGAGGGAGGTTTATTCCTGTTTTGTAACTTTGAAGTTGAGCCTAGAGGGGAATCCTCTGTGTTTTAAATCTTTTTATTACCCTGTAAAATTACCTTCTATCCTGATTTTACAGAGGTGCTTCTTTTACTTTATAATAAAGTTCTTCTTTTAAGAACCTGGTTGGTTTTTAATATCCTAAAAACCCAAGGGTCTGGTCTGTGCTCACCTTGTTAACCTATTGGTTGGTATATTATTCTCAAGCCTCCCCAGGAAAGAAGGTGAAGAGGTTTGGGGGGATATTTTGGTGGGGATAGGGCTCCAAGTGGCCCCTCCCTGAATGTTTGTTTAAATCACTTGGTGATGGCAGCAATACCGTCCAAGGACGAGGAAAGGAATTTGTGCCTTGGGAAAGTTTTTAACCTAAGCTGGTGGAATATAAGCTTAGGGGGTCTTTCATGCGGGTCCCCACATCTGTACCCCAGAGCTCAAAGTGGTGAGGGAACCCTGACAGTGTGTATCAAACAGTATTAATATAGCCTCATGGAATTCAATGGAACATGAGCTCTTATACATCTATCTATCTGTGTGGCCATACAGCTGCTGATTTACTGGATGCATACCATGTATCCATAATACACTGAAAAGGAATAAAAACAGGAAGCAGGCAAAACTTCTTCGTGAAAGACAATATACATCAGGAAGAGTTTACCAAAACAGAGATACTGAAGTAAAAAGAAATATCAAGTAATTTCTGAACAGGAATAGAGGATAAGCTATGAAGAACAAATACATTAAAGTGAAGAAAACAAAGAATGGATATAATTGACCAAAGAGCCTTCTCTTGTTTCAAAGATCTTTGCTATTACTGTAGGTATAAATAGGCACATGAAATAATCCCACTTATAACTAGGCAAGCAGTTCAATCTTGCATTTAGAATAAGTGACTCCAGGCAGGATTTCTGGGTTCAGTTGTCAATTTATGGGTGTAAATCCTGCCTCAGGGGTAGTGGAGGGTGGTCCACAGGTCCAGAGAGTACTGCAAGAGCTCCTGATGCTTCAGAGGAAATGATTAGATTTCCAGGACTGCCTCTCTTCCTACCTCTGATTGGTCTTTGGAAGGGGAAAAGCATAGAAGTTCAGAGGAGACAGCAGAAGACCAGCAAGGTGCAGCAATAGCTTCCAGATCTATCTCATTGCAAGGATCTCTTTGCTGGTGCTGGAAAACAGATAAAGGCCTCTGGTAGTTTCTGTAAATTTCAGAGAAAATGGAGGCAGTACCACAAGCAACTTGGTGTGGAGAGGTGAGGAGAAGGTCAGAATCAGCAGGAACTGGTGGGGATGATATTTTGGGTTGGTGGTAAAAGAAACACAGCATGGGAAGAAGAGAATTCCAAAGTTATGCAGCAGAGGCCTACTATACTCTGTGCTTTCTGGCCCATCCAAATATAGCTACATCCATGTGGCATCTCTGCCGCTGACTCACTATATGGATCATGGGAAGTCACTTATCCTCTATGCTTCAGACTCCCCATCTAGAAAAAGTATTATATCTATATCATAAGACTGTTGTGAGGGTGAATTATTGAACAATAATAAATAACTTTGAATTTCTCTGAAAGCTAAGTTTTTTATTAATATTATATCTTTCTAGAGAATATGCTCTTAATTTGCTGTCTGGCTTTTGATCTCATCAGGGCAGACAATGTCCTTTATATTACGTAACTTTTTTAGAAATTCATAAACGCTAGGAAAAGATTACTTAACATTAGTATGATGATGAAATAATATTTGGCAGAAAAACAAATTATGGCAATGAAAAGACAAATGACTCAAGACAAATCCTATTAGTCTATGTGATTTAAAAGAATACCTTCAGAAGTATTGTAATAATAATGAAAGAATAATGTACTAGGTCAAATTCAGTTCACAGTTACAGTATTGCAATCCCATCAAAGCTCAGGGAGTTCCATCAGTGGAAATGAGAGCAAAATTGGTCCACAATTTTCAGTGCTTGCACTACAGTCTCAAATTAAATAAATTAATACCAATATTTTCAAGTGGCCTGATTTTGGGTGTCTCCTTTTTCTGATTGCCCAATTTGAGACACTCAGAGCCTGATTTTCAGAAGTGATGAGGCTCAACAACGCCAACTGAAGTAAATGGGAGCTGCAGGTGTTCAGGTCAAGGTGTCAGGTTGGATACCCAAAACATGGCACCAAAATAGTTTCCTATATGTGGGCTTAAGTGTTTCTTGATGGAGCACTTACTGAGAATATTCTTTTCTCAGGAAGCTGACCAACTGATTCACTACAGCCTACTTAGCATCAAACAAGTATGCAGCCAATATTCATAACACCACACACAGGCATAAAGAGCCAAGCCACTTAGGCCCCCTCCAATTCCCTCCTACTGCCCATAGGTGCTGGAACCAGGGGTGCTGGGGATGCTGCCACAACCCCTAGCTTGAAGTGGTTTCTATCATATACAGGGTTTACAGTTTGGTTCAATGGCTCTCAGCACCCCCACTATACAAATTGTTCCAGCACCCCTGCTGCCCATGGCAGTTGTTGGAGCTCTATCTCCTTGCTTCTGCAAATCTTTAGTCAAAACCTCTAAATAGTACCTGTTGTATAGTTAGGGTTATTCAGTAGTTAGTTAATTAAAAAAATATTGTTTTGTATGGTTCCTGCACCCAGTCTGCGTACCAGAGCCAGTACCAGAGATGTGCCATGCTTTCTGGGTTTCAAGCCCTACCACTCTTGTGATAAGGCAATGCCTAGTAGTGATCCACACTGGAGCTGCCTTAAGTGTTTGTGGGAAGCTCATATGAGCAACAAATGTGGCATTTATAAGGGTTTTAAGACCCATTCTAAAAAAGACATCCACCAGATTAAAGTATCTGCTGCTGGAATCGGCACTACATCTTCCATCTGAGACATCTACGTCAGTCTGAGCACATCAGCGTCAGTCAGTAGTGCACCTCCAGTGCTACTAGTACCGAGAAGCAGTTCAGCATTGCCAGTGCTGAGGAAGAGGCTTTGAAAATTAGGCTTGGTACTGGGTATGAAAGATGTGAAGTGGTCAAGCTCTTCTAAAGACTTAGGAGGGCATTCAAAGAGGAAGTGCTCCCCCAGAACACACCTCTAAACAGGAGAGTTCGTTGACTCCAAAGCCCAGAATAGCCCTGTGGAGACTGGCTTCCGAAGCACCTTCATCAGCATCTCCTCACGTGCCGGTGCTGCAGAGTGTCTTCCTGGTACCATCTTCTCCTGAAGCATTTGAGGCTGTGAGAGAGTTGTTAAACCTCTGGATGCCACAGTCATCAGCAGTTCAAGAGATTTGCCTGGCATGGGCGACCAAGGTACCTCCATCAGTGTCCCTCATCTCCACACTGGGCAGTTCTATCAGATTCAGCCATCAGGGTACTGATTAAGGCAGTACTATCTACAGGAAAACCATAAGTGATTTCCCCAGCTCCCCTTTCTTTGGAGTCTGAACATTCTTCACTGGTACATATGCGTACAGCATCACCATGGTCAGAAGAAAAGCTTTCCTCTTCATCAGACTCTGATATGGGATCCTATGTGCTCCAACCCAGCTGGTCCCATCATCAGGAGTATGTCATCTTCCTGCCCTGGTTTCAACCTCACTACCAGCAAGTGGTTTTTATAAGGGACCCTTGGGCTATGCACAGTTGGGGACATGCCAGTGGTGGTTTTGGAACCTGGGGGGGTGGGGTTTTCCCTCAATCAAGAGTGTCCCCAGAACCCCCTCAGGTAGCTACATTTATTGGTCATCGGGAGCATTGATGCAGCAAACACACTAGCAGCAGTACTGAGCGTGGCACTGAACAGATTCAGGATACCTCTCATGAGCAACCACAAGAGGAGCAGTTACTGGACCAGCCCCCAGTACTGTTGGCATACTTTTTCTCATCTTCTAATGAGGCAATTGTGGTAGAGCCTACTTCTCTGCCGCCTGAAGATTTTAAGACTCACCAGGAATTGTTGAGGAGGATGGCTGTGGCCCCAGACATCCACCCAGAGGAGGTCCAAGAAAAATCCCACAAGGTGATGGCCGTTTTGACATCTGTGGCTCCAGCTAGAATAGCCTATAAATGATGCTATTTTAGAGCCTACCAGGGTCCTCCAGCAGACCCCAGCTTCCCTGTCTCTGACTGCAAGAAGAGTGGAGAGGAGATACTATGTCTCCTCTCAGAGGTTCAAGCAGTTATATAATGAGGTTCCCTTGTAATGCTGGCAGCCAATGAGAAAGAAAGACAAGGGCACCAGGCATTAATCCCAAAAAATAAAGAGGGTATGAAGATAGATTTATTTGGGAGGAAGCTTTATTCCACAGGCAGATTACAGCTTCGTATTGCAAACCAGCAAGCTTTGCCGTGTCACTGTGATTTCACCCTGTGGAATACAGTTTCAAAGTTCAAAGACAAACTCTGAAATAAGGTGAAACAGCAGCTACAGTCTTTAATAGAATAGGGCAAGTTGGTCTCTAGAACAGCTCTATAGGCAAGCCTGGATGCAGCAAATTCTGCAGCTCACAGCATGACTCTGCTTTCACAATGAGGTGCTCATCCTGGTTACACTTTTCTGGCCGCCTTCCACAGGTGCAACAGACAGTCCAGGACTTACCTTTTGAAGAGGCATTGCTCTTCTCATAAAAGACGGATGAGACTCTGCATAGTCTCAAAGACTCTAGAGCAACCCTAAAATCGCCCCAGCAGTGAAGCAAAAGGTGTTCTGTTCTCATCGGTCCCAGTATTTTCAGGGATTTGCCTCTTGAGTCCAAGGCCTGTCAAGCAGAAGGAGCAGGGGTTACAAAAGATGTTCACCATCTCCCCCTGCTTTGGCAGCCGCTGGTTCATCAAAGCAGGTAGTATCTTCCAAGAGCTCATTTTGATGCGCAGGTCAAGAGCAGACTACCAGGTCTAAGAGTGCCATCTTGTTCTTTTCCAATTTTTTGCAAACCACCATTCCAACTTCTGTCATGCTTGGGCCCACATCACAATATATTGGTGGGTTCTAAGCATGGTGAAAGTGGGATATACGCTCCAATTTATTTCTACGCCCACCCTTCCCTGTCCCTCTTCAGTGATGTCTCACATAAGGCAGTGTTATTCCAAGAGATACAACTGCTCCTCCTAGTCAGAGCTATAGAAGAGGTCTCTCCTTTGTTCGGGAGAAAGGGGTTTTACTCCCGATACTTCCTGACCCTGAAGGCAAAAGGGAATCTCAGGCCTATTTTAGATGTAAGACAGTTAAACAAGTCCCTGAAAAAATTCCAGATAGTCCCCCTAGCTTCCATTATTTCTTCCTTGGAGCTGGAGGACTGGTATGCTGCTCTTGACTTAAAGGACACCTACCTTCACATGGCAATTCATCAGAGACACAGACAATTTCTGAGATTTACTGACAGTGGTCACCATTATCAGTTCACAGTGCTCCCCTTTTGGCTCTCTGCTGCCCCATGTGTTTTTACAAAGTGTATGGCAGTGATAGCAGCTTTCCTTCATAAGTCAGCGGTCCGTATCTTTCCTTACCTGGATGACTGGCTGATAAAATGTCGATCCATGTCACAGATGGCATACAACATAAGCATAATCCAATCCACCTGCAATGTGCTCGGCTACTGATCAACACAGACAAATCAGTTCAGTCTTCAGTACAGAAAATAGAATTTATTGGTGAAGTCCTGGACTCAACAATGGCTAGGGCCTCACTACCTCAGGCCAGTTTTCATGCAATGCAAAGCCTCATTCTGGATTTAAAGGTTTACCCTTTCACCAACTTGAGAAACTGTTTAAGGCGGCTGGGGTACATGGCAGCGTGCACTTGTGCAGTCCAGTATGCCAGACTGCATTTCATAAGGCTGGTTGGCAGAGGTGTATTCTCCATGAAGGCACCACATAGTGCACATGTTAATGCATGTTCCAAGTCATATCTTATCCTCCCTAGATTGGTGGATAGACCCAACCAATGTCTGCAAAGGCGTTCCTTTTGCCCCACCTCAAGCTCTTACCTTAGTCATGGATGCCTTGGACCTTAGTTGGGGGGCTTACCTGGAACCCCTGCAGAATTAAGGTCTTTGGTCTCCCCAAGATCTCTATCATCAGGGAGTTGTTTATTAGTTTGCATGGTGTTCTTTCCTCATCAGGGGAACGGGTGTATTGGTGCTGACTGACAATATGACTGCAATATTTTATGTAAACAAGAAGTGGGGAGTCCATTCCTCAGTACTGAGTCGGGAAGCAATACTACTCTGGGATTTCTGCATTGACAACTCTATACTTCTGAAAGCGGCTTACCTCTTGGGGATTCAGAATACAGTAACAGATCACCTGAGGAGGTTGTTTATCAATCACAGAGAGTGTTCCCTTCACCCAAACATATTAAGTTTCATTTTCCAGCTCTGGGGAACTCCCCAAGTGCACCCTGGGTTTGTTGATGGACCTTTTTCTACTGCCATAGTGAGAGGGTCTGCTGTATGCTTTCCCCCATCCCTCTTCTGCCCAGAGTTCTAGGCAAGGCCATGCAGGACAAGGCCCATCTTACACTGATTGCTCCAGCATGGCTCCATCAACAGTGGTCTCAATCAGTCCCCTACCATCACTCTCATTTTACACAGACCTAATTTTACATAATTGCAGTTGCCTCCTTCTCCACCCCAATCTTCAGGCCCTTCACCTGATGGCCTGAAGGCTTCATGGTTAGCATCAGCAGAGAATTTCTACTCTAGAAAGGTGCAGGAGGTATTGCTGAATAGTAGAACACAGTCAACTAGGACAACTTACTTTGCTAAAGGGAAGAGGTTTTCCATCTGGTCACGGCTTAAATGAGTCTCCCCTATTCTTGCTTATATTCAGTACACGCTGGACTATCTTCTGAATTTGGTGATTAGCTTGATCAAGGTACACCTATCAGCTATATCGGCATTTCACCCTCCTGTGGATAACCGCTCCCTTTTTTCCAACTCAATGGCTGTAAGATTTTTAAAGGGTTTGGATAGACTGTTGCCATATATACAGAACCCTATTCCACCATGGAGCCCCTTACCACAGCTGATGGGTCTTAACACAGCTGATGAATCTAGTCTTAACATAGCTGATGGGTCCTTCCTTTTAGCGGCTCTCTTTCAATGAAGGTAGCATTTTTAGTAGCCATTACATTGACCAGGAGAGTGGGGGAGTTGAGGGCACTAGTATCAGATCCTCTATATACGTTTTTTACGCAGATAAAGTTTACCTTCATCTCCATCCAAGTTTTTTTATGAAAGCAGTCTCCACTTTTCATATCAACCAAGCAATTTTCTTACCGACCTTCCAAAGCCTCATGGTAATAAGGGGGATGCGAGACTGCATACTGTAGACACTAGAAGAGCTTTAGAGTTTTGTCTGGAATGGTCTAAACTTTCAGGTCTTCATCTCAATTGTTCATTGCATTTGAAGACAGAAAGAAGGGCAATCCTGTTTCCACGCAAAGGATTTTTTCATGGATATCTGGCTATATTTACCTGTGTTACTTTTTGGCTAATGTGAAGCCGCTGGATAGAGTATTGGGTCGTTCGACTAGATCCCAAGCGACCTCTGCAGCATTTCTGATTAACATGCCCATATTAGACATTTGCAAAGTGGCAACCTGGTCATCATGTCACTTCACACGTTTACCTCTCACTACACTTATCTCTCAAAAATCTAGAGACAATGCTAAATTTGAACAAGAGATCCTCCAGTCCATGTCCAAATAGACTCTGAACCTGTGACATCCCCCATCCAGGATGCCACCTGATGTGCTGGAGTTTCATTGAGCCTGCCTGCTCCACTAGCGTGGGCTCCCTCTCCATGTTTTGCTGAATCAGGCTCTCCGGCCTCTGGCAGCACACACACACAGGTAGGGAAGCACCAGCTGTAGAATCGCGCAGAGTCTGCAAGCAGCTTTCTATGGGGAGATTCAGCTAGGAAATTTCCCAGCACTCAAGTGCACACCCCCTTTTGGGGAGTAAACCCAAAATAATATTGTCTTGAACTGTATAGAAAGTTCTGCACAGCACAAGCTCATAAAAATTCACCCTCTCCCTCAATTCGGAGAGAGATATGCACAGCTTCTTGCCCTCCTCGCCTCCAGATATGAATTACACAATCTAGGTTATGTTATAAACAAGAAATAAGTTTATTAACTATAAAGGTCAATTTTAAGTAATTATAAGGGATAGCAAAGAAAACAAAGCAGATTACCAAGCAAATAAAACAAAACACGCATACCAAGCTTAAGATCTTAAAGAGACTGGTTTCAAAAAGTAATTTCTAACCCTAAATGTTGTTTTACGCAAGTTGCAGAGTTTCTGTAGCTTAGAGTTCCAGTTATTTTTCTTTACAGACTAGACTCCTGTCTTAGGATGGACTCAGCCCTTGCCTTTCCCACTGCCCAGTTCCTTTGTCTCTTCAGGTACTTTCAGCAGTCTTTCTTCTTGGGCAGGAAGGCAATGGAGAAGAGTCCTGTTTGTGTTACTCCCCAGCCTTAAATAGAATTTAAGAAATAAGGCGGGAAGCCTTTGTTTCCAGTGGAAAAGTACCAGCAGTGTCCAAGTTGGTGTTTAGTACCAGGTGACATGACCACCTGACCTTGTAGTGTCAAAGCAACATATCAGGATGCTTCTCAGGAAGGAGAGAGATTAGTATCTTCAGAGTCTTATTGTTTCTTCCTAATGGCCCATCAAGGCTGATGGACTGTTGTCTGGTGGGTATTTCCCAAGTTTACACCCAGTTGTAATTGTTACATAGCCAATATTCCTAACTTTAGATATAGAAATGATACATGCATACAAATTGGATAATCACATTCAGTAAATTATAACCATTCGGATGATATCTTATAAGACCCATCTTGCATAAAATATATCTCAGTTATGCCATATCCATATCATAAACATATTTCCATAAAGAATATGGGGTGTAACGTCAGGTGTGGCTCGGCCCTTTATGCCTGCGCATGATGCATGAGGCAGCTGAGGGTGCTCATGCTGCCCTGACAGGTACCACTAAAGGAAAAACTCTCTGACAACTGTGCACTGGAGCACACAAACACCTACAGTGGAATGGGCATGTGCAACACATCTTGAAGAACAATGTTACGGAAAGATTGGTAACCATTTTTTTTTCTCTTTGAAAGGATTGGATTTCATGATATTTTCCAACTTTACTTCACTCTTTCATTCCTCTTTAATCTGAGGACTAACTGCTCCTGGCTGAGGGGTTACTGTTGGGTATCAGATACTCTTCTCAAGGAGGTGAGGGCACTCCCTGATGAATATCCTCTCTGTTTTGTAAAGAAGAGTGTCTGCGTATTGATTAATGACTCCTGTTCTATTTCTACATTACTGCATCATTCCCTGCTGGATGGGAGGCTGGCAGTGCAGTGGAATGGCCAGAAATGTCAATTCTCAAAGAAGCCTTAGAGCTGCAGGTTCTCATAGATTGTGGCCTTTCCATGCTTCTCCAGGCCCTGCAGCACAGCTGTCTGCCCTGGCTAGAAGGCACACACTTATACCCTCAACTGTTATGCTGTCCTGAAAAGGGAACACGTTGTGTTGAGCATCTGGTACCTGACTTTTAACCATACTGGCCAGACATGCCACGTAACATGCAGAGATGAATTTTCACATTGTGGCCACAGCAGTGGTAGACGTGACTGTAATAGCTACTGTGTGACACCTATCCCATTCTCCTGACCTAACTCTCCTTTCACAGGTTTTGTGGAGGGGAGCGTTAAGCTCTTTAGGAGAGTTCCAAGCCTGAGCCCAGACCGGGACTCAAATCCAAGTCACATGGTGAAACCATATGTTTGGATTTTTGCTTGAGGGGATCAATAGGAGGTGTGTGAAAATCTGTGTTATATTTAACAGCTGAATTCTGGATTTCAGGCTATTCGTGTCTAGTGTATCAGCCACCCAAACATAACTATTCTGGATGTGTTTCTTTTAAAATTGATAAATAAATACATGAAATAAATAAATCTCATGCCCCCCAGCGCAAAAATTTCCACTGGGCTCTAACATTTGATTCTATAAAGAATTTATTGCCTTTTTTTGTTAAAAGGATAAAATACATCATTCAGTTCTCAGAGCAAATCATAATACACCACTTAAACCCAAGAGACACAACAGCAGCATAATTTAAATATTATTAAAATGGTTCATAAAAATGCACACAATCATAAGCTGTTTATACTTTTCTCACCTATGGACATGACTGACGAAAAAGAGAAAATGTGAACACAAGTTTGGAAAGTATGTGTCAGTTATTACGTAGTGATCTTGTTATTAATTCGTCTGTTTATGTTAAACAGGCTTGGACTGATTTTTTGCACATGTTCAAAAAAGGATGTGATTTGAACATACCTGTCTGCTGTTATTTTAAACTACCAAAAACGACGTCAGCACTTCAGCCAACAAGCCTGGTGATATATTCCATGTACCATTCGCTTTGTCAGACAATGAAAACAAGTCTTTAATTTTCCACAATAATAGTCCCAGGCTGCTCTTGTGAATGTTTTATTTCAGAAGCTTCAAACTCTTCCCTACACCATCTTCAAATACTGTCTTCTCCCTTTTTTAAAAAAGACAGCATGTTCCAAAACATAATATTTAGCACAAAAATAGGTATGGTTCTTTTCTGTTTGTACCTTTTCTTTTGCCAAAACTTTGTTGTCATCTTTGTACGTGGGTCCTAATTTATAAATATTGTCTCTCAGGGCCCTCTGCATTTCTATTTGTTTCCCGAGACCAAGATTTTCAAAAATAGGAGCTTATTTTTTTCTACTGAAGTGAATGGGAACCATGTCAGCATTGGAAAATCACTTATTTAGGTGCCTAAATAGGGATTTAGGAGCCTAATATTAGGGTCTTATTTTTGAAAATCTTGGCTTTACTTTGGAACTAATATGAAATGAGTTTTAAATTTGTTAATCATCTAATTTCATGATACTTATTTTGTTCTGTGTAAATTGACATGTCTTTCATGCACCTGAGATGTGATGCAAATCAAATCAATGGCAAGTTCAACAAAAAGGAGGACACGTTATGTTCTGTTTAATTAAAAGGTGGGGGAAGAGGAGACCCTAACAGATTTCAGATCACAAAAACAGGAGAGTTGTTAGAAATCCGGAAGGGAGAGAGTTCCATATTAAATATAGGAATAGAAGATGCACCCTAACCAGATCAGGACATCAGTTCATTACTTTCAGCAGCAGCCAGTGCTCAGACTAGAAAAAGAAAAGTGAGAATAAGCTTCACTGCATTCCTATCTCCTTCTCCCTCAACACACACACCCTTTTTCAACCATTAGCAGTCAAAAAGTTGAGGCATGACCCATTCATCTGCACCTTCCTGTTAGCCTGTCAGTATCTACTTCTCAGTGCCTCAGAGAATGGGGGGAATGGAAAAAAATGCAGACAATTGTGCAGTCGCTATACATGACCTTTTATAAGGAAAGAAATACAGCCTAATGATACTCAATCATAGAATATCAGGGTTGGAAGGGACCTCAGGAGGTCATCTAGTCTAACCCCCTGCTCAAAGCAGGACCAATCTCCAACTAAATCATCCCAGCCAGGGCTTTGTCAAGCCGGGCCTTAAAAACCTCTAAGGAAGGAGATTCCACCACCTCCCTAGGTAACCCATTCCAGTGCTTCACTACCCTCCTAGTGAAAAAGTTTTTCCTAATATCCAACCTAGACCTCCCCCACTGCAACTTGAGACCATTACTCCTTGTTCTGTCATCTGCTATCACTGAGAACAGTCTAGATCCATCCTCTTTGGAACCCCCTTTCAGGTAGTTGAAAGCAGCTATCAAATCCCCCCTCATTCTTCTCTTCTGCAGACTAAACAATCCCAGTTACGCCAGCCTCTCCTGATAAGTCATGTGCTCCAGCCCCCTAATCATTTTTGTTGCCCTCCGCTGGACTCTTTCCAATTTTTTCACATCCTTCTTGTAGTGTGGGGCCCAAAACTGGACACAGGACTTCAGATGAGGCCTCACCGGTGTCGAAAGAGGGGAACGATCACGTCCCTTGATCTGCTGGCAATGCCCCTACTTATACAGCCCAAAATGTCGTTAGCCTTCTTGGCAACAAGGGCACACTGTCGACTCATATCCAGCTTCTCGTCCACTGTAACCCCTAGGTCCTTTTCTGCAGAACTGCTGCCAAGTCACTCAGTCCCTAGTCTGTAGCAGTGCATAGGATACTTCCATCCTAAGTGCAGGACTCTGCACTTGTCCTTGTTGAACCTCATCAGATTTCTTTCGCCCAATCCTCTAATTTGTCTAGGTCTCTCTGTATCCTATCCCTACCCTCCAGCGTATCTACCACTCCTCCCAGTTTAGTGTAATCTGCAAACTTGCTGAGGGTGCAGTCCACGCCATCCTCCAAATCATTAACGGTAAGGACTGCTGCCTAAATAGAGATACCTCCATATGATAGGTGGTGTTGACATAGGGACTTGGTGACTATTGAAAACAAATGGTCTTTCCTCTAAAGACCCTTTCTAATACAGGTTCAATTAAACAAAATTACTTCAATGACCCTTTCCAAGCATCATTTAAAATCAGCTCACTTTAAGACTTTTCAGATACTCTATGGTGGTGGATTTCTCTCCATCAATTCTATTTCATCTCCTTTCGGGGAACAAACACTTTAAGCCTTTTGTCAGTGGGAGACCTTTCAGTCTTTAGTGAGCTATCAGGTTTGATGTGAATGAAATAAGGGAATTTGAGAATCATTTTTGATTTAAAAAAAGGCATCTTCTCTCAATAGGGAAATCTGATTAATTAGGATTAGGATAATCAGGACACCCCCACTTAAAAGAATTTTACTATATAATCAAAACATTTGTCTTTGAAAATTAGGGTGAAAAGCATTTGTAGTGCCATCAGCTAGAATGTGATGGAATCTCTCCCCCTCCTCCTTCCCCAGATATTATTCATGTGAGGCTGACAATTTGCTATTCAACTTCAAAGATGCTTTACAGAATGCTATGCTGAACAGTTTGGATTTGTGCATTCTTCCCTCATTGTTAACTATATAAGTTAAAATTTGAGGTCTAATTCTTAGATCTGCTATGGCCATTTCTTGTGCTGCTCTGACCATGAAAGGAGCCTAGTTTAACTGGCGTCCCAGCATTTTCCCCAGTACAGGAGAAATCCCCATTTGGTGTGGAGCAAGTCAGCCACCCTACTAACTCTCTGGCATACAAAGTGTGGCTTGAGCCTCACCGTGCTCTGATTATTCATGGCCCCTTATCCGCCCCAGAATCGATAAGTTGCCAAGGTGATGCAAGGCAAATCCTGGGCAGACTGCAGCTTGCAAGAATCAGAGCCTAAAGTTATCTACAGACAGAAGTGATGCTGGTGAGCAGAGGAAAACATTTAAAGAGTTTGCAACCCCAATGCAGCCTCCTTTGGTTGAAGGTGCATTCCCACAAATGGTTAATTCAGTCTGTAGTTTAGGAGTCCTTTTCACTTCCCACTGACATTTGATTTCACCTGGTACCAACGATTAATGCTTCCTCCAGTTAGTTAGGAGACTGTTCCATCCTGACACAGGATGCCCTGGCCTCAGTTAGTCACAACTTTGTCACTTCTTGGCTGGACGACAGCAGAGCAATATAGCTGGACATGAAGCTTTTGGCACTCAGGGCCGCCCGGGGTGTGGGGGGAGGGCAAGTGGGGCAATTTGCCCTAGGCCCCGGGCCCCACAGGGGCTCCCATGAAAATATAGTATTCTATAGTATTGCAACTTTTTTTTATGGAAGGGGCCCCCGAAATTGCTTTGCCCCAGGCCCCCTGAATCCTCTGGGCAGCCCTGTCGGCACTGCAGAAACTCCAACTAGTACAGAATGCTGCAGTGCACCTCCTGAGCAATACAGGTGACAGTGAGCACGTCCAACTTATTCTCCACTCCCTAAACTGGATTCCCATAGAAATTTGAATTAAATTCAAGGCCTCGGTCCTTACCTTCAGGGTGCTCCATTGCCTGGGCCCAGGATATCTAAAAGACTGCCTAATGCTCCAGCACGAAGACTGTGTTCAACAACTATGCTCCTCTGGCACAATAGAATTCTTTACTAAAAGGCTAAAGCTCATCTGTGCAGGAAATAGAACTTCCTTGGGAGCTGATCCAAGACCGTAATGAACTCCCCCAGAAACAAAGAACCATCCCAAATCTCACTACCTTCCAGGTGTTTTCTTCGACCTCACCTTTTAAAAATATAAATACACAGCAAAATGTATACACAATAGATTCTTCTGGTTGATGGCTACATTCTTCTGGGAACCAAGCCCCTCCCATTAACATCAGTGTTAATAGGATTCCGATATTGGCAATGGCATATTGCTTATTAACAACGTTTTGGGCATGGGTGGCCATTGGGGGAGGCTAGTCCCTGGCCCCTCCCCTTATGCCCAAGGCCCTGCCTCTCCCTCTCTCCATTTGTCCCCCTCCCCTTCAGTAGCCCAAAGCACCCCCACTGCAGCCCCCAACCCAGCGCCTGGTGGCACAGCTGCAGCGCCCCCTGCCCAGGTGCACCAGGCGGCCAGCCCCAGAGTGCTGGGCAGCAGCGCCGTCAGCCCCTGTGCGCTGGATGGCACGGCCACAGTGCCCCAGTTCCAGTGCGCTGGGCAGCACAGTCCAAGCACCAGCCGCCCTGAGTCCCTGCAGCAGGCCAGCCAGCCCCAGCAGAGGGCCAGGAACTGCAGGAGGGGACCTGGGCATGGAGCCTCTCCCAGCCTATGATACCTGCTACCCATCTTTTTGGGGGAAGAAAGGCCCCAACTGCAGGCAGAGAAGGAGACACTAGGACATGCCTTACTAGGCTGCAGCCCTGCAAACTTGCCTGCTACCAGTGCTCAGCGCTTCTTTCTGGGGCTGTGTGATGCTGGCAGACCAGGTGCCAGCGCTTGCCAAGGCTTTAGGCGTCAGTTGCACACTGACAAAATTCATTTATGGAAACTAATCTGTTTCACCTGTGTGTTAGTATGGTTGAGATGGATACTGAACTTGTAACAATGTTTAGACTTTATGAAATGCTTGTAAATTGCTGCATGCAATAATCTCACTTATTATTTCTTTATCACATGCTATAAGGTAATATTTAAGTTCCTGCTTTATAACTGTAAAAAAACATTTGCTTTGAAACTGTGAACCAAGTCAGGAGAAATTGTCTTCTAACCATCAAGGAGGCCTATCAAAACTAAATGAGCCACTGTAGGACATCGCAATACAAAGGCTTTGTTAATTGCCCTTTCAAACCCATGAAGAAGCTATGTGCAAAAGGGCTCTTCCCACCAGCTTGAATTCTGGAAAAAGGAAATAAAATCAGCTCACAAGAAAATTTTTACTTTTTTTGTTTTGTTTGCTGTTTGGACTCTCACTGGGCCAGAGCTATGAAAGAGAAACACAGATCCCCGCACTCAGCCTGGCTTAGCCCTAAAAGAGATTCAGAGCTAACAGATTACTATAGCTGTCACCTTTTAAAACCACAAAACGTAACTCATTTGCTTGCTTTAACTTTTTAACAACTCTCAAATTTCTTTTTCCTAGTTAATAAATCTTTATTACAGAATTGGCTACAAGCATTGTCTTTGGTGAGAGATTGAAGCTACACATTAGCTTACCTGGGGTAAGTGACTGATCCCTTAGGACTGAAAGCAACTTTAATTTTTTGTGATTTTTGGTATATAGCAACCAACTACCACAAAGTCCAACGTTCTTGGGAGGCAAGATAGACTGGAATGCCCAAGGAGACTGTCTGTGACTCCACAGTAAAACTGTTATAGTGCTTTAGGAGTAAACATTTGTTACTGGACTGGTGAAATCTAATTATAGAACATACAACCAGCCTGGGGTGTCTGCCCTGCTTCTTGACAGTGTGTCCTGAGGTTGGCACTCACGCTCGTGAACCACTCCGGACAGCGTGGCAATTGACTGCAGCTAAGCAAACTTGCCCATGTAGAGGAACTACAGAGGAGGTAAGGTAAGGGAGGGGAGGCTGTGGGCAGGGCAGTAGCAGAAAAGGAGGCTGCAGCTTGGATGCTGAGCTCCATGGTAACTCTCATTGCATCTTGCCAGGAGACCACATGCAGGGGAGCAAGTGATGGGACATGCTGAGCCCCAACGCATAGAGAAAGGAGAGGTACTGTATAGCCCAATGGGACCCCTAGCACCTTTCCTCCCCACCGAGAACCCTGGCATCCAGGCTGCTGTCCTCCTTCCTACTGATGCTTTGCCTGAGCTGGTTTGCAGCCAGGGAAAGCACATCCCAGAGCTACCTTCCCCGGCGGCAGTCCTGCAAACCTGCCGTCCACTTATTAGCAACTGCTGGGTAATAACTTTTTGCTGAAGACTGAGGACTTGCTAATATGTGGAATCTACTGTATTTAAAAACAAAACCGTAAAACTCTACCAAAATAAGACATTCCACAGGACGTGTTTCTCCCCTTGGGAGAGGATGAGAGAATAAATACCTGACAAATGCATAGTCACATTGCTTAATGCACAACTGCAGAGTGCTCAGGTACTACCGTGATGACTGCAGTATAAGAACTATATAGAATAGAATACTTACCCAAGCACCAAAACAAAGGCAGAGAAAGGAGTTAATAAAGGATGATGAAACAGGCACCTGAGGGAACTCAAGCAGTGTGTCTTCATTTCAAAGACATCTTTGGAGAAAAATTATTAATAATGGGATATATGGGAGGAACAAAACTGCAACTATGAGCAATTCATATGGGAGTGGTGTTGGAGAAATAAATTGTCAAAGAATGATATGACAAAGGCATAGAAAGAAGATAATTATTTATTCAAAAAAGCAGAGCAAGCAGAATGTCATGGGTGAAACTGCAGGCGCCCTTAGAAGTTTAGATGGATTAGTAGAAGATCCTCTGGCTTTCTTACTACATGCTATTCTAGTTTTGCTACAGATATATTGAAGGCAAGAACCCTCCAACTTTCTTTTTGCATGCTTCTACATTCTTCTGCTTCTTTCATTACAAGCTGAAGGGAAAAAAAAATATTTACCCATGTCTATCCTGACTATTTTGAGTTCTCAAATGGTGAGCCACAATAGCTGTATAGCTAGACTGCAGAGAAAACCTTCCATGACAGGTTGTATCAGCTCCTGACCTTTCACTGACACCAGCCTCAATACCCCTTGCATCTCCTCTTGCAAACATCTCTGTGGCTTCTTCCTTGTTAGCCCTTCTGCTTGGAATGTCTTCCAAAAAGTTGTTCAAGCCTCCACAATTACCTCATTCAAATCCTTCCTAAAAACTAACTTCTGCAATATCATCAACAAATAAATGAGTGCATTTACATGAAGTAGTTTATGAACCAACTAAATGTGCATAACAGAATAGCAATGTAAATACATCCCCATGACCTGGTTCCTTCCTCACCTCTCCCCCTTCCATAGTGTACAGGTTATCCTCATTTGTCAAATCTCTCATTTGGATTGTAAGCTCCTTGGGGCAGGTACCCATTTTCTATGTGTTTTTGACATACAGTTGTGAGTGCTCGGAAATCACAAGAGGCAGTTTGTATATGCTCTCCTAGTGCATGATGGTTAGACAAGTATGATACATACATAAACACTAAGCAGCTAAAAATGTCTCCGTATCATCCTTTATTCTCCATGCTCATGCAAACCAAGTCATTGCAGGCCTTGGGGATAATAAAAATAGTTTGCACCATTAGTGGCATATCTGATTATCTTAAAGCACTTTACAACAAAGGTAAAGTAGTAATAGATTTTGAAACCTTATGTTTATGACCAGTTAAAAGATATTGGGAAAAATTATTTTAAAAAATATTTGTAAATAAAACAATGGGTAGAATATGTACAAGTTGCAATATGTACTCTGCTCAGTACTGCACTATGTGACGCATTTCTGAAGTTGAATGAAGCTTAAGATAAAATATTGCTTCAGTGTTCCTTTAGTGGTTTATGTCCTGTCAGTTTCTTTCACAGAATGTTTTAGTGACTCTTCCAAGCAAAATAAAATAAAGGAGTGCAAAGTACTTTAGTATTGAGACAGAGTCCAAAACTAATAAGAATGGTTGCAATAGTTGTTCCTGTAGCTTTAAAGTGGATTTTTTCTTTTATTTGAATGTTTTCATGCAATATCTTTTGTCGACATTCTGCAAATGATGCCATCAAGTAAGGTGCCAATTTTTTCTTCCTGTGGAGTAAGTTTGTACATCTGTGGAAACAAAACAAAAAACATGTAAAGATTATACAGAGAAGAAAAAAATTGGGCATGTACCCTTTTTCTTAAAAAAAAACAAAAACAAAAACAAAAACAAAAAAAACCCAAAACAACAAAACACATTTCTTTATAAAGAAGATATTTAAGTATTTTTGAAGATTTTTTTCCTTTTTTTTTTTTTACATTAGAAATGTAGATCTTGTCTTTCAGGCTAGACTTAATGGAGATTGAGGACCTAGACACATTTTTACATCGCAGGAGGCAAGAATGAAAGGTAAGAAATGGAGGGAATGGGACTTTTAGCCCGCACTTAAAAGCTCTATTTTTTTTGGTTTGCATCTAATTAACTTTATTAACATAATCAGCATTCTGGAAACTGGGACTGAAATCTTCACCTCGCAAAACTCCTACTGTATTCAATGGGACCAGGATTCCACACAGGATCAAATATTTAAGATTGACACCTTTGCCCTTCATTTGAGAGGGCTCCCAACACACATCTCAAAAATTTATTAAAGTTTCTCCAGCAAAAGCAAGGAATACTAGACTTGACATTCTTGATATTTCTAAAGGTTAAAAAAATAAGGAGATTTAAAAAAAAAAAAAATAGCCCAAGCCTTCTTTACTTATTATAGAAAAGAAAAAGGGGCACGAACACAGTTTAAGTGTCCTTTGCTGGTCAGGTTTAAATATGAAAATTGGTTTGCAACCATTAATTTAAATAGAATTTCAGGTACCGAACATCTATTTTATTTTCTAGCATAGTTAACTAGACTTCTGTTTTGGTTTCCAGAAGTCTATAACACATCAAAAACAAGCAGCAAGGACTTAAAATAAAGGCTATGACATTATTGCAAAATCTTTTTATTTCTAAAGCAACTGCCAGCAGCCTGTCAACTCAATACTACTATTTTAGGGCCCTCCAATTGGATTATTCACATGCTTAAAGTTAAGACATTGTGTAAATCTTCGCAGTATTTGGGCCTTATTTTTAATTCCATGCATCTTCCCTAGAGAAAAACAGAAGGTGCAAACCTGCTGTTGTGAGAAACCTCAAAAGGACTCAACCTAGCATTCCTCATGTACCCAAAACTCCCATTGAAGCCAGTGACAGTTTTGGATGTTGCTGGATCAACATCCATTGAAAAATGAAATTCCCTGAATAGAAAACAGAAGCAGCAGCAAACAAATACTCCATTTCCACTTAAAATAAAAGTTTCCAATCACTTACACAAAAATCCACAAGGTTAAAGAAAAGTAATGAGTACTCACACTACAGATTTGGGAATCTTTAGAAGCCAATTTGGATTTAATGAGCTAGTTAAGTAAAATATCCCAGCCTTAGTCATATTTCACATATTCCTAAAACAAGCCTTTACAAACCTTTTTAACTTTGGCTATGTCTGTTATTTTGTGGAGTTCTGCTAGAGAAACCTGCTGGCCTTCCACTTGAGATATTATGCTTTCCAGATTTACAGTTTTTTCTTTATCTTCAATCAGAACAATGAGCACTGCAGAATCATTGTCTGAAATACCAAACTTTTTCAATGCATCTGAAATCTAAGATAAAATGAGAAATATTGAAATTGTATTGGTCATTTTCTTATTACATGGAAGCCAATGACCAATATAATCTTTTCAGTCATTTTGCTAAATTTTCCAATTGTGTAAACTGGCATAGTTCCACATCTGTGGAGCAGTGCCAGTTTATAGCAGCAGAGAATATAGACCCAATTTTTACTTTGGTAAGTGATATGGTTTTGGTGTCCCAAATACCTTTGTGTCTGAAGTGTTTGTTAAGAAATTTTAGGGGTTATTTTTTTGTCAACAGGACAGTATGTCCATAAATGATCAGAAAACTAAAGTAATTACCTTTGGCCACAGACCAAAGTTGCGTAAATAGACAATGACCACTGTATTGAACAAATCAAGTCCTTTTCTTATCTGGGCATTTTGTTTTACATGCCGCAATGAATAGGATAAGCATATACAGAAGGTTAAGGAGCATGCCTTAAAGTCTATACAAGCAGTTCTTTATTTTTTTCATATGTATAGAGATAATTTAATTGCTTCAGTGCACAGAGTGTTTAGGGCAAAGTTTGTGCTCAAATATTCAGTGGTACAAAAATTTGGGACTAGAAAATTGTTCTGAGGTCATTAGAGATAGTGCAAAATATATTTTTGAGGGAAATGTTTGGTCTTCCTAATTCTGTCCCAACTCTTTTACTTACGGCAGAGGTGAGTGAATGCTTTATCTCAACCAAAAACACAATGCCTCTATATTACTGACTGGTTATGCATTCAGAATGTGAATTTACATTCTGGAGGAACACCTTCATAAGTCTAAAACTTTAAAATTGCCCTTGCTTTTGCAAGTCCACTAATTTTTGCATTCCTGGAGTTTTCTGGAACTTAGGATATAATAGAGAAATATGTGGAAATCTTAATAATAAGCTAACTAGAAACACAATTTTCAAACAAAGGGGGCTTTCTTAAAAAGGAAGTGAGCTCGCACTGAGAGGCACAATTGTTTATGCACATGTAGGTCTAGCCATGTTGAAGATTTGCCCAATTACTTATTATTTTGTAGCGTTTATTGTCATCAGAGAAATAAAAGTTTTTCCAATTTTGGCTCAAGTCAAGTGAATGCTTATTTTCAGCTTGGCTAGGTGGATTTTGGAAAGCTCTTCTGGCAACAGAGACATTTGCTCAGCAAAGAAAATCTTACATTGTTGTTTGGGGAAAGGTTGAAAATAATTTCTGCATTAAGAGTTCTAGTCTTCATTTTACCAATCCTGTGTAGGTGAACTGCTTTGTTTGTTGCCACAAGAATCTGAAATGGATCAACAATCTGCAGAACAGAATAGGAAAAGATTAAAACTATAAAGAATTAGTTCCCCCCCACAGTCAAAATCATATCATCTTAATAATGTAAACTTTCTCTCAATTACTTCTTTTTTACTGTCCTAAAATCTGCCATCCTTACATTGAGCAATAGATTATTCTGTGAGTTGTCCCACTGAAGTTAATGGGACTACTCACTGAGACAGGTAGTACTCAACCTGTTAGGATGACTGACTGTGTCCCTTAGTGATCAATGAATAACATCACTGATTAAACTGTCTCAAATCAAAGAATTTAAAGGAATCAAATCCAGCAATCTAGTGGGTCAAGGTTGTTTAATAAAGTTCTTTTTCTCTCCAGTAACCATTGCTTTGCTATTTCTAACAAAAGGTAGTGGCGGGTTCTGAAAATAGTTATGGAGTGAAAGAAGAACAAAGGATCCAGATGTTAGATATTAGGACATGAAGACTATTCAAACTATTTCTGGAACTAAATCTTTAAATGATTAGCATTTACTTTGACAGATGGAAATAAATCATTCAAATAGCTACATCTTCTAGGAGGTGAAGTGAATCAAAGACAGACGGCTGTAAACTCTTAAAGCCCAATCCTACAATCAGATCTGCATGGGTGGACCCTTACACTTGTATGAAGTCCAAGTGAAGTCCATGGGGCTGTGGATAGGCACAGAAGTCCAACCATGTGCAGAAGCTTGCGGGAATACAAACATACTGAGTTTCGTATACAGTTCTTAACAGAGGAGGAATTATAGCTTACAAAACTGTAATACAATAGAAACAGTTACAATGGGCAATTATTTGGTGATTTGCTTACCATTGCAGGATTTATTAATGCGCCATCAATAGATCCTTCCATTGCTTTTTTTCTTAGAGCAACAGCATTTTTGACATCGTTAAACAAAACAAGAGTCACACGACAGTCAGGAAATAGTTCCAGTTGATGTGTGAAATGCTGCATCTTGTAACAAAAGAGTGAGTTTGCCTTGAACCAGTATAAAACAGCCAAACCTAGAGTATTTATAAACATAATTAATGCACAGGATTCATAATACTTAAGATAACTTTGTCTCTTTCAGAATAATGTTTCTTAATGAAGCTTAAGTAGCAAATACCATAAAATATGGGTCACTTCACCTTGAATGGTTCCTTGAAATATGTGTTTATTACTTATGCTAAACCAATGGTTTTCAATGTTTTTTCATTTGCGGACCCCTACAAAATGTTGAATGGAGGTGTGGACCCCTTTAAAATCTTAGACATAGTCTGCGGACCTAGGCAGGTCTGCAGACCACAGGTTGAAAACCACTGTTCTATGGACAACCTTTCGCAGAGCCCTTAGATATAGTCTGCAGACTCCCAGAGGTCCACGGATCACAGGTTGAAAATCACTGTGCTAAACAATCTATTCCACTTTGTATTTAGCTGTGACGCTCTGATTAAGATTCCCAGAGCTGAAGAAGAACTCTGTGTAAGCTAAAAAGCTTGTCTCACACACCAATAAAAGATATTACCTCACCAACCTGGCCTCTCTATCATCCTGGGATCAACACAGATACAAAAAACATTGCATAAAATAACCACTCCTGTGTGTTAAGACACAAATTTTCAAATATTTTCTTAGTATGGACCACATTTTAATACAAAAATTGTCTCATGGACCACCACCTCTCCTATTCAGGATTACAAATCGCTTCCCCAGCCATTCACAATCAGATGACATCTCAGTCGTTTATATGGAAAAAATATTAAGAAAGTTGGGAGACAAAAGTTTTGCAGATGGAAACAAGAAGGAAGCCTAGGCACCAGTACATGACCAGTCACTTGTCCACTGGAAGGTCCCAGATCTTAATAAGGTGCTGCCATGCCCTTCTCCTAAATGGGAGTTGAAGGCACTCCGGGACCTTGTAAGAGAGGCCTTTGGTGACTATGGTCTGATTCAGTTTTACACATGCTTTCTTTCCTCCTTTTATCTCTTCTTTAATAAAATAAGTAAATGCAATCATTATGCAAAAGTTAACACATTGTAAAAAGATTTGTAAAATGTTGCACTTATTATTTTTACTCCGACAAAAAAGTTAAAAATTAACTTTAGCAATTGAATCCATTGTATGTGATTAATCTGAATATGCCCAAGAAAAAAATACCCCCAAACCAGAAAGAAGTTTAAACAATATTGGCTCCAACTACCATCAGCTCCAGGCCGCGGGCGGTTGTAGGTGGGTGTGTCTGAGCCGAGGTGGCTCTGCAATGCTCTGGCAGGGACAAAGAGAAACGCTTTATGTCTTTACAGCCCCTGTCACACTTCACCCCAGGCGCCTCCCATCATGGGACACGGAGGGACACTCAGACCTGCACAGTACCCAGCCCTCTCCAGGCCCCTGTCTGAGGCATCACCCACCCCGGAGCGCTCCCGCAGGGGCTGCTCAGAGCAGGGGCAGCTTCAGCAGCCAGCCCGCGTGGGCACCTCTCCCCCCGCTCTCCGCGTCCAGCTCAGCAACTCCTTCCCGGCGCGTCTATCCGTCCGACCCGCTTCCTCCTCCGCGTGCTGCGGGCAATCCCTTCCCGTCCTTCCCCGGAAACCCAGGCTCGCCCCCCGCCCCGAGCTCCGGCTCGGCAGGCTCCGTTCCGGCCGGCCCGCGCCATGGAGCGCTCCGAGGCCTATGGCTTCTCCGCCGCCATCAGCGGCGCCTTCCTGCTCTCGTGCCTGCTCTTCTCGGCGCTGAACCGCGAGCAGCGCGCGCCCTACATGGACGAGGCCTTCCACGTCCCGCAGGCGCAGGCCTACTGCGAGGGCCTCTTCCAGCAGGTGCGTACGGGGCTCCCCGGCGGCCCGGCCCCGCCCCGCTTCCGACCGGGCGCTGCCGAGCCCCGGACTAGTGTCACCCCTACCCAGGGTGCCGCCTGCCCCGCTAGGCGGGCCCCAGCTCCCCCGTGGCTGGCGGGATCCCGGCAGCCCCTCCAGCAGGGGCACGGGTCGCCCTCATGACTTCCTCCCTGCGGAGAGCCGGCTGGTGCCCTCGGTTTGTCAGGGGGCAAATACCGCCCAAACCCGAGTGTTTCCATTTCCACCAACGTGTGTGGAAACAGAGCCCTGCCATAGAATAGAATGGCAGGGCCCTCAGGAGGTCATCTAGTCCAACCCCCCTGCTCAAAGCAGGACCAATACAGATATTTGCCCCAGATCCCTAAGTGGCCCCCTTAAGGATTGAACTCACAACTCTGGGTTTAGCAGGCCAATGCTCAAACCACTGAGCTGCGTGCTGTGTGGCTGGGAGCATAGTGCTCAGACAGGCCTGGGAGTTGCGGCTGTCACACGGGTGCCAGGCTGCAAGCCCTGGACCCCTCGCAAGGTGCCCTGTTCCTTACCTCCTCTCCCTCTCCAGTTACACTCAAGTGAAGGGAATGACAATACTCAGAGCACTATCCTCCTGTAGTTTCTCTGTCGCCATCCCGGCATGATATAATACAATGTGTTATGGTACCTCCATAGATGTTGGGGATGCTGCAGCACCCCCTGGCTTGCAGTGGTTTCCATCATATACAGGGTTAAAGTTTGATGCAAGGGCTCTCAGCACCCCCCACTATACAAATTGTTCCCGCATCCCTGAATACCTCTTTGTTTTTTGGTATCAGTCATTGGTCTTTTTGGATGGGAGTGTTGGAGCTGTCTTTGGCTATGTCTACACACTAAACACCACAGGCGGGGTTAGGGTGACCAGATGTCCCGATTTTATAGGGACAGTCACGATTTTTGGGTCTTTTTCTTATATAGGCTCCTATTACCCCCCACCCCCGTCCCGATTTTTCACATTTGCTGTCTGGTCACCCTAGGCGGGGTGTGTAGGGTGTATTTAGCTACAGGGCACAGTGGAAAGCAGACTTCACCCACAGTATGGTGTATATAGCTATGCATATCAGTAAAAGGCTCTGGTGGCATTGGCAGGAAAAGGCTTCAGCAGTTCACCACTGCGGCAGCTGTTCACTGTGATGAGGAAAGACTCGGGGGGGGGGGGGGATGCAATAGGAAAAGTAGGCTTTCCCTGCTGCCTCCTCCCTGCTGGAGTCCTTCCTAGCTGCAGGGAAAGACACTAGCAATGGGGAGCCGGAGGAGCCTTTCCCTGCTCCTGAAATCTCTCCCTGTGGCAGGGAAAGGCTCCAGCAGCAGTGATGCCGGGTTCTTTCCTCACTGCCTCCCCCCTGCCAGAACCTTTCCCTGCTGCGAGAGTCTTTTCCTGTGGCCGGTAGAGGCTCCAGCAGCAGTGATGCATGGCTTGGGCAAGTAGAGAGCCATGCAGGGTATGTACTCGGGTACTTACTAACACCGTTTAGGTGTGTCTTTACTTGCCTGAGCCGTATCTTACCGTCTGTGCTGCTATATATACCCGTTCTAGGGGGGCTACCTGTGTATTTATTCTATATGCCACAGAAAGAAATGTGCAGTGTAGAATATATGCCTCCTATCTGCTGGAGCACATTAAACTGATTTGGCACTCAAATGATGTGATAAGTGGAGATGAGCTTTTAACAATTCTTGCTGGTTGGTGGACTGCACAAATTATTTCTGAGGGGGAGCAATTGTCAGGCCTTAGCTATCGACAGAAAAATGTGATATAATTATAGTCATAATTTTCCAGCTAATAAGTGCTTGTTAATAACAATAGTTTGAGGAATGCATGCACAGTACTTATGTTTCATTTAAGGGTGACCACAAAGAAGGAAAATATTGCTTGGGCCCTTTTTTGTTTATGATATATAAAGAAAGCTTGGAATTCTTTTTTAAATTAAGGATTTTTTCATGCTTGTTATTTTTACTTAAGATATATCAGCAATACCAAGAATGGTCTGCCCTGAGTTTGTATAAACTGGGGAAATAGATGGGAATTGTTCTCAGAGGTTACAGAGGGGTAGAAAAAAATGGAGGGGAAAAAAAGATAAAGTAAAAACGAAAGAGAATAAATCTACTCTAGACATCATTGACAAAGAGAAATAAAGGACAAAGGTAGAGGGAATGGGGAAAAAAGAAAACAAAATCAAAACCATTTAGTCCACCTTCTGCTAGGATTGCAGGGTTATTCCATTTAGAAAATCTATCCAGTCAATCTCCAAAGCAACTAGGCATCTACCAGTTATCTCTCTCTTTTCTTCTAGTTGTCTGTTAGGTATTAACAAAAACTAAGATTTTAAACAGTCTGAATAGATGTCTGGTTTCTACTTGCAGTCAAGTTTCACTTGCTTGGTGCACTTGATGACATAGTCTTCTGGTTGGTTAGTTGGTTGTCCATAAAGTTTTTAAGAAAACTATTATGGTAGGGAAACTAAATGTCTAGTCATGTTAAAAAAACAAAACAAGCAGAAAAATATACTATTTTATGGATGGGTTAGTGAAGAGGGAAACATTTGTATATAGCATAAAGAAGCAAAAAAAGGGCACAGGTGCAATTTCTTTTCCTTTTCATGTTGTCTTTAGCCCTTCCAGACAAAAATGATTGTTTTTTTATAAACCAAAATCCATAGAATCCTAAAAAAAAATTAAAACTTTTTTTTTGTGATTGAATGTAGAGTGAGACTGTTTTTGTTTACTGATCTGACTAATATTGACTATAAAGATAACCAATAACTTAATGGAAAATTAATGAGTTGGAGAGTAAGATAGAACTGCTTATCAACCTATTATTGTTTTTAATTGTTTCTGTGATGCATCTTTGGGTTTTCCCAATCCTTTAATCCCCTGTTTGTTTGTTTGTTTTTAAGTGGGACCCCATGATCACTACATTGCCTGGCTTATACTTGATGTCTGTTGGAATAGTGAAACCTGCAGTTTGGCTCTTTGGATGGTCTGGAAGTGTAGTGTGCTCTACGGGAATGCTCCGATTTATTAACCTCCTTTTCAGTGTTGGGAACTTCTACTTACTGTATTTGCTTTTGTGCAAGATTCATCATAAAAACAAGGTACACTCTGAATCCATTAGAATTACATACAGTAAT
Organism: Trachemys scripta elegans; assembly: GCF_013100865.1. Taxonomy (NCBI): domain Eukaryota; kingdom Metazoa; phylum Chordata; order Testudines; family Emydidae; genus Trachemys; species Trachemys scripta. The sequence continues at coordinate 29,450,800 of NC_048298.1, read as the reverse complement.
ACATACAGTTTTTTTGATGAGACTCTAAGCTATTCCCTTACTGTATGAGGAGTTTCAGATCTCTTCAGTTTTATGCAACAAATATTTATATCATTTAGATTATTTTACCGGTCTCCTTCCTTTTTCTCTAAAAACAGGTTTTTCACCCTCCCTTAAGGCTTGATCCTGTAAAGTTTTACACTTTACACATTTGAATAGTCCTATTCAAGTTAATGGGACTACTGTATTTATAAAGTTAATATTAATAGATTTTTATAGCCTGAAAGGGACCATTATTATAATCTAGTCTGACCTGCATTCCATAGGCCTTAGAACTTCACGGAGTAATTCCTTCATCAAGCCCATAACTTGGGGTTGAGCTAGACTAGTGATACTCAGATTGAGGCTTGTGAGACCCAAGTGTCTTTTTAATGTGTCTTCTCTGACTCTTTGCAGCACATAATATTAAAACACTGTGTGATTTAATTATTAACCAATCTAAGCTATTAACCAATCAGGATGCTTTTACTATGTCATTAACCAATTGTAGTTGATAAAATAATAATACTTGGTCAGTCATTTTGCTGTGAGAATAATTTTATATATACATACACACACATACACAATATTTCCCGTCATACTATTTAAATATGAATATATAAAACTATAACAAACAAAACAATGAATTCACACTAGTGTGGTTCTTTGGGATAATGTTAATCACTAATTTGGCTCCTGAACCACTGAGGTCTGAGTATTAGAGAGCTAGAACTTACTGTCTGGAAAAACATCTAATTTTGATATAAAGATTTCAAGTGACATTCCTGGGTAAATTGTGCCAGTGGTTAATTACCCTAATTAAAAACGTGCACCTTAGTTCTAGTCTGAATTTGCCTAGCTTCAGCTTCCAGCCTTGAGATCAGTTTATGCCTTTGTTGGCTAGGTTAAGGATCCTTTTATCATAGAAATCATCTCTCCATGTAGATATTCTCAATCCAGGATAAAGTCATCTCTTTAAAAACACATGCATAAATCTTTACAAGGTCAGGGTCTAATTGAATTATTTATTAATTCTTTTGGGATAGCTTTGATTTTATATTTGTAGGTGGAAATATAAATATAAAGTAACTTGTATAAGTGAAAGCGTTGGCTTTAGTATTTTCAACTGGACTATTTTTTTCAAAGTTTCTTTACTAGTTTATAAAATAATAATGAAAAGGAAAATAACCACAGATTAAATAGGCTTAAATGACGCTCTATGGCCAGTTTCAGCAGAAGTTATGGTAACTGTGCTGTCAGAGAATGGTGCATTTTGGATGCCATAGGGAACTGGAGTAAGATAGTTGCAGGATAGGGGCCTTAGATATGCCATGACAGACACTATATAAACACCTAAGATAGAATTGAAATTAATGTAATTTTCGTATTTTCTTCACAGTTTACTTTTAAATCACCAGCAGTGCTCTAATATTCTACATTCTCATATTTCTCTTACGCTTTATTGTCTTATGTTCCATATTAGTGTAGCAGAAGGTTGACAATAAATTGAGTGCAGTGTGCATACTGGTGTAATAAAAACTGATTCTACTCAGAAGATATGCTGTTTTATGGTACTGAGGATTCTAAAGAATGGTACCCTTTAAATAATTGTGATTTTTGTTCTTTAATGGAAGTAATATTACTGATAGTTTTTTTTCTCCCTTTCTCTAGACTGTGTCTGGTTTCCAGAGAATCTTATCTACGTTAACCCTTGCAATGTTTCCTACCCTCTATTTTTTTACATTCCTTTATTATACAGACACAGGATCAGTGTTTTTTACTCTGTTTGCATATTTAATGTGCCTTTATGGTAACCATAAAACTTCAGCCCTACTTGGGTTTTGTGGCTTTATGTTTCGTCAAACAAATATTATATGGACTGTTTTCTGTGGGGGAAGTGTGGTTGCACAAAAGCTAAGTGAAGCCTGGAAGACAGAATTACAGAAGAAAAAAGAAGAAAGGATTTCAGCCATGAAGGGATCATTTTCAGAATTAATCAAAGTATTACAATTTCTTACTGAGTACATCATGTCATTTAAAAACCTAGTAACTCTTATTGTTCTGACCTGGCCGTACATCCTCTTAGTAATTGTGTTCTTTGCTTTTGTGGTAATCAATGGTGGAATAGTTGTTGGTGACAGGAGTAGCCATGAAGCCTGTTTCCACATCCCTCAGCTGTTCTACTTTTTTTCCTTTACTCTCTTTTTTTCCTTTCCTCATCTAATGACACTTAATAAAATTGGAAATTTCCTTCAATCAGTACGGAAGTACTTGATTCAATATAGCATACTCATTGCCATCTCTTTATTCCTGGTCTGGAAATTTACATATGTTCATAAATACTTGATTGGAGATAACAGACATTACACATTTTATGTATGGAGAAAAGTCTTCCAAAGACATGACCTTGTGAAATACATATTTGTTCCAGCCTATATATTTGCTGGCTGGAGTTTGGCTGACTCTCTGAAATCAAAATCTATTTTCTGGAACTTAATATATTTTGTATGTGTGTTTGCTGTCACAGTTCCTCAAAAGCTACTGGAATTTCGTTACTTCATTTTGCCATTTTTGATATATAGGCTCAATATTCCAGTTCCACCTCTTTCCAGGCTTCTTCTTGAGCTGACTTTATATGTTGTTGTGAATGCAGTAACCTTTCATCTATTTCTGAACAAAACATTTCAGTGGCCAAATAGTGAAGAAATCCAGAGGTTTATGTGGTGATTTTGTACTCCTAAGAAGACTCAATTCTGTGCCTTTTCTGCAATGAATAAGTGACTACAGGCCCTAAAATTAAGTAAAGTGTATTGCTATGTGTAACTTTTCTGTGGACAGCGTAGGGCAGGGATCGGCAACCTTTGGCCCGTGGCCCGTCAGGGAAATCTGGTGGCGGGCCGGGACAGTTTGTTTATCGGCAGCGTCCGCAGGTTCGGCCAATTGCAGCTCCCACTGGCCGCGGTTCACTGTTCCAAGCCAATGGGGGCTGTGGGAAGTGGTGCAGGCCGAGGCATTTGCTGGTTGCGTGCCAAAGGTTGTCGATCCCTGGTGTAGGGACTGAAGTGAGTTGGATGTTTATATTCCTGGAAATGAATATGAGATCCGATTTACTCTTTCTAAATTATAGGGTATTACACCAAATTTATAAGGCTATAGGGTCCTGGATTTAATAAATATGGCATCAGGGAAAATTCAGAAGTGTCCAAACATTCTGCAATTAATGTGAAATGAAGAAGATGTTTACAGTCATAATTCATAATAATCATGTTGTTCTATGGTAAATACTTATAAAACTGTGTTTCCTCTAGTGGGGGCTCTGGAAAAAGATTTATCTGCTATTAGACACCAAGGAAAAAAGTAACTGATACTTGGAAATGTTGGAGTAAACGTTAAATTCTTGGTTGGAGACCAGCACAAATAAAACTTAAAAAAAAAATTGCAAATTAATTGGTAAGCATTCTGATTTCAGGTTGTAGGGTTTTTTCCAAAGTATTTCAGCAGTTAAATATTTATCTAAGTTATGACCTGGTTTCATAAACAGTAAAAATCTGCAGCGTAGATCATTTCCATCCATATCTGTTAGAGATCAGGGGTTAAATCCAGGGAAGCCAGGATTTCACCCCAGATTCTTCAGGGGTAAAAATTTTAAAGTTCCTACTTCCCAATGACTTTCAGTGAGATTTAGGCTGCTAAGTGCCTAAGTCACTCTTGAAAATGTGACCTAGGCTCCTAAGTCACTTAGGTGTTTTGAACATTTTACCCCAGATCAATATTTATAAACTCATAATGCATGAGCCTTCTTTCTGAGAAATAAATGTAATTGTACAACAAAAGATAAATTGCATTTGATAACATGACGTGTTCAAAAGGGAGCAGTTTCTAAAACACATCATTACACTGTGGAGCTTAGTATAATGAACACTCTTTAAAATAATAGGCTTTCTATGTCCTGAGGTTATGTGCTTAACAAGTTTGCACTTAAGTGGGATGTAAGTGTTCTCCCAAGTAGAACTGATTGTTTCTAAGATCTGACATATAATCTTAAAAAAGTACCAATGGCATTATTTAATTGTACTTTTACATGTTTTTCATATATATAGAAAGGTGTACTGTATATGGAAATTTTTGTTTTTAAAAAAGCACCTTTGTGTATTTTCAGAATCAAAGAATGCTGTGTCTTTTCCCCTCAGTAAATTACTTGAATTAGACTTGCAAGTATTCTTTGGACATTTCTAATAGCTTATAAAGCAGCTTTATAAATAAAATGCCCAAGAGTGAAGTGACTCCAAGCTACTCTCTGTTCTGGGACTGAAATATTGCAGTCAGGTCTGTGTACTCACAGCAAATTCAGCCTATAAAACCTATACGACCGCCATTCCAGTTATTCTGAAATGGAATTGTTTCTCAGAAGGTCAGAGCTGTGTAGTTACTGACCCACAGCTGTCCTTTCTCAGCTGTGCAGTATGCCAAATGTTGCACTCTGTCTCGGAATCCTATCCCATACTCGCCCACCACTGCCCCACTTCTCTTGAGAAAGGCTTAGAGCCACCCTTCAGTGAGTAATTTCTTTGAGTATTGTATTTAAAGCACTCCCCTGCTTCCTGCTTTCTTTCTTGCCCTGCCTCCAATAACAGTAATTTATTGTTAATCTGTATGTAGCATTTGAATAAGGAAGCCCACTCAGATACTTCCACATGACAGAGCCAACTAGGAAAGAGATAGCAGAAGCATGAGCTGGGTTGCATTTCAAGCACCTCCACACATCATTACCTCCAAGCCCAGCCCATACCACTGTCTTAATTTATTATTTCAGTTTGACAGTTTATGGGAGAGATTCATTCATGGCTCCCATCATTCTGCTTGTTTAATTAAAACAGTAATTAATGTTATTATGTAAAAGGTGTGTGTGTAAGCTTTAAATATATCTTTAAACACACACTCCTTAATTTTGGTGTGGGGGGAATGGAAGGGCTAACCAAAGGGGTTCAAGTAGTTTTTTGGTTAGAATTCTAACCTCTTCCTGATAGAGCTTTTGTGAATGTATGGGTTATGGGAGAGCTGGCTTTTCCTTGATTAGATTAAAGGAGAGTGGGTCTGAATTTAAATAGTCCATGTACACTTATTTTCTGTGTAGATCTCTCTTGATATTGTGATATCTGAATGCCTTTCAGATAAACATAAGGATGGATAGTTTTTGTGCCCTCTTTTCTCCTTATCCTTAATTGAGAGAGCTCAGTTGGGTTTCAGCTGTAAATTTAAATATCGAAAAATTGTGATGCAGTCATATTCTTCTGGTCCCAATATAGAAGCCCCCTGAACTCCGAGCACCATACATTTTCTGATGAGCCTTTTAGTACAGGATATTAGTAATCAAGCAGTTCATGAATGACTTATACATAGGTCTTAGGAACTACTTAAAATAAAAAGGATGAAGTTTACAAACTGAAACATCTCAACATTTTAACACCATGGATTTTCTTCCCCAGTGAAATGTGTTAATTGCATTTTGAATGAATACTATAGGGTGCTACTTCCTGTTCTTGAGGCTCGGAAGTCTCCCTAGTCTGTTTGCCAGAGGCTGGGAATGGGCAAAAGGATGGATCACTTGATGATTACCTGTTCTGTTCATCCCTCTGAACCATCTGGCATTGGCCACTGTCGGAAGGCAGGATACTAGCTAGATGGACCATTGGTCTGACCCAGAATGGCCGTACTTATGTATCTTACTAATTTAGAAACAGGATTGATTTGAAATACTTATTTTTTCATTAAAAAAAAAAAAAGGCACTTGGCATTCTTAACAGCTCACTGTTCTTTCCAATAATGTTCCCAACCAGGGGAGTTTTGGTATTCATGCATTAGTAAGTTACTAAAACAGAAAATGAGAGAGAGACATTAAGGCTTTCAAAATACATTCACTTTGTATACATATGTATACATATACATCACTTTTGCTGATGAGCTAAAAGCTCTTTATTGAATTTAATTCAGTTTCTTCCTGAACAGCAAATTTAGAAAACAAATGTAACATTATTTTAGCAATATTGTATTTTTCAGAATTAGAGATGGTCGTAGTCACAGTGCTATCAGTTATAAGGAAAGGTTTCAAGACTTACTGAAATCACATTTGAAATTCTGCAACTACCATTAACAATGGCATTGTTTTAATCTATTTTTAGTGGACCAAGGTTCCCTGATTTTAATAATCCTGGAAAAGAATAGTTTCTGTTTTGAAAAATTCTAATCTTTGTCTTTTGCCCCTAAAATATTTCAGTTTTTGAAATTTATTGTGGGAGATAATGCCAGCCTGTAATTTTAAAAACAGAGGGGCGCATCCTCAGCCCCAAAATATCTTGTAGGTGAAATGATTTACTGAAGCATTATAAAAATGAATTACTGTAAATGTTTCTAATGAGGCATCCATTTAAAAAATAATTTCATCATGCTAATTTGTTGAAGCAGGTGATTTTGTCCAGGGTGGCAGCTAACGTCGTGTTTTAACAGCATCCAAAAGCGGTAGCTCTAGATTGATTTTTTTTTTAATTAACTAGGAAAGTGAAGGGTGATCTTCCACAGTCAATATTAGGAAAATCAAAATAACTTGCATCTCAGACAACAGAGAAATATATAGAGAAAAGACTGAGTTTTGAACCTTTGAGGTTACTTCTGCTGAACATTGGTTAATTTCGGATGCAAAATCTACTATAGATAGGTGCATTTGTAAAATTTTCTTTATTGGAGACTATACTAATAACTTTTGATAGTAAATAGCTCATACCATGTACATAATTTCTGTTCAGAATTATTCTCTGAAAATGATGTAGCCCATTTCTGTAATCTTTGAGGAGGTATGGTTAATTTTGTTTTGTGATACACACTTTTAAAAATCCTCACAAGGTGGCAGTCTTGAACCATCTTTTTCAAATTACCAGATATTTATTTTAATGATATTTTGAATTACAGTGTCATGTTTCCTACCTTAGTACGTGTTCGAGAGTTAAAACATTTAAAGTTCTTTAGCATATATCCTTATATAACTTTTTCAATAACTTGTGTAGCTACAATGTTTGTGTTCTTAATTTGTTAACTTTTTTTGTTAGGATTTTAAAAGCCATGTATTTTTGCTTATTATTTTAAAAATATTTGTTTTAATTCTAGCAAGATTTGGTATATTGTGTCTGTGAAATCCTTGATCTTTTTTCATACTTGATATTAGAAGAAACAGAAATTAAGCCTGAAAGCTCACTGTTGAAATGAGGTACTTACCTTACATAGTATTTTATGGTGTGTAATGTCAAAATAGCTTTTAATAGGAAACCTGTTTCATTTCCTAACTGATTTCTTGAATTAACTGTTTCCCCCATCTATATTTTAGACAGAGAGCCATTCTTCCATACCTGAGATACAAATACAGCAAACAGACACATTGAGAAAAGAAAGCAAAGTAATTGTGTTTGTAAGACTGGCACAGGTGGTGTCTTCTTTTGGTTGGACTATGTGCTTTTGAAAAATGTATACTCAAAGGGCTTTGAGACATATGGTAGATTTATTATGTGTTAAATGTCACTTAATTTTGGATGAACTTGAAATATGTAGAGCCAGGGAGTTCTCAAGAATATTTGCCTGCATATCTCTAACTCTTGTGCTGTATTAACATTCTTAATTTTTTTAAAAAGTTTTGGCTCACTAATGTATATATTTTGCTTTAGTGTCTGCCCCTTATGTGCATTTCAGTGAATTGTACAATATTTGCTTACAAAATATCCTTAGTAAGAGTGGTTTAGAGCTCAGCCAGCATAACCAGATGGGTTCTGCTCACCCTTTCTAGCAATAAAGTGTTTGTTTATAAGGCATGAATGCTTTCCTAGCCCAGGCATATTGACATTTGGATCTGGATAAAATGCCTGTGGGGCTTCACTTTTCATCTCTAAGGACTTTGCAATGTGCTGAACTCTTTGAACTTCCTTTGTCTTCAGTGAGAGTTTGAGATGCTCCTTGCAGGAGCTAAAAGGAAAGAATGAGATTTTTCAGAAGGAAAACATTATTGTAATCTTGTTACAGATGGAATGAGAGTTGGTACTAGGAGCAGAAGTGCAAGGAGGTGATTCATGCTGGTTTTCGGATACCTTCTCCCATTGGTGGTGCACAATGATTGGGTCATGTATATAACCACATAGGGGAATTTGTCAATCTACTTGTGGTTGAGAGCATCTGGAACTTTCCCTTTGGAATGGGAAATACTCCTGGAACAGGTCTGCTCACTTGTGTGACTGACCTCACTGAATGTTTGTTTTGTAATAGTTCATCAGATTATTTTTCTTGTATTTAACTATAGTTGTTTTAGTAATCTGCCTCTTTGCTTTCAAGAAAAGTAGTATGCTAATTGGACTTGTGACTGCCATGTTTTTGTTATATATTTTTTCATAGTGTTCATCATCCAAAGACTAATGTTGGTGTTTTATAAAGTAATAAATAAATACAAATTCCAAGTCTATTTTTATATATATGTGTGTGTGTGTATATATATATATATATAATCTCCCTTTCAAAAATGCCTAGCCATGAGCATATCGTTTTTCTGTGTTTTTAAGTAAATAAATGGTTCTTTGCATATTTTACCAATTTTTGGCATTGTGTGCACTGTATGTTTGATTAAAATTGCACTGAATTCATTAACAATATTGTTGTACATCTTTTCAGTGATGTAATCACTCTTTAGCTACCTTCATATCTGTTTTAATAAGATGTGAATTCCATTTGTCCCCATCAGGTCTCCAAAATATATTGTTGTGGTGGGGTAGTCTGCCCCTTAAGGGCATTTCCGCTACCAGTTAGTCCTCCCTATCACATGCATGGCTTTTAAGAGCTTGGGGGTGGTCTTACACATAAGGACTGAGAAGATAGGATAGAGAGGAAGAGGATCCTGGGGAAAAATAGCAGTTAAAAGGAATCCCATTAGTGTATCTTTAAGGACCTGGAGCCTTGCAGAGAAGGTGAGGCAGGGATCCCCACTCACCCAGGCTATAAGAAATGATGTGAGAGCAGGAGCCCGCATTGTGCTGTCTCCTCCCACACACAGCAGGGCAGGTGACTAGACACTGTAGGGAGAAATAAGGCTTCTGCAGGGCCCCTGAATTAGCAGGGAGAAGACAGCCTCAGGGAAAGGTCTGCCTGTTGAGCCCTTACAGCCTGAGGAGGAAGGACTGATTTGTAAGTAGGCCCAGCTGGAGGAGAAGCTGGCTTAAGCCCTGCAGCTGGCATGAACCACAGCTCCAGCTCTGTAGAAGAGAACTGTGAGAAACTATAAGCACAGTTTTGAAGACAGTCTAGTAGGTGCCAGAGAAGCTGAGGGGAGGTCTATTTTTGTCGTGATCTGCTTTTGGGGTTGAATAAACTAGACACTTGAAGGGTGCTGTTCAATGTACAAGCCTCATGGGACTAATTAAAAACACCTGGGAAACTGAGGTAGAGTTGCAATGGCAGCCCTGTACTGAGCTGCTGGGGGGTGCTCCAGAGGTGAGGGGCCCCCACTACAATTGCTATAGAAAAGCTTGTCATTTACCCAATGTAAATAGAATATTTTTGATGATTAAAATTACAGCCTTTGTGGATAGCAGAGTATCGCTTAAAACCCAGCTTGATTTAGAATACACAAGTCATGTCAATTTTATTGGGATCTCTTCAGATATCTAAAAATGAGCAGTGACTGGTGGAATTAGTATTTAGAGGGGGCTTCAAGAGAACACCAGTAAGGGATGTTGTTGATTTCAGAGCTGGCACTCTGTTCTCTGAACTGAAGAAGTGCTACGACATTGTGTTATGGAGCATGCTTTTTGTAGGAGTAAGAACATTAACCCCTGTCTTAGGCTAATTGCAACTTGGGTAATTAGGCTTTTTAAATTACACTTGCAGTTTGTTGGCTCTTTTTCACTTCCTGCTGTAAGCAGTTATATACAGTTACATTGCTGACACATTTCACCCCAGAGGTTCTACATTTCAGTAGTGTTTATTATAACAGTGCCCAAAAGCACTGATCAGGATGTGGGCACATATGGTACCTGCTAAAGTAACACAGAGGAAGACACAGTCCCTTCCCCAAAGGACTAAGGCCCAGATCCACCAAGGAATTTAGGCACCAAAGTACCAGATTTAAGCACTACTGTAATCCACAAGCCCTCTGTTCAGCTGCTACCTGACCCTGTAGGTGCCTAAAGTCACTTGGGGCCTAAGTTTTCTTAATAAAGTTCCTCAAATGTCTAAGTTGCTGCCTCATGCTAGGTGTCCAGATGCCTTTCTCGTGCTTAAGTCCCAGTGCAGTCCACAAACAATGGAAATATTAAATGTTCCTCTGCCTAACTCATGTGTGATCTAATGGGCATGCCTTCCAGAGTGGGCCCCATTCAAAATCTGCTCAGAGGTAGAGGTGTCATGTGATACTATGTCCTATATTCTTCATAGAAATATTGTTATATGATTATAGCATATCTAAGATATATTTTATGTAAGATGGGTCATGTGAGATATCATTGGAAAGGTTATGATTTACTGATTATGATTATTATATTTGTATGCATGTATCATTTTTGTATCTGACAATAGAAATATTGTCTATGCACCTATTACAAATGTGTTTACATCTGGGGAAAGCCCACTAGACAGAATGCAATCAGTCTAGATTGTGGGCTGGAAAGAGCCATTAGGAAAAAAATAGATGCTAATCTCTCACCTTCCTGGAAAGCCTTCCTGTGGACACTGCAAACAGACTTTGAATTGGGGCTGCAGGGTCATGTGATCACATCACCTGATACTGGACTCAATGATAAAATAGTACTTTTCCACTGACCTGGGGTGGGAATCACACTGGAAGACAAAGGATTCCCGCCATATGTAAAACCTGTTTAAGGCAGGGAAGTGCCATAATTGAGGTTTGTTCTTCACTGAATCCCGACCAAGGATGACTGCTGTTAACATCTAAGAAACAAAGAAGGAGGGAGGGGAGAGAAGGACTGAGCTCGGGCTGGAAGGGTGTCTAGCCTGTGAATGAAATATCTGAAGTTTTAAGCTGCAGGTCCGTGCAGCTGGCCTTCAAGAATCTCTGCAATCTGCCTAAAACAACATTTAGGGTGAGAATTTGCTACTTATACCAGTTTCTCTAGTATCTTAAGCTCAGTTTGCAGTTTTGTTTATTTCCTAAGGTGATCTGCTTTGATCTGTTTGCTAACCCTTGTAATCACTTAAAATCTATCTTTTGCAGTTAATAAACTTGTTTTTGTTTGATCTAAAATCAGTTTGTGGAATTCATAACTGGGGGAGGGGGCAAAAGGCTGTGCATATCTTCCTCCACATTGAGGGAGGGGGCAAATTTCAATGAGTTTATGCTGTATAGTTCTCTATGCAGTGCAAGATGACACAATCTTGGTTTTACACTCTAGAGGGGGTGTGCACTTGAGTGCTGGGAAATTTCTTAGCTGAGTTTCCCATGCAGTGCTGATCTCAGCATCTGTGTGAAACTGCAGCTGGGTGTGTCCCTACGTGTATGTGTGCTGGTAAAGTGCAGTCTGAAGCCTGAGGGCTTGGCTGGCTTGCCTCAGCAATATAGTGTGAAGGGAGCCCAGGCTGGTGGAACAGGTGGGCTCAGTGGTACCCCAGTTTCAAGTGGCATCCTTGGGGAGCCCATCACATGTCCCACCTTACAACTTTTTTCCTCAGTGCTCTAAATCACTGGGAAACACAGGTTCAATTTCCCCCTCTGCTGAAGAAGGAAGAAAGGCTTTGAACAGGGATTTTCTACCTCTTAGAGGAGTGTTCTAACCACTGAGCTATAGGATATTCTGATGTGGGAGTTCTCCCAGTTCCTCTTGTTGAAGCTGTTCCACTGTGTATGAATTAGTTATTGGGCCAGAGAGAGAGAGAGAGAATGACTCTGGCCTGGTGGTTTGGGTGCCCACCTTGGAGATGGGACACCAAGAGTCCAGACCTGCTCCAAATACTGTTTCATTATTTATCCACAGTGGAACAGCTTAATCAGGAGAGACTGAGGGAGCTCCACATCAGAATATCCCATAGCTCAGTGGTTAGAGCACTTATTTGAAGGTGAGGAGCAGGGATCATAGAAGATTAGGATTGGAAGAGACCTCAGGAGGTCATCTAGTCCAACCCCCTGTTCAAAGCAGGACCAACCCCAACTAAATCATCCCAGCCGGGCCTTGAAAACCTCTAAGGATAGAGATTCCACCATCTCCCTATGTAAGGTGACCAGATGTCCCGATTTTATAGGGACAGTCCTGATTTTTGGGTCTTTTTCTTATATAGGCTCCTATTACCCCCCACCCCTGGCCCGATTTTTCACACTTGCTATCTGGTCACCCTATCCGAAGATAACCCATTCCAGTGCTTCACCATCCTTCTAGTGAAATAGTTTTTCTTAATATCCAACCCAGACCTCCCGAACTGCAACTTGAGACCATTACTCCTTGTTCTGTCATCTGCCACCACTGAAAACAGCCTAGCTCCATCCTCTTTGGAACCCCCCTTCAGGTAGTTGAAGGCTGCTATCAAATCTCCCCTCCCTCTTTTCTACAGACTAAATAAGCCTAGTTCCCTTAGCCTCTCATAAATCATGTGCCCCAACCCCCTAATCATTTTCATTGCCCTCTGCTGGACTCTCTCCAATTTGTCCACATCCTTTCTGTAGTGGGGGCCCCAAAATTGGACACAATACTCCAGATGTGGCCTCACCAGTGTTGAATAGAGGGGAATAATCACTTCCCTTGATCTGCTGGAAATGCCCCTACTAATGCAGTCCAATATGCTGTTAGCCTTCTTGGCAACAAGGGCACACTGTTCTTGTCCACTGTAATCCCCAGATCCAACTTCTCATTCACTGTAATCCCCAGGTCCTTTTCTGCAGAACTGCTGCCTAACCAGTCGGTCCCCAGCCTGTAGCAGTGTATGGGATTCTTGCGTCCTAAGTGCAGGACTCTGCACTTGTCCTTGTTGAACCTCATCAGATTTCTTGTGGTCCAATCCTCCAATTTGTCTCGGTCACTCTGGACTCTATCCCTACCCTCCAGCATACCTACTTCTCCCCCCAGTTTAGTGTCATCCACAAACTTGCTGAGGGTGCAATCCATCCCATCATCCAGATCATTAATGAAAATGCTGAACAAAACCAGCCCCAGGACAGACCCCTGGGGCACTCTGCTTGATACCGGCTCCCAGCTAGACATGGAGCCATTGATCACTACCCGTTGAGCCTGACAATCTAGCCAGCTTTCTATCCACCTTATAGTCCAAGGGGTCGGCAACCTTTCAGAAGTGGTGTGCCGATTCTTCATTTATTCACTTCAATTTAAGGTTTCGCATGCCGGTAATACATTTTAATGTTTTTTAGAAGGTCTCTCTCGATAAGTCTATATATCATATAACTAAACTACTGTTGTATGTAAAGTAAACAAGGTTTTCAAAATGTTTAAGAAGCTTCATTTAAAATTAAATTAAAATGCCCAGAAAGGTGGCTGGGTGAGGAAACCCTAGAGTTCCAGACAAGGTTTTATTAGGGAGGAAAGAGTTAATAGGTAGGGCTTTGCAGCAGCTGGGGCCCATTAGGCCCTCAAAAAGACAGCCTGGAGCATATTAAAGGAAGAGGAAGTTCTGTGATTGCTGTGAGAAGGAGTTACATACTTATGCTGAAAGAAGACAGTTGTAATTCTTCTCCAACAGTTGTGGACTCTGTTTAACTCCTGATGAAAAGGGAGGTTTTTCCTACTGTCCTTTCCGGAAGCAAGAAGGAGTGATAGGCTATTAGCTGAAAACATTTTTAGGAAGTATTATAAATGTTTAACTATGTCATTGTTTGGGTTTCTTTGTAATTGATTCATGTTTGTCCTTTTGCTCTTTCCTGATGAATAGGAGAAACCAGAGACTTTGCTTGACTCTTAATAAAAGGTTTGGGGATTTTTTTTTTTGTTGGTCTTATGCTCAAGGGGGAACTTTAGGCTTGTGTTCAGCTAAATGCTACAATTTTTCTGTGTTGATTATAAAATGTTTTTGTTTTGTTTTTTTAAATACCAGAAAGTAGTGCTAAGATTGAGTCTTATCTCCTGCATAACACTAGGCCTTCTTGACTTGAGTTATTTCCACATTATGTAAGTGAGTGTGTAATGCTGACAGACACTGGTCCTCCGCAGGCAGGATCAAACCTGGGACTCCTGGAGTTAAATGCATGAGCTTATGGCCATATGGCTCTTAGCCAAGACTGTAGCATACTCATCAATCTCTTGTTGGGCTACGTGTCCCTAGAGGGGGACAGAGCACCATGACAAGCAGGCATGGGTTACATGTACTGAGCTTTAATATCTTATGGCTGAGATAGAGCATATCTTCTAGACAAGCATGCACCAAATTTGAAGACTCCAAGTAATGATGAATTCACTATATCACGAAGTATAGATGCTTAATGTTCATTGGCTTGGCCTCTAAGTGCTTCAGCACTTAAAAGTTAATGCACATAAAAAACTTAAGTGCTTCTTTGGCTGACCGATCAGCCACTTTACCTTTATAAGCCTCAGAAGACCTATGCAAGAGAGGAATCCTCCAGTGTAACTCTGAACAATCTGGAAATCTACATGATTGAAATGCTTGTTTTTGTGTGTGTGTTCATTTTTGTTTGGTTAACCATCGAATGGTATACATTTTCAGAGTTCCTTTAGTTCCTACAGAGGCATCCAGCACGCCCAACTATAACATTTAATTTTATACTTAAGGTTGCCTTCTGAACATAAGGATTATTTGATTAAAAATTCCTATTAACATTATTAAAGAAACGTTAGTATATAAGTATTGAAATGACCAGTGTATGTAACTGGAATACTTTAGCTTTTTATAGTTGATTAATTCAGTTCATGACTATATTGATATAGAACTTCACCATATACATTCTAGTAACTGTAACGCTGACCTGCATTTTGCTTCTGACTTGTCATGTACATACATTTCAGATCTTGCACCATACTATATTATGGAAGTCCAAAACTCAATTTTGCTTTTGATGAATTCTATAAGTTATCTATATTTGCTCCTGAGGTGTCAAAACATTTTAGTAAGTAGTATAAAAGTTTTTGATCTGGATTTCTTTGCAGTTGATTCACGTCTTGTCTTTACTCTTTACCACAAAGATGTTAGAAACTTTCAAAAAGCTGTTACTTATTATGGAAGTTGCAAATAATTTACTGTGCAAGTCATATGTTATAGCAAACTTGATTCATCCAAATTTTCTTGCTAAACTCTTGGCAGTAAACAAACGTTTAAAGCCTGATGTATGAACTCTTGTAGTCTGCAGCTAACTCTGAAAGCAACTTCTTGTAGTGAAGGCTTTTCTTTAAGCAAATAGGTTTAAAATTTCTGACAGCTTTTGCTATGATGGATTTCCAGTGGTGAATGCTCTTTGATAGTAGTTTTCTGAGCTCTGTTTCGCAGAACATTACTTTCCTTACTGAAGTTATATATGGTGGCTCTCAGACAAAGAATTGCATATTTTTATGTTTTTAAAGTGAAAAAGTGAAGTGTATCTGCACATATAGAGAATGTATTACTGTGTGGGCATTTTTAAATCATTAGAACTGTCCTAATGCATAGTGCAGGCATTCATAGATTCTAGGACTGGAAGGGACCTCGAGAGGTCATCAAGTCCAGTCCCCTGCCCGCATGGCAGGACCAAATACTGTCTAGACCATCCCTGATAGACATTTATCTAACCTACTCTTAAATATCTCCAGAGATGGAGATCGCACAACCTCCCTAGGCAATTTATTCTAGTGTTTAACCACCCTGAGAGTTAGGAACTTTTTCCTAATGTCCAACCTAGACCTCCCTTGCTGCAGTTTAAACCCATTGCTTCTTGTTCCACCCTTAGAGGCTAAGGTGAACAAGTTTTCTCCCTCCTCCTTATGACACCTTTTAAATACCTGAAAACTGCTATCATGTCCCCTCTCAGTCTTCTCTTTTCCAAACTAAACAAACCGAGTTCTTTCAGCCTTCCTTCATAGGTCATGTTCTCAAGACCTTTAATCATTCTTGTTGCTCTTCTCTGGACCCTTTCCAATTTCTCCACATCTTTTTTAAAATGCGGTGCCCAGAACTGGACACAATACTCCAGCTGAGGCCTAACCAGAGCAGAGTAGAGCGGAAGAATGACTTCTCGTGTCTTGCTCACAACACACGTGTTAATACATCCCAGAATCACGTTTGCTTTTTTTGCAACAGCCTCACACTGTTGACTCATATTTAGCTTGTGGTCCCCTATAACCCCTAGATCCCTTTCTGCCGTACTCCTTCCTAGACAGACTCTTCCCATTCTGTATGTGTGAAACTGATTTTTTCTTCCTAAGTGGAGCACTTTGCATTTGTCTTTGTTACACTTCATCCTGTTTATCTCAGACCATTTCTCCAATTTGTCCAGATCATTTTGAATTATGACCCTGTCCTCCAAAGCAGTTGCAATCCCTCCCAGTTTGGTATCATCCGCAAACTTAATAAGCGTACTTTCTAAGTCGTTGATGAAGATATTGAACAGAGCCGGTCCCAAAACAGACCCCTGCAGCACCCCACTCGTTATGCCTTTCCAGCAGGATTGGGAACCATTAAATAACAACTCTCTGAGTACCGTTATCCAGCCAGTTTTGCACCCACCTTATAGTAGCCCCATCTAAATTGTATTTGCCTAGTTTATCGATAAGAATATCATCAGACAAAACATTTAACTAAAATAATACTAATGGTCCAACCTAAAATGTCAAAGGATATAGATAAAAGCCCCTTCTCCAACCTTGCTTCACCCTATGTTCACAGATACATCATAATGATCTTGTATTGCATTTAAAGAACCTAATCATGCTCCTTTTAAAGTCAGTGATGAACTTCTTAGAATTAGGCCCATAAACTGCAACAGGGAAGAACAATGGTCTAACAGGTTGGAGAAACATTTTAAAGCATAGTTCAGGCTTTAAGTTATGTAATGTTCACTACAATCAATAGGAATCATAGTTAAAATGTGTATAAATAAAATATGTACAAATATCTTCTTGCTGTATGTTTCAGTCTATGCATCCAATGAAGTGGGCTGTAGCCCACGAAAGCTTATGCTCAAATAAATTTGTTAGTCTCTTAGGTGCCACAAGTACTCCTGTTCTTTTTGTGGATACAGACTAACACAGCTGCTACTCTGAAACCAGTTAAAATTTTGTTACTCTGAAAACATATGTGCATTTATAATATGAGCCATCTTCTAGAGCAGGGGTAGAAAAACTTTTTGGCCTAAGGGCCACATTGGGGTTGCAAAACTGGATGGAGAGCTGGGTTGGGAAAGCTGTGCCTCCGCAAACAGCCTGGCTCCCGCCCCCTATCCGCCCTGTCCCACTTCCTGCCCCCTGACTGCCCCCCTCAGAACCCCCAACCCATTCAACCCACCCTGCTCCTTGTCCCCTAACTGCCCCCTCCTGGGACCCCCCGCCCCTAACTGCCCCCTCAGATCCCACTCCCTATCCAATCCCCCCTGCTCCTAGGCCCCTGACTGCCCTGACCCCATCTACATTCCCACCCCTTGACAGGCCCCCTGGGACCCCACACCTATCCAACCACCCCTGTTCCCCGTCCCCTGACCACCCCCCAGAACCTCTGCCCCATTCAACTGCTCCCTGTCTCCTAACTGCCCCCTGGGACTCCTCGCCCCTTATACAATCCCCGGCCCGCTTACCACTTACCATGCAGAGCAGCATGTCTGGCTGCCACGCTGGCTGGAGCCAGACACGCTGCCACTCTGCTCGGCAGGAGCGCGCAGCTCCGCTGCCCAGAATGCTGCCCGTCTGGTGGCGTGGCTGTGGGGGAGGGGGAACAGCGGGAGAGGGGCCAGGGGTTAGCCTCCGCGGCTGGGAGCTCAGGGGCCGGGCAGGACAGTCCAGCGGACCGTAGTTTGCCTACCTCTGTTCTAGAGCCCTGAACATCCACACCAAAGCAGGGGAAAAGAAAGTACAAATTAAGTTGTCTTTCCCAGCATCCCCACAGGAACTCGCCTGAAAGCCTCCTGGATCTGTCGTATTCATGGTATTTGAGGTTGCATGTTTCTCTTTCTCAGATGTTTAACTGCCCATGTATTTCCAGTAATGTATCCATTGGTATACACTACTTTTTCTTCTAGAAAATACTTTGCAAGTAACAATAGAAACTTGCTAAATTTTAGTTCTATGCAAAATATGGAATCACTGGGTCCAAGCAAATAAAATGTCAATGCAGTTCTACCATCATTTGTAATGGTTTCTCATGAGATGGATCTATTAGCATTGCAATGTTATTTTCGCTAATGATGTTATATAATGCAAATCTAAATTAATAGAAACTTGCCCTCTAAAAATGTAATATACAGCATTGTCAACAATTCCCCTTTCAGATACCCCTTCACATTTTTAGATTGCAGGCACAAAGCCCCCCCCCGACCAACGGAGAAGGACATTACAAATTTTGGACTTGCTGTGTCCAATTCAGGGTGTATAATGGTCACACCATAATGGAAA
This sequence comes from Trachemys scripta elegans, assembly GCF_013100865.1. NCBI lineage: Eukaryota > Metazoa > Chordata > Testudines > Emydidae > Trachemys > Trachemys scripta. The sequence continues at coordinate 29,432,216 of NC_048298.1, read as the reverse complement.
TAGAAGTCACAGCAGAGAATCTTTGAAATAATACTAGTACTATGTACAAATACTGACAAGTGCAAAAGAAATACAGAAAATTAAAATGGGTACTTAGCAGCTTTTCATCTGTTAGCTTGGGAGATAACAGACAAAGGAAATACCTTTTGGGTCAGATTTTTAAATGTATTTAGGCACCTAAAGATGCAGATAGAGGCCTAGCTGTGTGCTTAAATACATTTGCATATCTGACCCTCTGTGGCTGCTTCCTCGCTGGTAGGAGCAAAGCTTTCAGATAGGAAGCTCTCCGGTGTCTTGATTTTCATAGCTGTAGTAGTCTTCCCCAGCTGTCTGTCTGGCCCATTTCACCTATGATGAGCTGACAGCCCCTTTGCCATATTCACTGAACAATACAGTCATACATGATGATTGGGCTGAGATTCCACCCTCAAGTAGTGTTATAGGCAGCCATGAAATTAGCTTAGGGGCTGTCTATGCTGCAGCCAGAGGTGTAATTTTCAGTTCAAGATAGGGTGGCCAGGTGCCCAGTTTCTGACTGGAAAGTCTGGTTGAAAAGGGGATCTGACCATGTCCGGTCAAATCTACTGACCAGACTCCAAAAGTCCAGTTACTCTGCATGGGAGAGGCAGGGAGGCACCGGGTCATCACCCATGCCAGCCCCTACTCAGCTGAGGCTGCCTCCTACCTGGGTTGGGTGGCTGCAGCTCCCAGCTGCAGCTCCGCAGGTGGGTCTCTCCTGACCCGGGGGGGGGGGGAAAGCAGCGAGTGCCATAGGAAGTAGGGGAAGAGGAGTTTGACAGGGAGCGGGCCTTGGGAAAGAGGCGGGGCTGGGGAGGTTGCAGCACTGCTGCTGGAGTGTCCATCTTTAAATATTACAAAGTTGGCAACCATAGAAGCCTCAAGCAGACACACCTGTGTTAGCTTCAGTCAAGCTAGCATGCTTAAAAATAGCACTGTGGCTGCAGCTATGCCTGTGGGGCATGGTGAAATATTGGAACGGCCTTCCGAGGGAAACGGTGGGGGCGACGGACCTGTCTGGTTTTAAGATTAAGTTAGATAAATTTATGGAGGGAATGGTTTAATGGTAAAACATAGTAGTCAAGGAAAACCAAGCAATGGTAGGTAAATTGGATAATGGCTGACAGGGGTCAGGCTGGAGACTCTTGCCTATATGCTCGGGGTCTTACTGATCGCCATATTTGGGGTCGGGAAGGAATTTTCCTCCAGGGCAGATTGGCTGAGCCTCTGGAGGTTTTTCGCCTTCCTCCGCAGCATGGGGCAGGGATCTCTAGCAGGAGGGTTTCTGCCGATTGAAGTCACCTAAAACAGGATTGGGGACTTCAACAGCAGAGTCCAGGGAAGGGTAGGGACGGTTTTATGGCCTGCAGCATGCAGGGGGTCAGACCAGATGATCATAATGGTCCCTTCTGACCTTAAAGTCTATGAGTCTATGAGTCTATGAGCTGTCCAAATTCCTACCATGGGGATCAGGTAGGATTGTAGTCAGGTGGCGTGCAGCTATGCTGCTATTTTTAAATATGCTAGCCTGATCAAAGATACCATAGGTACATCTACATGAGCTGGAAATTCTACCCTCGGCTGCAATGTAGGTGCACCCTTAGATGATCATGACCCAAGCCTGGCTTCCTCATCTGAATCAGGCACAACTTCTACAGCTGCTTACTCTGTCCCATTTTTAGGTGCCATGGCAATCTACCAAATTTCACTTGACTGTCACGAGACCCTAGATGCCTGAACTCACTCACCACCTAAGTTTTGCAATACACGTTCCCTCAGTGCCTAAGTTTCTGCCTCTGAGGATGTGTGCTGCTGTTTCATTGTAGGCATCCAGCCGCTTATCTCCCACCAAAGCCCCAGAGCGCTTCACAAACTGTGGGGGAAATAGATGGAGGACTGCCTGTCTCCCCCATGAAATCTTGTCTGGTAGATGTTCTCAGAGCTGCCTAGACCTAAGCAAAACAGCTTGGCTGGGGGGGGGGGGGCAGGGAAGAGAAGGCCCTCTCTTACAATGTTTAGCCCAGTGGTTAGGTACTTAGCTGGGAGGTGGGCGACTCCTACTTCAAGTCCCCTGTGCCCCTTCTGCCTGATGAGAAGGAATTTGAACAGGGTTCTGCTACCTCTTAGGTGAGTGCCCTAACCACTAGAGCAGGGGTTCCCAAACTATGGTACGTGTACCCCTGGGGTATGTGAGACATCTTTGGGGGGGTACACGGGAGATATTGTTTAATGGTGGATTTAATCTATTAATTTTATTTATTGCATTTTCATAATAGAGCTTTAAAACTATGGGAATTTATTATATAAAATACAGTAGTTAATTTACGTCAAGATGTACCAATGCGAACACAGATACACTGATGTACAGAGCCCTACTTCCAATCACCGTACAGCGTGGGTTCAGTTGCCCAGCAACTGTCCATTCTAACCTAGATCAGAACTTAGTCAGTGTTTTTTTCAGTTGTATACGTCGTATTATAACTATATCTGTTCGTAACAGTGAAATATGGACAGGTGGCTAAAAACAGGTAGTGTTAAGAAGAACACACAAAGTGTCAGTGATGAGAAGGGATGGGGTATGTGGTCAGCTGGTAGGTCTGGAAGGGGGTACACAATAAAAAAAAGTTTGGGAACCTCTACACTAGAGTATAGAGTGATTCTCACTCTTCTCTGGCCCAATTAATATTTTAATTATTTAATTAAAGTGGAATTGCTTCAATAGAAGAGATTGAGGAAACCCCACACCAAAATGACTAGAGGGCAGGGATTAGGGCACTCATCTCAGATATAACAGATCCCTTTTCATATCCCTTCTCCTTATGAGGCAGAAGGGGAATTGAATCTAGGTTTCCCACATCTCAGGTGAGTGCTCTAACCACTGGACTAAAGGTTTTAAGGGAGGTTAGTCTCATCTGTTTTCCCCCAGCTGTTTTGTCCTACTGGAGCAGATGCCACACAGGCGTTAGGCAGTCAAACACCTATCTTCCCTGGGTTTGTGGATTGCAAGCAGAGATAGGTGCCTCCCTTCAGCCTGGATTTAGGCATCTAGCTCTGTGAGGGGGCAGAGTTTAGGGCACAAGCTTCTTGTCAGCACAGCTCTTTCACTAGCTTAGGCAGCTCCACACCTAGCATGCTGTCTTGTGGATTGTGTTCCGAGGTACCTATCTCTCTCCATTCATCAAATAGGCAACCTAAGTGCCTAATTCTGATTTAGTGAATCACAGTGTTATTCTTGTGACTTTCCCCACCCCCCGGTGCCTAAAAGCATCTCAACACTTAACTCTCATCTGTAACTTTGAAAAACACCCTTTTAGTCATCTTTGAAAACCTCAGCTTTATGGCCTTATGCAAGCAAAAAGCAACTTCTGGGTCTCAAAAGATTCACCAAACTCCATTGAAAATAATAGCAGTTTTGTGGCTAAATCTCCTAGTCAAGTTTGAAAATCTCAACCTAAATTAGCCAAATCTGAAATACTGTCTTAAAATCCTCAGTCAATATGATTCCTATTATAAGAGCACCATACAGTCAGCAACATGATCATATTTCATCTCAGTAACTCCAGAAGTGGATAAATATAGAGAGACTATAGGGCAGAGTGAAAGAGGGGGAGTTGTAAGGGCTGTGAAGGAAAAGAAAAGCTAAAATAAATTCCAGTGGCCCCAACTTGCTCAGAGCAAATAGACAATTAGATCCCGGTGCTGTTTTTGTGATTGTGTTTTTGAGGCTCTGATGTTAGGACAATGAAGTGTAGGGAAATCTAGCCAGAATGTTCATGAAAATCAAAGGAGCAAATGACTTTAGCTGGCCCTTCTCTTAATGTCTCTGTCTAAAACAGAATATGCTAAATGCTGCTCAAATAGAGTGAAAATGGATATGGGCGGCAAAGATATGTCAAGTAAGCACACAATGCTTTTGTTCTTTCTCCGTACTGCTGTTATTGTTTGAGTCCTGCATTGTTTCCTACTCAACAGTTGATACTAGATGATATTTATGCACACAAGGACATTTTTGCCTTACAAATATTAGTAGAAAATCAAAACTACTTTGCATTGCTGCATATACATATGCCCTTATATGTGGGATAAAAGAAAATATACTGTTTCTCCTATCTCAAGGTTCTCTGGACTGTCTCACTATGAGTTGCTACCCTTTACAATACATGATTGCAGAGCAGGCTGACTTCAGTAAACAATAGGGTTTTTGGTTTTTTGCCAGCTACTTTTTGCTTACACTCCATCCTAACTGCCTGCTTCTTTAATATATTTTACTTACACTATATGGCAAATTGCTGTCCCTGCATGTATCCTTTCTTGAATACATATTCTTACTAAAGCTAACATTTTCCCAAATGTTTTTTTGGCTAACATTATTTTTTCCCCCATTGATTACAGCAGGGATTGGCAACCTTTGGCCCACGGCCCGCCAGGGTACTTACCTTGTTTACCTGCCGTGTCCACAGGTTCGGCCGATCGCGGCTCCCACTTTGTTAAAGCACAGGCTGGAGTTGTGTCATATAAGGGCTTTTCAGAGAGTATTAGAGTCCAACCTAGTGCTATTGGGCCTGATTTTTCAGAAGTGTTGAGCACCTACAATTCTATTTAAAGTCAAAATTTGGCCCATTTTATTTCAACTCTGGTATTTTAGGTCTCATTAGAAGCTCTGTCAAAGAAAGAATATTGCACAATTGCTTAGTATATAATTATTCATATTAAATACAAATAAAGAAAACATTATCTACAATACTCTTTAAACCAAAGCTGTTGAGGGTAGCTTCCTTATGCAGACTTGAAGAAAATATTGGCTCACCAGCAGTGCTGGTAAGACACTGAGCTTCAGCTTCTGTCTTTTATTGCATGACAAAAGTCAGTTACCAAAAATTATACCCCTCTCACATGGCAGGGATCAATATCCCCTGACTCCTATGGCTTCTGTTGCACCTTCCCATTTAAAATATATTTTAAACAAGAAATCCTGTGCAAAGAAAACACATCAACCAGATGCAAGGCATAATTTTTTTTAACAGTGAGGGCAGTTAACTATTGGAACAATTTTCCAAGGGTTGCAGTGAATGTACCATCACTGGCAATTTTAAAATCAAGATTGGATGTTTTTCCTAAAATATATTTTAAAGTTTTGTGGACTGAGTTATACAGGAGGTCAGTCTAGAAGATCACAATGGTCCCTTCTGGGTTTGGAGCCTATGAACCAAAAATAATAACCACAAACCAGTACAGCCAATTAATAAAATAGAGACATCTAGGATGACAGTCAGAGTACTGGACATCTGTCAATAAGTATTTCTGAACCTCAGTCACTTTCTGAGAATATAGTCACTACTTGTTCTCAAAATAGTTCCTTCTGTGGTAGCTTGTTCAGCTACTGAGGTGGCTGTGCCACCTGGAGCCTGTTTTCTAGTCATGGTTATGGTGTATGATCTGAATGCAGCCAGTTAGTTTTGCAGGTTGGCAGCCATTTTCTCGCTGAAATGTACCATTTTCTCCTACTTCCAATGGGGTTATTACCTGTTGGGCATTTTTGCTGTGGTATTTCTTCTGACCTATCTTTTTGGCATATAGCTCTTCTACAACTTCTCCGGGATTAATTGGTTTGGTGCAAGAAGCTTGTTGGATGTTTGCATTAAGGTTTTTGTCCTTCTGCCCATAACTACCAAACAATAACTCTATAGTGTATGCATTCTGATTGGCCACTTTTCTCAGAATACCTCATCCATATGCCCATAACAAGCATGGCTCCTCTACCTACTGATCTCCCCACATCCTGACCCTGTCACCACACTTAATGCAAGATAAGAAGTAACATTACTTTTAAAAAGGAATTGCTCTAATGATAGAAGGGCACGGTCAGACCATGTCTTCCTAAATAATGGGCTGGTGGTACGTTTATCCTGGGCTAAGCAATAGATTGACCTTCAGGTGAAGAGTTTGTTTAGCTCAGGACACTGTTATTAACTAATAATAAAAGTCACCTCCTCCGATTATTATTTAAATAGCTGTATGGTTGTTATGCAAATCAGTCAGCTACAACCAATCTGAGTGCAGGAAACTTAAGGAACTGTATAATTCATCAGCAGCTGTGAAGCATCCCTCCACTCTGACTGGCAGAGATGATTTCACATCCGTGTAATTTAAAATAACTGCTGACAGCTCAAATCTGTGTGAGGGTCGGAGACATATTGCTGAAGGCCACAGGCACGCTGACACTTCAAAACTGACACTTCATTTCCTCTCCTCAGTGCTACTGTAATAATAAGAGATAAACCGACACCTATACAACAAACCTGTCAGCCCAGTTGTCCAGTTCATTGTAAAACATACTATATTTCCCTTCAATGTATGAGCAGTTCTATAGCATGTCCGTGCTACAAAATCTGATTTGTCTCCACCAAAAAGCAATCCATGCTCAAAAAGTGTTAATTTTTTGGTCCTAATGACAATGAGATCCTGGTATCTACTGTATGCATTGGAGCCCGTCATTCACTAAATAGGACCCCATGAATGGAAATTCCTTAACAGAGCTGATGATCAGGGTTTTTTTCTCCTGTGGAGAACAGTATAAGATTTTCATTTAACATGGCATGTGTTGTGATAAGTCCTATCTGTTCTGCAAATACCTTGTTTCCCATAGGCAGGACCCAAGGCATTTTAGTGAGCCAGAAAGAGCTGGTCAGGCAGAGCTTGTCTGAGCAAGGACACTAAGCATGCATTAGAATGTCACTGGTGTCAGAGTGGTCCTTGCTGCCACTGAACCTATTCTTCTTCAGTCTTATTCATTAAAAAAGATTGAAGGAAGACAGGTTTGTCATGTCTCCATGGTCAGAAGCCGTGCATAGCTCATTTCTGGTGACTTAAATGACTTGTAAGAGATTTTTTTAGTATGTATATGTATTTTTTAAAAATTTAATAGGAGGTAAAAATTTTAGCGAGTACCACTTTAGTCATTCTATTTTTATCACCTACAAAATAGTGTAGAAAAAACCTTGTATCATATCATCATCACAATTGCTAGAAGAAACAATCTCAGAGCTATTTTTAAAGGCATATTGTGTGTGTGTGTGGGGGGGAAATACTCTTTTGAGGAAGACACACAGAAAAGGCAGGAAATAGTTTACAAGACTAGATTTTATATTTTTTATAAATTTCTTCATGTTCTGATTCTTTGAAGTTATCACAGTGTGGGTAGGTGATTTGTTTTCCATTTGATGTTTATTATTGCTACTTTTTATTTCACTCCTTACAAAACATGATCTTTCAAGGATCTTAAAATTGAAATAGGTAGACAACACAAGATGCACTTGGACTTCCAGAAGATAATATCATCCTGAGATTCATACATGATGGTGAGTTTAGTATCCTTCTCTTAGTGTTCTTTCCCTTTGCTCCTCATAGAGGGTCAGGTGATAGGTCAGCCACCTCTATAGCACTGGCTCTTCCTCCTTATTTCATTCCCCATGAAGAGCCCTCCATGGAGTTGGGATCTGTGCTTGGGATGGCAATAGGCTAGGGCAGGAGAGAGGGCCTAAGGTGAACAACAGCTTCCCCGAGTCATGTGGGGAATTGTTAAGAGGTAACAGCCATAGGTCCTGTTAAGGCTGAATCCCCACTCTGGCACTTCGATTGCAGAAGGTGGGAGCCTGCAAGGTCTCTAAAAATTAATAATTGCCACTCCAGGCTTGTATTAAACTTCCAAGGTTACAGCTTCTCTCTGACCTTGGATTGGTAGATGCTGCCACCACCCAAGTGCAAAACCCCTTTGAGAACCCAGGAAGGTGCACTTGGGAATTCCTTCCTGTGGGGTATCCTAAAGCCTTTTCACGCACCCCCTCCGGGGAAGAGCTGAGAAAGAAGAAGGAAAAAAAGAAAAGAAAATCAACTGTTGCCACCAGCTAATTAAACAACATGTGCACAAACCTCTTAAGACACAACATTCCAATTCTATTCTTAAAAGTAAATTTTATTAATAAAAAGAAGAAGAAAAAACATCTGGGAACTTAGGCTTTTGCTAGATTTAAAAAAACCACCACAACTACGAGGCTTAAGCATCAAGAATAACTCTCCTGATGTCCAGCTTAAAGGTTACAAGCAAAACAAAAGCACCTGAGGTTAGCACAGAGGAATCCACAAGCCATAAAGAAATAAAAAGGGATAAACCTAATCACACCTTCCGAGACATTTCCTGATCTACTTACGTATCTGGGGTTATAGATGAGTAGTTTCTAGGTCTGATACTGATGATTTTTCATATCTGGCCCAAGCTTCTCACAGCATAACTGCTCTCTGTCTGCCTGTCCCCGAGAACAACAAAAGACAGACAAAAGGGGAGTCTTGTTTCAATTTTAAAAAGTTCTAGCCTTCTCATTGGCTCTTTTGGCCAGGTGCCTACTCACTTCCCTTTACCTGTGCATAGCAGTGAGACTTTTTAACCCTTTACAGGTAGAGCAATTAGTGAACAGCTACTAGGAGGGATTTTATAGCCATTGGCTGGCTGGCTGGCTGGCTGTCCATAAAAGGGAGCTACCCCGCTCTTAATTTATCACAAGCCCCGCAAATCACAGACCGTGTTGGCCAGCCTGGTTCAGGTCGGATCCACACTGGCAGGGATTTCTTCCTGGAGGTTTAGGAAAAGAGAGTATCAGAGGGGTAGCCGTGTTAGTCTGAATCTGTAAAAAGCAACAGAGGGTCCTGTGGCACCTTTGAGACTAACAGAAGTACTGGGAGCATAAGCTTTCGTGGGTAAGAACCTCACTTCTTCAGATGCAAGTAATGGAAATCTCCAGAGGCAGGTATATATCAGTGTGGAGATAACGAGGTTAGTTCAATCAGGGAGGGTGAGGTGCTCTGCTAGCAGT